>NC_056077.1:19090909-19393939 GCF_016772045.2 Ovis aries | reverse complement strand
ACAACTTTTGATGTTAATTTTTATTTTCATTTACCTCAAAATATTTTAAAATTTCTGTTGATATTTCTTTTTTGACCATGTGTTATTTAGAAGTATATGGTTTAATTTCCTAAGTATTGGGGGATTTTTCTAACTATCTTTTCTGTTATTAAGTTATGAGAATAAAAATTCTTGCCTCAGTTCCAATATTAGGGAGAAAGTATTCCATCTTTCACCATTAAGTGTAATGGGTTTTTCGCTTTTATGTTTTTAAACCACTTTTTTTTTTTAATTTTAAAATCTTTAATTCTTACATGCGTTCCCAAACACGAACAAAACCACTTTTCTGTAGTCTGAATGACATATAAAAAGCTGTATATACTTAATATGTATAAAAATATAATGATAGTGTAGGTTTTCATACATGCTCTGTATCAGGCTATGGACATTCTCTTCTATTCCTAGTTTGTTTAAGGATTTTTATCATGAATGGATATTGGACTTTGTCAAATGCTTTTTCTGCTTCAATTTACATTGTCATGTGATTTTCCTTCTTTTGACTGTTAGTATCATGTATTATATTGCTTGATTTTCAAATATTAAATCAACCTTGCATTCTGCTGATAAACTTCACTTAAACATGGTGTATGATTCTTTTTATATATTGTATCTTTATATATATATAAAGAAATGTGCATATTTTTCCTTCTTTGAAAAAAATTTTAATATTCTAGTTCTTAACAAAATTGTATGGGCTGATAAAGTATGTTATTTATTAATGAAGTTATATGAATAAGTTTATTTTTAGTCTCAGCAGCCCTGAAAGAAAAGTGTTTTTGAGTTAATTAGCAACATCATAATATAAGAGTTAATACTAATTTGAAATACAAAAGGAGAAGAAAGCAGCAGCATGGGAAGACTGAATGTGAAACCCAAATGTTAAAAGATATCTGGGAAAGAAAAAAAGAAAATGAATGTTTTGGCAAAGTTTTTTTTAATGAGATATCATTTTCTGCTTTAAAGAATATCTATTTTTAATATTCAACCTTGCATAAAATCTCTCAGAACTGTACAATTAACTCCCATGTTCCTATTCACCCACGTTCTCCAATTGTTAATATTTCACAGCATTTGTGGAACACCTTTTGATACTTCTGTAATAGGATCTACAACTTAACTCTAACAATTGCTTCCATACTAACATTCTATGCCAGGCATTATATTAGCCACTTTATTTGTCTCATATAATTTTTACAGCTACCCACCTAGGTACCCATTATTATCCCTGTGTCCCAGGTCAGGCTACTGAGGCTTAGAAAAGTTCAATTAGTATGCCCAAGGCTTCACTGGTTAGGTAGAGGTTTCAGACCAACTCCAAAGCTTGTGCTTGTTAACAGTGTCATACCATAGACATAATTATAAATTCAGAGAATTAAGGTATGTGTGATTAACACTATTTGGTGATCTGACCTTTCTCCCTCCCCATCTTTTCTATTTCAGGACCCCTCTTTTTACTGAATGCTGAGGAAATCGCAGAAGAAATAGGGAATATGTGGAGGACAATATACAAATTGACCAAGACCTTAGCGGACATGCCTGCACCTAGGCGCTTAGCAGAGAATGTGAAAATCAAGATTGATAAATTCAAGCAGCACATCCCTATCCTCACCATTTCCTGCAACCCAGGAATGAAAGACCGGCACTGGCAGCAGGTCCTTGTCACTGCCCACCCCACCAGCCCAGCCCATTTCTGGTCCTGATAGCCCTTTGTAAGGCAGGAACCATTAATGGGTCAAAACTTTTCTTTCTGAAAGTAAAATCTACTTGAGGCCAAGAGAGTAAAGGTGGTGATACCCTTCCTGCCTCTCCAAGTGAACAAGCTGATCCTTTTCTTTGGGGACCCCATTGCTGGTGGTTGAGTATTAGTCCAGCCAGTGGCCACAAAAGCTCTCTTTATCTGCTTTCCTAAGCACCTCGCTGTTCAGGGTCCTAAAGACAATAGTGCTCAGCTGCTCAGTTGTGTCTGACTCTTTGGGGCCCAGTAGACTGTAACCCACGAGGCTCCCTTGTCCATGGAATTTTCCATGCAAGAATACTGAAGTGGGTTGCCATTTCCTACTGCAGGGGATCTTTCTGACCCAGGAGTCAAACCCATGTCTCTCTTGTCTCCTGCATTGGCAGGCAAATTCTTTACCACTAGCACCACCTGGGGAGCCCCAAAAGATGATAAGGGTCTCAAATTACAATGAGAGGGGCCTGGATTTGTTCCTTGACCTAGGCTACACAAAAGTGAAAGTCTATTTCTGGGGGCTCCTAATGATGCCAAATGATTCCTACTTCAGCTTCATCATCCAGCAGACTATGTTCAGAAATAATTTTGCACTGTTTTCTTCAGCCCTTTTGAGTCCATAAATGAGAATAATAATTATTCTCCCTGAAAACGATGGGATTTTTACAAGCAATCTAGTGTGAGGGATTTTTACAGGCAATCAAGGTGACAAATGTGGTGTGAATACTAATAAGAAAAAAGGAAACTCACTGTGTTTCTAAAATGATGATCACATTCGAGAGCTAGCAATGGCCTTGAAACATCTTCTACCAGGGAGTTGCTCTGTGTGGAGGCGGAGATGAGACTGGCTCTCCATGCACAGATCCCTCCCTGAAATTCCCTCTCTGCAAAGCATGCACAAGATCAGGGACATTCTCTCTAGAAGCAGTCTGAGAGCACCCTTATTAGGAGTTTTGAAATTCAAGACATAAGCATAGGACTTAAAGAACAAAGCAAAGACATCTAGTAGACTTTGGGTCTTGAACTGCCTCAGCAGAGAGATCTGTACGGGAATAGCTGCCTCACTTGGTACTCACGGGGTGCCTCTCCCTGTGGACCTAACCTGACTAGAACTTTGACCCATTTAGAGAGTGAGGTAGCCAGATGCCCTCTAGCAGTGCTAGTTCTCTCCATGAGATGGCATTATAGAAAGTATCCTCATCAATGGCATTTAAACAGTGTTACAGGGGAGGCTCAGAAAGCCTTCCTCTCTCCATCTGCTGCTTCCCCTGTGATAGTATTCTCATAGTTGGGCACTTTAAAAATCCCAACCGTTCCTAGACGTTAATAATTCTCGCTT
Source organism: Ovis aries (assembly GCF_016772045.2). NCBI lineage: Eukaryota > Metazoa > Chordata > Mammalia > Artiodactyla > Bovidae > Ovis > Ovis aries. The sequence goes on along the minus strand of NC_056077.1, from coordinate 19,390,832 downwards.
ATAAGCCACTTAGATGGACAGACTGGGGGAGAAATTCCCTGGAATTAAAATAATAACAATAATAGCTAAAGTGTACTGAGTACCAACTATGTACTGAATACTGTTATATACTTTATGTGGATTCTCTCATTTCATCTTCCCAACAGTGCTTTGAAGAACAATAAATTGTCTCCATGGTCATAGAGGACGCATTCTCAGTTCTAATTCTCAGTGCCAACTCAGGAGATTCTTGTTCACAGATTTGGCTCTGGCGGGGGTTCTATAGGCTTAACTATCTGTAGCTCTCAAGGCTACAAAATGGATTTTCTAGGGTTGTGAGGTGGTTGTTTTGAGATTTCTGACCGTTTCCCAGAACTTGAGCAAGAAAGTCTAGTCTCCATGTTTGAAACATAGAATTTATTGCTACTGCAGTTTAAAACAGGATAGAACAGGTAATGCTGCACTGATATGTACCAAAGCTGACTCTCTAGGATGCTGCTGCCCAGTGGAAATAATAAGCATGCATGTAATTTTAAAGTTTCTAGTAGCCACATTTTTCAAAGTAAAAACAGGTGAAATAAATTGTGAATATGTTTAACCAAACATGTCTAAAACATTATCAGTTCAATAGATAATCAATATAAAAATGTTAATGTGATCTCTCTTTGAAATATGGCATGCTTTTACAAAACTCCAGCACGTTTCAATATGAATTAGTTGCATTTCAAGTTCTCAAAAACTGCAGGGGGTTAGTGGCTACATATTGGATAGTATAACTTCAGCTCTTAGAGTTAGAAAACCAGATACCTTTTTAATCTATATAATTAACAAAGCAATTTAAAAATAAAACTACAAATCTCTGAGTCTTTCACAGGCCAAGTGCTATGCCAAGTGCTTTACACAGTTATGTCATTTAACCCTAGAGATAATGTGTTGTTCTAAAGTCATACTTGCAGAATTAGAGAATAAATGAGAGCCCAGAGCCACCAGAAACAATTGTGCGGTTTGTTCTTGAGGGAATGCTATTTTTGTGCCCTACAGTTTGAATTGTACTTTCTAGAGTTATGCAGTATATAATCTGTACAACTATACCTAGAAGATCTATAGGAAACACTAATGTATGGTGGATGAGAGATTTGGCGTCAGAATTAGATCCAAGTCCCAATTCTGAAATGGCTATTATGATCTATTATTATGATCTATTAGCCAAATGGTCATAAACAAGATACTTAATTTCTTTGTCTCAGTTTCCTTTTATGTAAAATGGGAATAATAATGTATTAGTACCTTCCTCACCTTGTTGAGAGAATGAAGGAAGTACGTAAAGCTCTTACAACAGTGCCTATCACATAGTAGGCCTGCAGTAATATCGCTTTTGTTATTTCCGTTACCTCAGTGGTCCTCCAGGTGATCTCAGAACCCAGATTGGAAGCTGTGTGAATTGGGTGATTCACTCATGCTTTCACCCCACAAGTGCTTATTGATGCTACATTCCAGGCCCCAGGGACACAGGGCTGAATAAGACAGAACGTGATGCAACTTTCATATCCCTTCCTGTTCTGATATTCTTTAGTCCTACTGGAGCTGGACTGATACAAAACTGGGCAATAGGGAAGGTTTTTTACAGAGCTTCATTCCCCCAACCCACATGCTCTTCTTGAGCACACATAACCCTCATGCTGCCCAGATCTCTCAATCCCTATAAAAGGGCTCAAAAGCCATCATAGACTTCATCAAAGACTGTTCACGGGGATATTTTCACTTAAAAGATAAAGTTGGGTAATATTTACACCAAAGGAATGGTCATAAGAAGTGCTAACATTTCCAACCAGTTAGTACACTGAGTTGGAAGGAAGATTTTCCTCTTTCCCAGCACCCCCAGATCACAGAATCTGGGAATCTGCCTGTCCCATGTCCTCATGACTTCCTCATTTGATTCAGCACATCCAGCAGCTTCTGAGCATGAACCACATTTTGCCCTGGTTCACCACCTGAGAGCACAAAACTGGACCTAGTTGTGAGGACTGTTAGTGTGGGACCCGTAAGGTGCCCACATGTTTGCATTATGCCAAGTTCTGGTGGGAGAACAACCCCCAGTAAACCAGACACAATGCAGGCTGGGCCCTACCTAGGCTGCCTCCCAGATCCTTAGACCTGCACTGTCCAGTTCGTTAGCCACTTGCTACACTCAGCTATTTAAACATAAATAATTAAAATTAAATAAAATTTGAAAATCAGTTCCTCAATCATATTAGCCACCATCTCAGGGCTCACCAGCTGAATGTGACTGGTGGCTCCTGCACAGCTATAGAACATTTCAGTCATCACAAGAAGTCTACTGAACAACACTAATTTGGACAACGCACACTTGTTTTTTTCTCTTTACAGATCAGTGAGATTGTCGGCTATGAAATAAAGCCCACTGAAACGACTTGTCTCTCAAATATGCTGGAATTTGGATTTGGCAAATTCATTGAAAAGTAAGACTTCTCCTTTCAGAAAGTTTTTGGTTAAGGTATCTGTAATTTCCTATACTTGTGTGACTGAATGGCCATATAGCAAGCCACATTTCTCATTTTGGTTTAGGATAACCTCTATTTCAGCTGACTAGCAACCCACTCCAGTGTTCTTGCCTGGAGAATCCCAGGGACGGGGGAGCCTGGTGGGCTGCCATCTATGGGGTCACACAGAGTCGGACACGACTGAAGTGACTTAGCAGCAGCAGCAGCAGCTGGTGAAGCTTTCGTCTCCAGCTGTGGAGTTTCTGTTTTTTGTTTAATATTTATTTATTTGGCTGTGTCAGGTCTTAGTTGCAGGATCTTTGATCTTCATTGTGGCATGTGGGATCTTTAGTTGCAGCATGTGGGATCTAGTTCCCTGACCAGACATTGAACCCAGCCCCTTGCATTGGGAGCGCAGAGTCTTAGCCACTGGACCACCTAGGGAAGTCCCTCCAGTTGCAGAATTGATGTCAGATTATGACTAGAAAATTGAGTTAGAGATTCTATTTCAAAAATAAAAAATTTTAAAGAGTTCTTTGAACCTGAGCTCCAAGTCCAGCTAGACTTTGGGCAAGACCATAGCACTTTTCTGGGCCTCAGTTTCCTCCTTGTTAAACAACAGCAACAAACAGGAGGGGCTCTCTGAGCTAAAGGAAATATGGTCAAATGAGAGATCTCTTCACTTGCTTTCTCTCCTTCTCCAAATGCCCCTAGAGTTTGCATGTGAGAATTTGTACTATTGAAACTGCTGTTTTTATGACCAGAGATTCTCAGAACCCTGTTTGCTTTTCCATACTTCCTTCAGGGTGATGGATGGGAAGATGTGTTCCTGAGACTAAAGACCCCATTAGGCAGCTGGGTTTGGGCTCACTAAACACACATGGTTCTCAGACTGTGATCCCAGTCCAGCTGCATCAGCATCACCAGCAAACTTGTTAGAAATGCACATTCTCAGGCACCACCCCAATTTGTTCAATCAGAAATTCAGGGGGTGAGCACTGCAATCTGTGTTTTAACAAATCCTCCAGGTCAGTGTTGTGCAGTATAGGAGCAGCTTGGTACATGTGGCCTCTCATCCTTTAAAATGTAGCTATTCTGAATTTGATGTGCTGAGTGTATAAATATAGGCTGGACTTCAAAGATTTATTAAGGAAAAAAGTAAAATACTTATTTTAAATAGTGATTATCTGTTGAAATTATAATATTTTGGACTTATTGTTATTGTTGTTCAGTCGCTCAATCATGTCTTGACTCTTTGCGAACCCATGGACTGTAGCATGCCAGGCTTCCCTGTCCTCCACTGTCTCCCAGAGTTTGCTCAAACCCATGTCCATTGAGTCAGTGATGCCATCCAACTATCTCATCCTCTGTCACCTACTTCATCTCTTGCCTTCAATCTTCCCCAGCATCAGGGTCTTTGCCAATGAATCAGCTCTTTGCATCAAGTAGCCAAAGTATTGGAGCTTCAGCTTTAGTATCAATCCTTCTAATGAATATTCAGGACTGATTTCCTTCAGGATTGACTGGTTGGATCTCCTTGCTCTCCAAGGGAACCTCCAGAGTCTTCTCCAGCACCACAACTAGAAAGTATCAATTTTTCAATGCTCAGCCTTTTGTATGGTCCAACTCTCATATCCATACAGGGCTACTGGAAAAATCATAGCTTTGACTAGATGGACCTTCGTCAGCACAGTGATGTCTCTGCTTTTTAAATCACTGTATAGGTTCATCATAGTTTTTCTTCCAAGGAGCAAATATCTCTTAATTTCATAGGTGCAGTCACCATCTGCAGTGATTTTAGAGCCCATGAAACTAAAGTTCTGTCACTGTTTCTCTTGTTTATCCATCTATTTGCCATGACGTGATGGGACCAGATGCCATGATCTTCATTTTCTGAATGTTGAGCTTTAAGCCAACTTTTTTACTCTCTTCTTTCACTTTCATCAAGAGGCTTTTGACTTCCTCTTCACTTTCTGCCATAAGGGTGGTATCAGCTGCATATCTGAGGTTATTGATATTTCTCCCAGCAATCTTGACTCCAGCTTGTGCTTTTTCCAGCCCAGCATTTCTCATGATGTACTCTACATAAAAGTTAAATAAGCTGGGTGACAATATACAGCCTTGACATACTCCTTTTCCTATTTGGAACCAGTCTGTTGTTCCATGTCCAGTTCTAATTCTTGCTTCCTGACCTGCATATAGGTTTCTCAAGAGGCAGGTCAGGTGGTCTGGTATTCCCATCTCCTTCAGAAATTTCCACAGTTTATTGTGATCCACACAGTCAAAGGCTTTGGCATAGTCAATAAAGCACAAATAGATGTTTTTCTGGAACTCTCTTGCTTTTTCCATGATCCAGTGGATGTTGGCAATTTGATCTCTGGTTCCTCTGCCTTTTCTAAAACCAGCTTGAACATCTGGAAGTTCACAATTCACGTATTGCTGAAGCCTGGCATGGAGAATTTTAAGCATTTACTAGCATGTGAGATGAGTGCAATTGTGTGGTAGTTTGAGCATTCTTTGGCATTGCCTTTCTTTGGGATTGGACACATCATTTTTACCAGGTTTATGTAATTTTATTAAAGGGCCTCATTTTCCCCAGTAAGATGTTCCCAAGAAATAGCAGCTCTAGAACAATTATGCTGCACCGAGTATTTTATATGTATTAGCCAACTTATCCATCACAACAACCTAATATTCTAGGTAATTTTAGTCACATTTTACAGATGAGAAAATAAATTGATTAGAGAAATTAAGTAACTATCCAGAGGTCACAAGAACCAAGACCTGAGCCCAGGCTAGCTGACTTCAGAGCCTTAACTGTTACTGTTTACTGCCTTGAAAGATAAACCCATGTTTGGAGACAGAGGGTGAGCAAATACAGAGCATACTGCCACGCTTCTTGCCACCGTGCTCAGTTGTGACAAATCCAGAAGTGGTGATGCCTTGGCCAAGTTGTTAACCTCTGTGTGCCCAGTCTCCTTATCTGTAAAATAGAAATAATAATAGTATCTAGGTGATCAAGAGTTATTGTGAGGATTATGCGATAAGGCATGTAACCCGAACTGACTTAATTTTTAAGTTCTCAGCTACCACCTATTAGTGAGGTATGGTGCCCTCTATAGCCCACTCTCTGTAGTTAAGGTAGTTTTATCACAGCCCACAGTTAGTTAGGGGGCTTCCCTGGTGGCTCAGACAGTAAAAGAATCTGCAGTGCTGGAGACCCAGATTTGATCTCTGAGTTGGGAAGATCTCCTGGAGAAGGGAATGGCTACCCACTCCAGTATTCTTGCCTGGAGAAATCCATGAACAGAGGAGCCTGGCAGGCTACAGTCCATGGGGTCACAAAGAGTCAAACATGACTGAGTGACTAACAGTGCATTTGGATAAGGTCAATTTGATATACTTCACGGACTCCCAACCTTATTAATCCTCTCCTGCAATTATCTGCATAATCATAAGTCATAAGGCACATTTCCAAGAATTTTGTCTTATTTAATTATACCAAAACCCTTGATATGGGCAAATGGGGACTGAAGGCCTGTCAAGTGACTTAGTCACAGCCACACATCCAGCCTATTTGTCTCATACTCATCTAGGTTGACACCTGCCTTTATTATTCTCTATATGCTCACTCAATTTAGTTGTCTCCTGAGAAGGTTACATTTAGGATGGTGACCATGCTGCTGAGGTGTTCATCTGGCGTTATCATGCCTCTTCTACTTCCCTCTGTGAGGCCAAATTTGGGTTTTCAGCTCAATTCAGTTGTCCTGTTTGGCTGACCACATGTGAGCAATTCTGTTGCTCCTCTGATAGGGCAGAAAGCACATTGTTGGGGAGAAAGAAACGCTGGATTAGGAGTCAGAAGAACTGGTATATAGTTCTTCAGTCACACCTGGATTTAGCTCTCCTGCAGAAAGAAGAAGAAAGGAATCTATCTTCCCCTTCTCTCACTATGTCTCTCTTTCTATGGAACCTCTAGAGGGGCTGTTCCATGGACGGGCCCAATGCATCAGGAAAATATCAGATATGTTTTTCAAAAGTATGGACAGAAAGTGGAGAAAAAGCCATCATATAAATTAACGGAAGTTCTAAGATCTGAATAAGAAGTAAATAATAAACCTGCAACTCTTAAGTCTGCACTAGCAGGCAGGGTCTTTACCACTCGTACCACCTGGGAAGCCCAATAATTCTGAAGTAAATAGGAATAATAAGGAGTAAATGAAAATGGAAAAAAGGTTTTGTTTTAATGCTTAAAGTAGTGGTTCTCAACTGGGGATGTCCACTCCGAGGGGATACTTGGCAACACCTGGAGACATTTTTGGTTGGTGCAACTGGCAAGGGGTGAGGACTAGGGGAGTCAGCTACTGGCATCTAGTGGGTTGAGGGCAAGGATGCTACTAAACATCCTGCAGTGCACAGGACAGCTGCTCACAACAAAAAATTACCTCCTTGTATTAGTTTTCTAGTGCTGCTGTAACAAATACCATAGTCCGATTGGCTTAAACAACACAAATGTACTTGCTCACAATTGTAGGTTTGAAGTCTAAGGTCAAGGGGGTTTTTCTTGGGGGTGGGAGCAGGGGATAGGGACTGAGGGCTGGGATTTGGTTTCTTCCAAGGCCTCTCTCCTTGCAAATGACTGCCTTCTCCCTGTGTCCTCATGTGGTCTTCCCTCTATGTATGTATCTTAATCTCCTCTTCTAATAAAGATACCAGTCATTGGTCCAGTGGCTAACACTTTGCACTCCCAATGCAGGAGGCCCAGGTTCAATCCGTGGTTAGAGAACTAAGATCCCACATGCCACAACTAAAGACCCAGCACAGCTAAATAAATAAATACTTTTTTTAAAAAATGATACCAGTCATATCGGATTGGACCCACTTTAATGACCTCATTTTAATTTAACTACATCTTTAAAGACTTATTTGGGCTTTCGAAATAAGTGGTAAAGAACCCACCTGCCAATGCAGGAGACATAAGAGACATGGGTTTGATCCCTGGGTCAGGAAGATTTCCTGGAGGAGGGCATGGCAACCCACTCCAGTATTCTTGCCTGGAGAATCCCATGGACAGAGGAGCCTGACAAGCTGCAGTCCATAGGGTCACACAGTCAGACACAACTGAAGTGACTTAGCCTGCAAAGAACTATTTATGTCCAAACAGAATAACTCACATTATGAGGCACTGGAGGTTAAGACTTCAATATGATTTTTGGAGAGATACAATTCAGCCTTTAATATAGCCCCAAAAGTCAACAGTGCCAAGGGTAAAGAAATCTTGCAAAACACTGGAGATACTGGTAAATGTTAGAGTAGGATGGTAAACTTTTTGTAAAATTAAAGGCTTTTTAAATTTCTCTAATGGCTGAGCTGAAATTCCTCCTTTAATGTATTTTTGATGCCTCCTCTGTTGATGTTACTATCACTCTCTTTCCTCTTTAGACTGGAGCCCATTGGTGCAGCTGCCAGTAAGGAATACTCTCTGGAGAAAAACTTGGAGAAAATGAAGTTAGACTGGGTTAACATGACGTTCAACTTTGTGAAATACAGGGACACTGTGAGTCTCAGTCCAACAGTTCAATCCCCTGAGAGCAGCCCATTTATTATGTAGTAAATTACAGAAGGGATTCATTTCAAAATTGCAAGCGAATCAGGAAGAAGGATCTCTAATCTGTCTTAAAATTTTTTATTGATACATAGTTGACATATAACATTTGTAAGCTTAAAGTATATAACGTGTTGATTTAATACTTTCCCATATTACACTATGATTACCAGCCAATATGATTACCATTAACACCCCTATCATGTCACATACCTATCCTTTCCTTTTTGTGGTAGGATAGTTAAGGTCTAGTCTTAGCAGCTTTGAAATTTTTATTTTTTTTAATTTATTTATTTTTTTTATTTTTAAATTTTAAAATCTTTAATTCTTACATGCATTCCCAAACATGACCCCCCCTCCCACCTCCCTCCCCACAACATCTCTCTGGGTCATCCCCATGCACCAGCCCCAAACATGCTGCACCCTACGTCAGACATGGACTGGAGATTCAATTCTTACATGATAGTATACATGTTAGAATTCCCATTCTCCCAAATCATCCCACCTCTCCTCTCCTCTGAGTCCAAAAGTCCGTTATACACATCTGTGTCTTTTCCTGTCTTGCATACAGGGTCGTCATTGCCATCTTCCTAAATTCCATATATATGTGTTAGTATACTGTATTGGTGTTTTTCTTTCTGGCTTACTTCACTCTGTATAATTGGCTCCAGTTCCATCCATCTCATCAGAACTGATTCAAATGAATTCTTTTTAATGGCTGAGTAATACTCCATTGTGTATATGTACCACAGCTTTCTTATCCATTCATCTGCTGATGGACATCTAGGTTGTTTCCATGTCCTGGCTATTATAAACAGTGCTGCGATGAACATTGGGGTACATGTGTCTCTTTCAATTCTGGTTTCGGTGTATGCCCAGCAGGATTCGCTGGGTCATAAGGTAGTTCTATTTGCAATTTTTAAGGAATCTCCACACTGTTCTCCATAGTGGCTGTACTAGTTTGCATTCCCACCAACAGTGTAGGAGGGTTCTTTTCCACACCCTCCAGCATTTATTGCTTGCAGATTTTTGGATCGCAGCCATTCTGACTGGTGTGAAGTGGTACCTCATTGTGGTTTTGATTTGCATTTCTAATAATGAGTGATGTTGAGCATCTTTTCATGTGTTTGTTAGCCATCCGTATGTCTTCTTTGGAGAAATGTCTATTTAGTTCTTGGCCCATTTTTGATTGGGTCATTTATTTTCTGGAATTGAGCTGCATAAGTTGCTTGTATATTTTTGAGATTAGTTGTTTGTCAGTTGCTTCATTTGCTATTTTCTCCCATTCAGAAGGCTGTCTTTTCACCTTGCTTATAGTTTCCTTTGTTGTGCAGAAGCTTTTAATTTTAATTAGATCCCATTTGTTTATTTTTGCTTTTATTTCCAGCATTCTGGGAGGTGGATCATAGAGGATCCTGCTGTGATTTATGTCTGAGAGTGTTTTGCCTATGTTCTCCTCTAGGAGTTTTATAGTTTCTGATCTTACATTTAGATCTTTAATCCATTTTGAGTTTATTTTTGTGTACAGTGTTAGAAAGTGATCTAGTTTTATTCTTTTACAAGTGGTTGACCAGTTTTCCCAGCACCACTTGTTAAAGAGATTGTCTTTACTCCATTGTATATTCTTGCCTCCTTTGTCAAAGATAAGGTGTCCATATGTGTGGATTTATCTCTGGGCTTTCTATTTTGTTCCATTGATCTATGTGTCTGTCTTTGTGCCAGTACCATACTGTCTTGATGACTGTGGCTTTGTAGTAGAGCCTGAAGTCAGGCAAGTTGATTCCTCCAGTTCCATTCTTCTTTCTCAAGATTGCTTTGGCTATTCGAGGTTTTTTGTATTTCCATACAAATCTTGAAATTATTTGTTCTAGTTCTGTGAAAATGTGGCTGGTAGCTTGATAGGGATTGCATTGAATTTGTAAGTTGCTTTGGGTAGTATACTCATTTTCACTATATTGATTCTTCCGATCCATGAACATGGTATATTTCTCCATCTATTAGTGTCCTCTTTGATTTCTTTCATCAGTGTTTTATATTTTCATATAGGTCTTTAGTTTCTTTAGGTAGATATATTCCTAAGTATTTTATTCTTTTCGTTGCAATGGTGAATGGAATTGTTTCCTTAATTTCTTTTCTACTTTCTCATTATTCGTGTATAGGAATGCAAGGGATTTCTGTGTGTTGATTTTATATCCTGCAACTTTACTATATTCATTGATTAGCTCTAGTAATTTTCTGGTGGAGTCTTTAGGGTTTTCCATGTAGAGGATCATGTCATCTGCAAACAGTGAGAGTTTTACTTCTTTCCAATTTGGATTCCTTTATTTCTTTTTCTGTTCTGATTGCTGTACAAACTTCCAGAACTATGTTGAATAGTAGCGGTGAAAGTGGACACCCTTGTCTTGTTCCTGACTTTAGGGGAAATGCTTTCAGTTTTTCACCATTGAGGATAATGTTTGCTGTGGGTTTGTCATATATAGCTTTTATTATGTTGAGGTATATTCCTTCTATTCCTGCTTTCTGAGAGTTTTATCATAAATGGATGTTGAATTTTGTCAAAATTTTTAATACAATATTGTTGTCTATAACCACTATGCTGTTGCATTAGATTGTTTCCTCCTGTCTGCCTTCCTGTGCCAGTCAGCCTTCCTTCCAGACACCATGGAGGGATGCATTTTCAAATGAGAAAAGCCTTTTAATTCAGAGCAACAAGCTTTCTGTTGAAAAGGAGCTGAACAGCCTCCTGAATTAGCATCCCCCAGGGAAGGCACCCCAGGTCCCTCAGAAATATAACTGAGGTAGACAGTGCTCAGCACTTCTCAAGTGTTATTAAGTGCAGGAATCACCTGAGAGTCTTTCTAAAGTGGAGGTTCTGATCCAGCAAGTTTAAGCTGGGTCCCGTGGTTCTGCAGTTCCAGCAAGCTCCCAAGTAACACTGAAGCTGTGGTCTCTGGACCACATTTTGAAGAGCAAGGCTGTACACTTTCTTTTCACATAAACCTGCACGGTTTGCTCAGCCATCTTCAGATGCTGGCTTGTTCTTGGGGTGGGCCATGAGAAGGAGAGCTTGCTGCTTAGGTGAGGCAACAGGCAGAAACTCATATCATGCAGGGCATCGGCTCTTGAAGCAGTGCATCTCAACCCTGGTACTCTTTCTGGTCACTCAATTCGAATGTGCATGTGTTGAGGGTGGCTGGGGAGGGTTTCCACACTACCATGCTGGATATGACACCAGCTGGGTGCCTTACAATTCAATTCAATTGTAAGTAGACACTATCTACCCAGAGATTCCATAGGTTAAGACTACAAGACTGCCAGTTCCCCTCACCCCTGACTTCAGATGCCAGTCTCAAGCCCAGGTTATCATGCTTCTGACCAACCAGCTATAGATTGGAGGTCCCTCCTTGGGTTGATTTAATTTGTTAGAACTCAGAAACAGTTTACTTAATAGATCACTGGATTATTATAGGACATGGGACCCAGGAGCAGCCAGATGGAATGCCTCGGGCAAGGTATGGGAAAGTGGTATGGCACTTCCATGCTCTCTTTGAGCATGCCACTCACCCAGATCTCATGTTCACCAACTCAGAAGCTCTCTGACTACCCTCCTTTTGAGTTTCTATAAAGGCTTCATTACTTTGCATAATTGACTAAATCATTGGCCATTGGTAGTTGAACTCAGTCTCCATCCCCATTCCCCTGCCAGGAGACAAGTTGGTGGACTAAAAGTTCCAACCCTCTAACCACTCTCCTGACTCTCCTGACAACCAACTCCCCACCTTAGATGTGGTACAAAAGCCACCTCATTAAGCAAACAAAATCTCTGTCATCCCTTAGGAAATTCCAAGGGTTTTCGAAGCTGTGCAAACAACAGGGACAGAGGCCAAATATCTGTCTTACTATAAATCACAACATCACTCTGGCCTGGAATTCTGTATTTTTAAGGCACCCCTGACTTTTTTCTTATTCTCCTTGCTATTCTTTGGAACTCTGCATTCAGATGCTTATATCTTTCCTTTTCTCCTTTGCTTTTCACTTCTCTTCTTTTCTCAGCTATTTGTAAGGCCTCCTCAGACAGCCATTTTGCCTTTTTGCATTTCTTTTTCTTGGGGATGGTCTTGATCCCTGCCTCCTGTACAAGAAAATTAGAGATACTAAGAGTAAATCTCATGCAAAGATGAGCTCAATAAAGGACAGAAATGGTATGGACCTGACAGAAGCAGAAGATATTAAGAAGAGGTGGCAAGAATATTCAAAAGAACTGTACAAAAAAGATCTTCATGACCCAGATAATCAAGATGGTGTGATCACTCACATAGAGCCAGACATCCTGGAATGTGAAGTTAAGTGGGCCTTAGAAAGCATCACTACAAACAAAGCTAGTGGAGGTAATGGAATCCCAGTGGAGCTATTTCAAATCCTGAAAGATGATGCTGTGAAAGTGCTGCACTCAATATGCCAGCAAATTTGGAAGACTCAGCAGTGGACACAGGACTGGAAAAGGTCAGTTTTCATTCCAATCCCAAAGAAAGGCAATGCCAAAGAATGCTCAAACTACCACACAGTTGCACTCATCTCACACGCTAGTAAAGGAATGCTCAAAATTCTCCAAGCCAGGCTTCAGCAATACATGAACCGTGAACTTCCAGATGTTCCAGCTGGTTTTAGAAAAGGCAGAGGAACCAGAGATCAAATTGCCAACATCCGCTGGATCATGGAAAAAGCAAGAGAGTTCCAGAAAAACATCTACTTCTGCTTCATTGGCTATGCCAAAGCCTTTGCCTGTGTGGATCACAATAAATTGCGGAAAATTCTGAAAGAGATGGGAATACCAGACCACCTGATCTGCCTCTTGAGAAACCTATATGCAGGTCAGGAAGCAACAGTTAGAACTGGACATAGAGCAACAGACTGGTTCCAAATAGGAAAAGGAGTGTATCAAGGTTGTATATTGTCACCCTGCTTATTTAAGTTCTATGCAGAGTACATCATGAGAAACGCTGGGCTGGAAGAAGCACAAGCTGGAATCAAGATTGCCAGGAGAAATATCAATAACCTCAGATATGCAGATGACACCACCCTTATGGCAGAAAGTGAAGAGGAACTCAAAAGCCTCTTGATGAAAGTGAAAGAGGAGAGTGAAAAAGTTGGCTTAAAGCTCAACATTCAGATAACGAAGATAATGGCATCCGGTCCCGTCACTTCATGGGAAATAGATGGGGAAAGAGGGGAAACAGTGTCAGACTTTATTTTTGGGGGGCTTCAAAATCCCTGCAGATGGTGACTGCAGCCATGAAATTAAAAGACGCTTACTCCTTGGAAGAAAAGTTATGACCAACCTAGATAGCATATTGAAAAGCAGAGACATTACTTTGCCAACAAAGGTCCGTCTAGTCAAGGCTTTGGTTTTTCCTGTGGTCATGTATGGATGTGAGAGTTGGACTGTGAAGAAGGCTGAGTGCCAAAGAATTGATGCTTTTGAAGTGTGGTATTGGAGAAGACTCTTGAGAGTCCCTTGGACTGTAAGGAGATCCAACCAGTCCATTCTGAAGGAGATCAGCCCTGGGATTTCTCTGGAAGGACTGATGCTAAAGCTGAAACTCCAGTACTTTGTTTGGCCACCTCACATGAAGAGTTGACTCATTGGAGAAGACTCTGATGCTGGGAGGGATTTAGGACAGGAAGAGAAGGGGACAATAGAGGATGAGATGGCTGGATGGCATCACGGACTCGATGGACATGAGTCTTGTGAACTCTGGGAATTGGTGATGGACAGGGAGGCCTGGCATGCTGCGATTCATAGGGTCGCAAAGAGTCGGACAGGACTGAGCAACTGAACTGAACTGAACTGAGGAGTTAAGTTGAGGAACCTGATAACAGCTCAGTTACTTCTGGCCAGTCATCAGAGTTTTTTATTGAAGTAACTATAGACAATGGTCAACAGCAGAGTGAGAATCAAGGTACCACTTTGTTAAATAGCTGGACACACCTCCCACTACAGAGCTACTGGTAAAAGGTGGATGAGAAAATATATTCTAGCTCCATAGTAACCACCCAGATATAAGCCTGAAGGAATTGAAAACAGAGTGAGAAAGACCAGACCTACCACAGGGGACAGCCCCTATCAGCTTGCTTGCCGCATGGCCCAAGAAGAAAAGTCCATCTACAAGGACTAACTTTTAAGACATAGTAACCCTCACTAGTAAAATATGCCAAATAATTATTGAGTCAGAGGTCCCAGACTTTCTTGGTTCATGGTGCTGTTCTTATCTGATTACTTTTAAAATGGTTCCCTCCCTAGTCCAAAAGAAATACTTAACAGCTTTGTTTATGAAGTAACTGAGTTCAGACAACTTAAATATTTGTAGCCCATCAACTTAATAACTGAAAAAAGTACATATAATTTGTATTTTATTTTAAATTCAGTTCAGTTCAGTTCAGTCGCCCAGTCGTGTCCAACTCTTTGCAACCCCATGAATCGCAGCACGCCAGGCCTCCCTGTCCATCACCAACTCCCAGAGTTCACTCAGACTCACGTCCATCGAGTCCGTGATGCCATCCAGCCATCTCATCCTCGGTCGTCCCCTTTTCCTCCTGCCCCCAATCCCTCCCAGCATCAGAGTGTTTTCCAGTGAGTCAACTCTTTGCATGAGGTGGCCAAAGTACTGGAGTTTCAGCTCTAGCATCATTCCTTCCAAAGAAATCTCAGGGCTGATCTCCTTCAGAATGGACTGGTTGGATCTCCTTGCAGTCCAAGGGACTCTCAAGAGTCTTCTCCAACACCACACTTCAAAAGCATCAATTCTTCGGCACTCAGCCTTCTTTACAGTCCAACTCTCACATCCATACATGACCACAGGAAAAACCAAAGCCTTGACTAGACAGACCTTAGTCGGCAAAGTAATGTCTCTGCTTTTGAATATGCTATCTAGGTTGGTCATAACTTTTCTTCCAAGGAGTAAGCGTCTTTTAATTTCATGGCTGCAGTCACCATCTGCAGGGATTTTGGAGCCCCAAAAAATAAAGTCTGACACTGTTTCCACTGTTTCCCCATCTATTTCCCATGAAGTGACGGGACCGGATGCCATGATCTTCGTTTTCTGAATGTTGAGCTTTAAGCCAACTTTTTCACTCTCCTCTTTCACTTTCATCAAGAGGCTTTTGAGTTCCTCTTCACTTTCTGCCATAAAGGTGGTGTCATCTGCATATCTGAGGTTATTGATATTTCTCCTGGCAATCTTGATTCCAGCTTGTGCTTCTCCCAGCCCAGCGTTTCTCATGATGTACTCTGCATAGAAGTTAAATAAGCAGGGTGACAATATACAACCTTGACACACTCCTTTTCCTATTTGGAACCAGTCTGTTGCTCTATGTCCAGTTCTAACTGTTGCTTCCTGACCTGCATATAGGTTTCTCAAGAGGCAGATCAGGTGGTCTGGTATTCCCATCTCTCTCAGAATTTTTCACAGTTTATTGTGATCCACACAGGCAAAGGCTTTGGCATAGCCAATGAAGCAGAAGTAGATGTTTTTCTGGAACTCTCTTGCTTTTCCATGATCCAGCGGATGTTGGCAATTTGATCTCTGGTTCCTCTGCCTTTCCTAAAACCAGCTTGAACATCAGGAAGTTCACAGTTCACATATTGTTGAAGCCTGGCTTGGAGAATTTTGAGCATTCCTTTACTAGCGTGTGAGATGAGTGCAACTGTGTGGTAGTTTGAGCATTCTTTGGCATTGCCTTTCTTTGGGATTGGAATGAAAACTGACCTTTTCCAGTCCTGTGTCCACTGCTGAGTTTTCCAAATTTGCTGGCATATTGAGTGCAGCACTTTCACAGCATCATCTTTCAGGATTTGAAATAGCTCCACTGGAATTCCATCACCTCCACTAGCTTTGTTTGTAGTGATGCTTTCTAAGGCCCACTTGACTTCACATTCCAAGATGTCTGGCTCTAGATGAGTGATCACACCATCGTGATTATCCGGGTCGTAAAGGTCTTTTTCATACAGTTCTTCCATGTATTCTTGCCACCTCTTCTTAATATCTTCTGCTTCTGTTAGGTCCATACCATTTCTGTCCTTTATCAAGCCCATCTTTGCATGAAATGTTCCCTTGGTATCTCTAATTTTCTTGAAGAGATCTCTAGTCTTTCCCATTCTGTTATTTTCCTCTATTTCTTTGCATTGATCGCTACAGAAGTTTTTCTCATCTCTTCTTGCTATTCTTTGGAACTCTGCATTCAGATGTTTATATCTTTCCTTTTCTCCTTTGCTTTTCGCTTCTTTTCTTTTCACAGCTATTTGTAAGGCGTCCCCAGACAGCCATTTTGCTGTTTTGCATTTCTTTTCCATGGGAATGGTTTTGATCCCTGTCCCCTGTACAATGTCACGAACCTCATTCCATAGTTCGTCAGGCACTCTATCTATCAGATCTAGGCCCTTAAATCTATTTCTCACTTCCACTGTATAATCGTAAGGGATTTGATTTAGGTCATACCTAAATGGTCTAGCGGTTTTCCCTACTTTCTTCAATTTAAGTCTGAATTTGGTAATAAGGAGTTCATGATCTGAGCCACAGTCAGTTCCTGGTCTTGTTTTTGCTGACTGTATAGAGCTTCTCCATCTTTGGCTGCAAAGAATATAATCAATCTGAATTTGGTGTTGACCATCTGGTGATGTCCATGTGTAGAGTCTTCTCCTGTGTTTTTGGAAGAGTGTGTTTGCTATGACTAGTGCATTTTCTTGGCAAAATTCTATTCATCTTTGCCCTGCTTCATTCTGCATTCCAAAGCCAAATTTGCCTGTTACTCCAGGTGTTTCTTGACTTCCTGCTTTTGCATTCCAGTCCCCTATAATGAAAAGGACATCTGTTTTAGGTGTTAGTTCTAAAAGGTCTTGTAGGTCTTCATAGAACCATTCAACTTCAGCTTCTTCAGCATTACTGTTTGGGGCATAGATTTGGATAACTGTGATATTGAATGGTTTGCCTTGGAAACGAACAGAGATCATTCTGTTGTTTTTGAGATTGCATCCAAGTGCTACATTTTGGACTCTTTTGTTGACCATGATGGCTACTCCATCTCTTGAGGGATTCCTGCCCGCAGTAGTAGATATAATGGTCATCTGAGTTAAATTCACCCATTCCAGTCCATTTGAGTTCGCTGATTCCTAGAATTTCAACGTTCACTCTTGCCATCTCTTATTTGACCACTTCCAATTTGCCTTGATTCATGGACCTGACATTCCAGGTTCCTATGCAATATTGCTCTTTACAGCATCGGACTTTGTTTTCTATTACCAGTCACATCCACAGCTGTGTATTGTTTTTGCTTTGGCTCCATCCCTTCTTTCTTTCTGGAGTTATTTCTCCACTGATCTCCAGTAGCATATTGGACAGCTACTGACCTGGGGAGGTCTTCATTCAGTATCCTATCATTTTGCCTTTTCATACTGCTCATGGGGTTCTCAAGACAAGAATACTGAAGTGGTTTGCCATTCCCTTCTCCAGTGGACCACATTCTGTCAGACTTCTCCACCATGACCTGCCCGTCTTGGATGCCCTCATGGGCATGGCTTGGTTTCATTGAGTTAGACAAGGCTGTGGTCCTAGTATGATTAGTTTGACTAGTTTTCTGTGAGTATGGTTTCAGTGTGTCTGCCCTCTGATGCCCTCTTGCAACACCTACGATCTTACTTGGGTTTCTGTTACCTTGGGCATGGGGTATCTCTTCATGCTGCTCCAGCAAAGCGCAGCCGCTGCTCCTTACCTTGGACGAAGGGTATCTCCTCACCGCTACCCTTCCTGACCCTCAATGTGGGATAGTTCCTCTAGGCCCTGCTGCGTAACTGAAGTTATTTGCTGTGAGTTTGCTGTAGTGCCCTGGGGCACATGGTTTCGGAATCAAACCTAATCTATGCAGATTAGCAGTTGATTCTACCTTAGGGAGCCAGGAAAGCAAGTGAACAGAAAATCAGAAACACAGAGAAGAGGACAGAACTCTTTCTCCTCCAGATAGCAGATACTAGTTGCAGATCTAGGTTTGGACCACATTTGATAACTGCAAAGGAGGTATAAAAGTCTTTAAGAATATTTTCAAAGTAGAAAATAGAAAACTCTCTCTCCTATAGGACATAGTGTCCCACAGAGGTGGAGATCTGAGCAGTGAGTCATTTGGGGATCAGTATGAAGTTGTGGGAAAGAGGTCTGATTTTAACAGGGTGGGTCATTTTTATTTGCAGGATACAAGCATCTTGTGTGCAGTTGATGACATTCAACTGTTACTTGATGATCACGTGATAAAAACCCAGACCATGTGTGGCTCTCCATTTGTCAAACCAATAGAAACTGAATGCCGGGTAAGAGGAAATGAGATAGAACGTTTTGTGATGGCCCATTAGGCTCTGGCTTTCTTGGAGGAACAGAATGTTTTTGTTTTGTTTTTACTTTTTTGACCATACCATGAGGCATGTAGAACCTTAGTTCCCCAACCAGGGATCTAACCCACACCCCCTGTAGTGGAAGCATGGAGTCTTAACCACTGGACTGCAAGGAAATCCTAAAAGAAGATTTTTAAGTTCAATTAAAAAGAAAACCCACTTTCTCTTGATAAAAAGCAGCAACAACAAAGGACTGAAAGTGTGTCCAACTTGTTATGATCCCATGGACTGTACCCAACCAGGCTCCTCTGTCCATGGAATTCTCCAGGCAAGAATGCTGGAGTGAGTTGCCATTTCCTTCTCTAGGGGATCTTCCCCACCCAGGGATTAAACCTAGGTCTCCCATGTTGTAGGCAGACTCTTTACCAAGTGAGCCACCAGGGAAGCTTATAAAGACTGAAAGCAATAACCAAGTAAGCCTTTGTAATAGTTCGGTAGACTGAGGTTTTGTGACAGTCTGCTAAAAGAGAAGATAAGTGTTTTGAGTACACCAAACAAAAATACATTTGGGAAGTATCTTATCAGTTTTAGAAATCTAGAATGTAAATTACTGGAGGTTAGCCTCCTTTGATCATTGTTTGTAGAAGTAGAATAGGCTAAGGACAGAGACTCAAGCCAGACTGTCTGTGTTCAAATTCTGACTCTGTCCCTTATTGGTTGTGTGACTTTAGACCAGTTACTTGAGTATGTCAGTTTCTGCATCTGTAAAGTAAGTTTTATAATAATATCTCCCTCGTGAATCTGTTGGATTAAATTGGTTTTCACGTACATAAAGCACTTGGACCATCACTTGGCACAGAGTAAGCCTTAAAACTATTATTGTTATTGTTGTTTTTTAAGATGACCCTGAAAATCAGGATATTTTTAAAATTCCTTTTTAGGCTTGTTTTTTTCTTAATTATTATTATTCTTTTTTAGACTTTTTTGTTATTATTCCTTGTTTTTTTATTCCTTTTATTATTCCTGTTTTTTTTTTTTATTATCCCTTAGAAAGTTAAGGTGAACCTTAACTTTTTAACTATCTCTTTCAAGATGCTTTCCAGTGTAAATTTTTTAAACAAGCTTGTAGCAGAGCTGACACTTTCAGTTAATTAGCAGCATTGTCGTTGTTGTGATTATTCCACTAGGAACTCTATAAGGATAAGGAATCTTGTATTCTCTTTCATTGCTGTATCCACTTTGCCTACAAAAGTGACCAGGACATAGGGGTCACTCAGCAAGTATTTGTGGAACAAGTGAATGACTGAATAAGTTAATGAATGCATCCATTTGTTTAGTCAGTGGGTCTGTGATGCATAGTGGCATGTTAATGATTCAGATGTGAAATGCTGAATTTACAGAAATGGGAAGAAAAGCTAGTTCGTGTGCAGGAAATTTTGGATGCCTGGTTAAAGTGCCAAGCCACTTGGCTGTACCTGGAACCAATCTTCAGTTCAGAGGACATCATAGCCCAGATGCCAGAAGAGGGCAGGAAATTTGCCATCGTTGATAATTACTGGAAATCACTTATGTCCCAAGCTGTGAGTTTTCACTCCCTAGCACATCTTACCATCACAAATGTGGGATGCCATATAGATGTTCCACATTATTCAATCCTACCATGTCCCTTGAAATCTATAAGTAAACTGGATTTTATCTAAGCTGATTTTTGCAAATACAATATCTTTATAATTTTTAAATTTCTGGTTATTTGTTATTAAAAATTAAAACATGGGAATAGGAAATATGAAAATTAGTGGCCTTTTGAAGTCCCAACTTCACAGAGGTAACTATTTAAATTTGGATAATTTAGCTCCCATTCCTCATGAGATATAAGACTTTATTTGTTACAGGATAATGTGCTAAAGCTTATAAATTGAGAATAATTTTAGAATTCAAATAATTCACTATATTCAGTTACTCAGTTATTTAACAAATGTTCGAGGGGCAAGAACAGATAAGTATAGAATATCATGGTCTGATTCCACAATCCCAGTAGTTAAAATATGATTGACTTTGTGGCTTTTAGGTGCCCAACCCCAGCCCATTCAATCATAGCCAGAGCAAAAGGGTATTGTTATGAGCAGTCACCCTTGTGGGATTAGGAGGTGATTAGGCTGGGAGGGTCATTAATCGATGCATTAGTCACACACTGATTACAGCAATCAGTCTCAGAATCTGGGAACCTCTTGATGATTATCACCTTTTTATGGAACCCAGGTGAAAGATACGAGGGTTTTGATGGCAGCAGACCAGCCACGGATGGCTGAGAGACTTCAGGAAGCCAACCTTCTGTTGGAGGACATCCAGAAAGGGCTGAATGATTACTTGGAGAAGAAGAGACTGTTTTTCCCCAGGTATCTAGTATTGTTCTTTTGTTTGAATTTGCCCTCTTGACCCATATATTGGTAGAATTACATTTTTTTTTTATACTGAGAGTTGGCTTCTACTCATCTATTCCATGAGCTTCTCTGATGGCTCAGTCGGTAAAGAATCCACCTGCAGTGTGGAGACCTGGGTTCAGTCTCTGGGTTGGGAAGATCTCCTGGAGGAGGGCATGGCAACTCACTTCAGTATTCTTGCCTGGAGAATCCCCATGGACAGAGGAGCCTGCCAGGCTACCATCCATAGGGTTGCAAAGAGTTGGGCACAACTGAGCGACTAAGCACGCTTGCGCGCACACACACACACACACACACACACACACACATCTATTCCATATTCTTTTGAGGTTTTCCATTCCCCAAGAGACAGCTCTCAGGGGTAAGGCATGTCTTCATAGTCACTATTTAGAGTGCGGTTGAATGGACCCCAGTGGAGCCAGCATGGTCAGACGCCCAGTTGGAGGGGTATAGTACTCAAAAGCCTGGACTTTGGAGTTAAGCAGACCTCAGTTTGAGTCATTAGCCACATATGGCTATCCAGCACTTGAAATGTGGCTAGCGTAACTTAGTAAAATTTTAATTTATTTAGTATTAATTCTTTAAAGGTAAATAGCCACATTTTGCTAAGGGCTTCAGTGTTGGATAACACAAATATAGCACAGATAGTGAAAAAAACCTTAACTTGGAAGCACAAAACTTTGTTAAGAAGAAACCTTTGAAATATGAGCTTCTAATCATATGCCCAGTAATGTTTTTCCTAATAAAAATATGAATAATAGCCAACATTAATACAATATTTACCATATGCCAGGTCACCACTTTAAGTGCTTAAACATATTATCTGATTTAGCCCTTACAATAATCCTATGAAGTTGCTTACATTGTTTTTACCCCAATTTTACAAATGAGGAAACAAAACTTGCTAAGAAGCATAAGACTGGTAAATGGACAAATTCAGGTAGTCTGGATAAGATACTCAGTTATTTAAATTCTCTGAGCTTCATCTTCTCCGTAAGTTAATTATCTACATACACAAAGTATCAGTATTTGTTTGTGTATTTTTATGGAATAAAAGTAAGCGCTCTCAGAAAAGACTTTGAAAATGTTCTTGATAGTCACATGTTTTAAATGAATTTTATCTTGAAAATACAGAGTGCTAAATAAAATTTTTAGTTTTAAATTATACAAAATACTAATTATTACTCTTGTGGCTATTGAGCCTTATTCATTATCACACATGATGAATCCATAGAGATCACCTATTTGAATTTCACTTGGGAGTGGGAGAAATCGACATCCTAATTAGATAACAGTTAGTCAACCAGCCAACAAATAATTATTGATTTATTCCTATCCATTCAATGCTACAGTTACAGTGTGTTAATTTGCTTTGCTGCATAACAAGCCACCTCCAAACTTAGAAGTTTAAAACATCAACTGTTTACTGAGCTCACAATTCTGTGGGTTGGAAAACTAGGCAGAGCTCAGCTGGGTAGTTCTTCTGGCCTCATCAGGGCTCACTCATGTTGATCACAGTCAACTGGCAGACCATCGCCTCAACCACTTGTCTGGTGGTGAGCTTCCTGTTGGCCAGGGCAGCAAGGATAATTGGCCCAAATGTCTTTCAACCTCCAGAAAGCTAGCCTGGGTTTATTCATATGGTGATGGTTGCAGTGTTCCCAAAAGCAGCAAGAGTTGAAACTTCAAGGCCTCTTGATGTCTAAGCTTGAAACTAGTGCAAATTCATGTCTTCTAAAATCTATTGGCCAAAGAAGAACTCAGAGCCAGCCAAGTTTCAAGAGATGTGAAAACAGACTTCACCTCTTGAACAAAGAAGTTACAAATATTGTGACCTTTTGTAGATAGTGAAGGGCAGAAAAGCCTGGTGTGCTGCAGTCCATGGGGTCACAAAGGGTTGGACATGACATAGCAACTGAACAATACATACAGTGAAAACTGTCATTATATGATCCTTCCATTACTGAACTTAAAACCTAGTGGTTACTGTAGAGATTTATCCCTAGAACATTTTCTGAAAGTTTGCTATCCCTGCCTTTAAGGTCTAAGCAAGAGAGTGAAGCTATCTTATCACTCTAATATAAAACATGATAAAGCCCTCTGCACATAAATAGGCTCATTATTAATGTGCACTTATTTCCCACCTGTAACATTTTCTGAGAATAAGGAAAGATAAGGAAGTTTTCTTTCCTCCTGCCCAGTAGTTCTCAACACTGATTGCACATTAGAATCACAGGGATTTTTAAAAATATAAGATCCCAGATCAGTATTGGAATCTCTGGGCAGTGGAACCTTGGCATTGAAACTTTTTTTCCTAAACTCTGCAGATGATTCTAAGCTGTAGACAAGGTTAAGAACCACTGCTCTGTTTAGATGTCTTTCAGCTAATACCAACTCCTCACACACAGCCGTATAAAACCCACATATACCAGCTTTCATCTTTTTTTCTTTTTTTTTGCTCTGAGTCAAAACTGTCTTCAGTCTCTATGCCCTAGATGAAAAATGGTGAAGGGGAGTTGGCCTTAGATAAGGCCCTAGAAGTAGCTGGTGTTCACTAGAGTGTCATCTACCTGTCGGGGAGTATCACTTTTGTTGGGAATAGAAGCTCTTAGAAGAGATTCCAGTAGCCATCTTGCTTTGCTTTGAAATAGGTTCTTCTTCCTATCAAATGATGAGCTGCTGGAGATATTGTCAGAGACAAAGGACCCTCTCCGGGTGCAGCCACACTTGAAGAAGTGCTTTGAAGGAATTGCCAAGCTGGAGTTTACAGACAGTCTGGAGATTGTGGGCATGATCAGCTCAGAAAAAGAAATCGTTCCATTCAAACAGAAAATCTACCCAGCTCAAGCCAAAGTAATTCCATTTACCCATTTTTGAGCTCTTTTCTTTACAACAGCCAAACAGAGAGAAGCAGATTATATGTTGGTTAAGCATTTAGACTCTGGTTTCAGACTGAGTGTAGAACATTTACATTCCACAACTTAATGATGGGGTAACTTTGGGGCTTCCCTAATGGTTCAGCAGGTAAAGAATCTGACAGCAATACAGGAGACACGGGATATGTGGGTTCAATCCCTGGGTCAGGAAGACCCTCTGGAGAAGGAAATGGCAACCAATCCAGTATTCTTGCCTGAAAAATCCCATGGGCAGAGGAGCCTGGCAGGCTACAGGCCAATGGGTCGCAGAGTCGGACATGCCTGAGAGACTAAGCACGCAGCACAGCCGACTTTGGGGAACTAATCTTTCTGGGTCTGCTTGTTCATCTCTAAGATGGAGATTATACTGCAATTCACATGGCACCCTAAATTTGTGGGAAATTTTCAATAAAACTTGATGTGGAGACAGTAGCAGGAACCAGATCCAAACAACTTACTGTTTAAATCCGCATGAGCAGATCTAAATTCAGAGATCCAGTCAGATCAATAAACTGTCCAGTAGGGGCTTGATGCCATTTAACTCACACTTTTTATACATGTGCCCTTCAAGTAAAATGTAAGTTACTTCCGCTCTTGCTGAACATGCCAGCAGCTCACAGTAGAAGTAGACTAGCGTTCTTGGCCTTGCTTGATAGACCATTTTTGCCACCCACACAGTTAAGTTTCAGCAACTAGGAATCACACCTTGGAACCAGACACCAGCTAGCACTGAAGTCAGCAGGTACAGTTACCTGAAACTCTAACACTGAATAATATGCTGCATATTCTAATTACCTGTAGAGATTCTAAAAACTCCATTTGCCCTGGTTGCATCCCATACCAATCAAATCAGAAGGTCTGGGAGTGGGGTTCAGAAATCCATAACTTTTAAAGAACTCCAGGTGATGCCAATACCCAGCAAAGTTTGAGGACCACTGGAATAATACAAGAATTAAAACTGTGCAATTAGAAATGGACAATTTATTTTATGAACTTGTAGACTGAAAAAATGTACCACCCAAAAGTTGAGTTCTGCTTTATTCAGCATACATTCTTAGAATGTCAAGTTAGAGAGGCAACATCTCAGGTAAGCCGGAGAAAACTGCTGGAGGTTGGAGGGGAGCCAGGATATTTAGGAGTTTTGCAACTTCTGAATGTCAAAAGATTATTGTTAATGAAAGAAAACCAGATATCGCAAGTTAAGGAATTGATTGCTTTTCTATGTATGAGAAGATGCAAGAGTCTGGGCTCACTGATCAGTCCTTTGATATCCACCTCAGCTATCTGGGGCCAGTATCCTGTGTTTTCACATCCTGAGTTTCCTCAAGCTGCACCCTTGGGGGTGACTGCAGCTTGTAGGCAAGCATTCTTTGTCTCCTTCCTGAGTTCCTTCAGGGCTCACCTTCAGGGGATACAGGGTGGCTGCGGTTGCTGGTGGCTGCAACTTCTTTTATTTACTGACATGACAGGCAATATCTTATTTCTCAATCTGAAGTATAAATGTATCACTTGTCTCCTAAGAAGCTGTCTTTCAGAAAATGTGAAAGAAATGTGTATTAAAAAGTTTCTATTGTCCCTCTTTTGAAACATACACTTCTGAGAATACAGTAAATAAGGGTAACCAATAGTTAAAGAATATTGGCTCGGAGGTGTACAAACCTTTGGCCTCCCTCCAGCCCTTTGCTGAGAGAAAGCTGGCCTTTGCCCATGGTCCCTCCCTCCAGGCTTGGTTAACTGTCACTGCCTCTCTGTCTGTCTCAACCTGCAGGGCATGGTGGAAAAATGGCTCCTTCAGGTGGAACAGATGATGCTTGCCAGTATGCAGGAAGTTATTAAACTTGGGATTGAAGCATATGTCCAGGTAAATGAAAACCGGGGTACACATGCCAGGGTGTTGGTACACCAAGAAAAATTTGGGGGCCAAGGTTAAATGGAAGCCTGTCTTCCACTAAAACCCATCCCTCTCCTGATAAGTAACACCTGACCCCTCTGTGCCTCTTTTCTTTTTCCCTATAAATCCTGGGGCACTATATATAGTTCTGAATATGAAAGGTTTACAGTTATAAGCGGCCCATACCAGTATATCCTATGATTACTGTGGGCCAGTCCTTTCTGTGAAAATAATTGATGGCAAGAGGTTTATTTAGAGCCCCTTCCCAATTAAGCATCCCCTCTCCTAGGTTTTTCATTAACATTACACATGCCCTGTTTACTTTAAATAATTGCACAATGTGAAAATTACAAGGTAAGTTTTATTTGGGGCAACAAGAAGACTGCAGTCTGGGGAACAGCACTTCAGATAGCTCTGAGAAATTGCTCCGTAGAGGTAGGGAGCAGGTCAATATACGTGTGATTTTGGTGAAGGGGAAATACATGCAATCAAGCACATATTTTTTCAGGTTTCTGCTAGTCACAAGGAGCACTCGTCACCATGAAGGGTATTGGTGCTTTTCTGGATGTAAGGAGATATAAGAATTGAGCTAATAAAAACAGCTCCTGAAAATGTCTATCTGAAGACCTGTGCTGCAAGTTTTTCTCAAAGCACAGAGTGCCTCATTTCTGCTCTCCACCCTGAACTCCTTTTAGGGGATGCTGAAAATCAACTGCAGCAGCACATGATTTAATCTGTATAGAGGTAGATGGCAAAGTGGCAATTTGTAGTTAACACTCCAAAGGGCACAACTCATTTAGCTCCCAAAGCTTTAGGTGACTTGTATAACAGAAGGCGTAAGGGATAAGAACCTGTGACAATTACTCTTAAGTTTACTGTTGGCAGACTAGATCTTTCAGTTCAGTTCAGTTGCTCTGTCGTGTCCAACTGTTTATGATCCCATAGACTGCAGCATGCCAGGCTTCCCTGTCCATCACCAACTCCTGGAGCTTACTTAAACTCATGTCCATCCTGTCAGTGATGCCATCCAACCATCTCACCCTCTGTCATCCCCTTCTCCTTCCTTCAGTCTTTCCCAGTATCAGGGTCTTTTCCAGTGAGTCAGTTCTTCATATCAGATGGCCAAAGTGTTGGAGTTTCAGCTTCGGCATCAGTCCTTCCAATGAATATTTAGGAGTGATTTCCTTTAGGATTTAGTGATTTGATCTCCTTACAGTCCAAGGGACTCTCAAGAGTCTTCTCTAACAGCACAGTTCAAAAGCATCAGTTCTTCGGCACTCAGCTTTCTTTATGGTCCAACTCTCATATCCATACATGACTACTGGAAAAGCTGTAGCTTTGACTAGATGGATCTTTGTTGGCAAAGTAATGTCTCTGCTTTTAGACTGCTGTCTAGGTTGGTCATAGCTCTTCTTCCAAGGAGCCTGTCATCAGGAAGCTTCCATAAGCCTCTTATCCTTATCCATCAGAGGGCAGACGGAATGAAAACCACAATCACAGAAAACTAATCAAATGAATCACATGGACCACAGCCTTGTCTAATTCAATGAAACTATGAGCCATGCCATGTAGGGCCACCCATGACGGATGGGTCACAGTGGAGAGTTCTGACAAAGCATGGTCCACTGGAGAAGGAAATAGTAAACCACTTCAATATTCTTGCCTTGAGAACCCTGTGAACCCTTATGGCAGAAAGCGAAGAAGAACTAAAGAGCCTCTTGATGAAAGTGACAGAGGAGAGTGAAAAAGTTGACTAGATCTTTAGTCTCCTCTATTTTAAGTGTTTCTAACTTTGAGGCCCCCATCCCTACCCCCAGGGCTTTTTCCATTTAAGGAATATTCAATTAACACCTTCCCAATGATGTACCCAGGACTGACACTGTTGCCTCTCTCAGTAGTATTTGTATTGTAAATGAAAAACCAAGTCCTTTGTCCCCTGATACATTATAAATCAAAAATTGCTGCTGCTGCTAAGTCACCTCAGTTGTGTCCGACTCTGCAGCCCCATCGACGGAAGCCCATCAGGCTCCCCCGTCCCTGGGATTCTCCAGGCAAGAACACTGGAGTGGCTTGCCATTTCCTTCTCCAATGCACAAAAGTGAAAAGTGAAAGTGAAGTCATTCAGTTGTGTCTGACTCTTCACGATTCCATGGACTACAGCCTACCAGGCTCCTCCATCCATAGGATTTTCCAGGCAAGAGTACTGGAGAGGGGTGCCATTGCCTCCTCTGAATCAAACTTAATCAAAATTTAAGTTAATCAAAAATTAAGTTAAAGAAAAATGACTACCTGCATGAAGTTATTTCATGCAGTTGCATCTATAGCCAGACAAGCTTTTTCTGTGAAGAGCCAGATGGCAAATGATTTTCACTCTGCAGGCAATATACACCAGTCACAACTATTTATCTTTGCCTTTGTAGTGCAAAAGCATGCTTAGATGATAGGTTCAACAATGGCCTGACTGTGTTACAACCTAACTTCAGACATGGCTCTCAACCCATAATTTGCCTATCTATGGATAATTTCTATCTATCTACAGAGAAGTTTTAAAAAGTTAGGGGATGTCATGGCTATGAAAATTGTGGGACAGCATTGCAATATTATGTAGCTATCAAAAAGAGTAGTTATATAAATACTTTCTGGACAACACCTTGCTTATATAGGAAATGCACAACATTGAAAAGAGCTCCGTTATCATAGTCCTTTATGTCTCAGCATAGGAAAAAACTCAGCAAGAAGCAAAGTGATAGGTAAAAAGTGATTTATTAGAATAAGATGCTTGTGAGGCTTACAAGTGGGCAGGCAAGAGAATACCATACCCCAAGAACCCACAGGGCTACAGTTTCATAATCAAAGAAAAAGTGGGTAAAGGAAGAACTTCTTTGTCTTTCTCAAGTAGACATTGTGCTTCCATCATGAGCTCCTCCTTCAGGTTGGGCAGGGGAGTTTTCTTGTCCCTACATGACCAAGCTAGGTCCACAGATTATTGTTTTTCATGCCTGCAGAGAGCATATCCTAGGAGCCATTAACGTACTGAGTTCACTGGAAAAGATGTGGCTCTCATGCCCCCATTGTTTTGTTGTTTTGGGGGCATGTCTTATGCTTCTGTTGCATGGTTTTGTTGCTAAACAAGCTGCTTGGTCTTGTAGTTAAGCAAACCTGCTTTCTTGCAAAGTCGTTATCTTACAGGGGTCTCCCATATTTATTCTAGTTACAATCCCCTAGTGAGATTAACTATTTAATCACCTACTTTGTCCCTGTACTCTATCCCTGTTACTGTGAAAGTTGTGAGCTGAGTTTTATTTGGGGCAAAATGAGGACTATAGCCAGGAGACAGCATTTCAGATACCTCTGAGAAACTGCTCCCAAGAGGTAAAGGAAGGAAGGTCAGTGTATATGTGATTTTGGTGAAGGGGGAGTATACACAATCAAGCACATATTATTTACAGAAGGTGTTTTCTAGTCTCATGAAGGTTACTGCTAATCACAAGGAGCAGATACCACCATGAAGGATTTAGTGTTTTTCTAGATAAGAGGATTTGCAAGAATTGGGCTCATAAAATCATCTCCTGAAAATATCTATCTGAAGACCTGTTCTGAAAGTTTTTCCCAGAGCATAGGGTGACTTAGTCCTGATCTCCACCCTGAACTCCTTTCAGAGGGGTGTTGGAGGTCAGCAGCTGCAGCAGCTCATAATCAATCCTTGTAGATGTAGATGGCAAGTGCCAATTTGTAGGTGATGGAATTAATGAAATTGTTGGTGAGGATCTTTTTCTTTTCTATAAAATTCAGGGAGGAAGACATAAATCAATAATCCCAGAAATGTTAAGATTTGTATGTAACCTTTGAGGCTGGGGATGACTTTTGTTTTTGTTGAGGGGATAAGATTGTGGTGGATATTTTAGGAAGTCAGTTTAAATCACACAAGATGAACTGACCCTGCAAACTGCCCTCCTGCGCTTTCCCAGGTCCCCCGTAATCAGTGGGTCTTGCAGTGGCCTGGCCAGGTGGTTATCTGTGTCTCCTCCATCTTTTGGACCCAGGAGGTTTCCCAAGCCCTGATTGAAAAGACCCTACCGGTAAGTGAGCCTGTCATGAAGCTTATAGTGGAGATTTAAGCTAGATTATGATTTGAATGACATATAATTAGACTGCCATTTTTCTAAAGAAAAAATAAACAGGCCCATGGTGTCACAGAAGTCAGGGTTTGCTTCAGGACACATGTTTGGAATTAGGACTATCCTCAAGTTCTGTAGTGTAGGAACTCTCGCATTTCTTCCTAGATAGAAATTCTAGGCTAAAGGATCTTAACTTTTATCAGCCTTTCCTTCCAAGTGCCAACCTGGCAGAATTTGTACCAACAGAGACCTCTTCATTTTTTTCCTGTGCCAAGAAGCCACCTGGTCCTGTTTTCCGCTCTTCTTTCTCCACCATATCCCTTTTCACCACCCCCAGTCAAACACTCACCCACCTCTAGCTTTTTCTTCAGCTTTCTCTTGAAACCATGAATACTCAGATCCTGCTTGTCTTCAGATACAGACACACATATTTCCCCTTAACTCTACCACTAATGCCTATACTTGAGAGTTCAGGACCTAGATGGACTTGAGTTCAACTTCTGACACCTTCACCTGTTAGCTATGTGACCATGGGCAAGTTACCTAACCTGAGTCTCAGTCTCCTTGTCTATAAAATGAAAGAAATTATACCACCACACCTTACTACTGAGCAGGGTTAAATGAGATGCTGGTAAATTATTCAGTATTAAGATTATAGGCTATAAACCCCACAGGGAAAAGGCCATGTCTGGTTTGCTCATTGTTATATCTCAGGGGGTTATTGCAGTGCCAAGTAGTTGCTTAATAAATATTTTTTGACTGAGTAAATGGTAATTCCATTCCCAACATTTTTACCATGGTGTAATTTTCTATGATTATCGCATCAGATCTGCTGTCATCACCCCTATATATGATTATCTGGGAACCAGAATATATTTTAATTTGCTATATTTTGCTTTATACATTAAAATTAGAACATTAGTATTTGACCAAGTTGCAAGTTTTAGCAAGGGAAGCAGCTTCGCAGAGATCATGGGGGAGGTCGAGGCAGGAGCAGGGTAATAACCAGCACCCCAAGTTCCCAGCACAATGGGGCCGGAGTCCAAGAAGCACTGTGCACACCCTTCCGGGCAGCCAGGCTTGCCGAGCCTGGATAATAATGCCGAGGAACTGGAGGGGAGGAAAAGAGGGGCCAGAGCTCTGCCAGCAGAGGGCCATGCAGGCAGCAGATTGTCCCCAGGTTGGCCAGCAGCAGAAGCAAGGGCAGGGAGCCCTCCACTCCTGGACATCCTCCAACTTTGGCTCCAGCCTTCTGTAGACCCCCTTCCTAGCAAATACAACAGGGCCTTGGCTCTGCGCCACTCCCCCCCCCCCCCCCCACCCCCCCAGGCAGCACACTGACAGACACCCTGCAGCCTGTGAAGGTCTACACACTAAACATGGACCAGCGGTGGGACAGCCAGGGCACCAGGCATGTCATCCAGCTACATGGAGTGGCTGAAGGCATGTCCTTGCTAGTCAAGGCCTGATAAAATGTGGTACCTTGGAGAAAGGAATGGCAAACCATTTCAGTATTCTTGGCTTGAGAACCCCATGAACAAAATGAAAAGGCAAAAAGGTGACACTGGAAGATAAGCACCGCCCCCCGCAGGTCAGTAGGTGTCCAATATGCTACTAGGGAAGAGTGGAAAAACAACTCCATAAAGAAGGAAGAGGCTGGGC
This sequence comes from Ovis aries, assembly GCF_016772045.2. Taxonomy (NCBI): domain Eukaryota; kingdom Metazoa; phylum Chordata; class Mammalia; order Artiodactyla; family Bovidae; genus Ovis; species Ovis aries. Next base: position 19,359,345 of record NC_056077.1, on the reverse strand, counting down.
CAAAGCAGAAATTTCATTCAACTGTGGATGTGTCTGGGGGTAAAAGTAAAGTCCCATGCTACAAAGAAAAACATTGCATAGGAACCTGGAATGTTAGGTCCATGAATCAAGGTAAAGTGGATTTTGTCAAGCGGGAGATGGCAAGAGTGAACATCAACATTTTAGGAATCAGTGAACTAAAATGGATGGGAATGGGTGAGTTTAATTCAAATGACTATTATATCTACTACTATGGGAAAGAATTCCTTTGAAGAAATGGAGTACCGCTCATAGTCAACAAAAGAGTCCAAAATGCAGTATTTGGATGCAGTCTCAAAAATGACAGAATGACCTCAGTTCATTTCCAACAAACTATTTAACATTATAGTAATGCAAGTTTATGCACCAACCACTGATGCCAAAGAAGCTAAGTTAAAAAGTTCTATGGAGACCTATAAGACTAACACCAAAAAAAAAAAAAAAAAGATGTCCTTTCATCATAGGGGCCTGGAATGTGAAAGTAGGAAGTCAGGAGATACCTGGACTAACAGGCAAGTTTGGCCTTGGAGTACAAAACGAAGCAGGGCAAAGCTAACAGAGTTTTGCCAAGAGAACAAACTGGTCATAGCAAACACTGTCTTCCAACAACACAAGAGATGACTCTACACATGGACATCACCAGATGGTCAGTACTGAAATCAGATTGATTATATTCTTTGCAGCTGAAAATGGAGAAGCTCTATATAGTTAGCAAAAACACAACTGGGAGCTAACTGTGGCTTGGATCATGAACTCCTTATTGCCAAATTCAGACTTAAATTGAAGAAAGTAGGGAAAACCACTAGCCATTCAAGTATAACCTAAATCAAATCCCTTACTGTTATATAGTGGAGGTGACAAATAGATCAAGGGGTTAGTTCTGGCAGACATAGTGCCTGAAGAACTATGGATGGAGGTTGATAACATTGTATAGGAGATGGTGACCATAACCAACCCCAAGAAAAAGAAATGCAAGAAGGCAAAGTAGCTGTCTGAGAAGGCCTTACAAATAGCTGAGAAAAGAGAAGTGAAAGGCAAAGGAGAAAAGGAAAGATACAGAGTTCTAGAGAATAGCAAGGAGAGATAAGAAAGCCTTCTTAAGTAAACAATGAAAAGAAATAGAGGAAAGCAGTAGAATGGGAAAGACGAAAGATCTCCTAAAGAAAATTGGAGATACCAAGGGAAATTTTCATGCAAAGATGGGCACAATAAAGGACAGAAACAGCGAGGACTTAACAGGAGAAGAGATTAAGAAGAAGTGGCAAGAATACACAGAAATGTACAAAAAAGATTTTAGTGACTCAGGTAACCACAGTGGTATGGCCACTCAACTAGAGCCAGACATCCTGGAGTATGAATTCAAGTGGGCTTTGGGAAGCATTACTACAAACAAAGCTAGTGGAGGTGATGGAATTCCAGCTGAGCTAGTTCAAATCCCAAAAGATGATGCTGTTGAAGTGCTGCACTCAATATGCCAGCAAATTTGGAAAACTCAGCAGTGGCCACAGCACTGAAAAAGGTCAGTTTTCGTTCAAATCCAAAAGAAAGTTGATGCCAAAGAATGTTCAAATTACTGTACAGTTGCACTCATTTTGCATACTAGTAGGATTATGCACAAAATCCTTCAAGCTAGACTTCAGCAGTACATGAAGTGAGAACTTCCAGATGTACAAGCAGGGTTTTAAAAAGGCAGAGGAACCAGAGATGAAATTGCCAACATCTGCTGGATCATATAAAAAGCAATGCAGTTCCAAAGGCAATATCTACTTCTGCTTCATCAGTTATGCTAAAGCTTTTCACTGTGTGGATCACAACAAACTGTGGGGAATTCTTAAAGAGATGGGAATACCAGGCCACTTTACCTATCTCCTGAGAAACCTGTGTGCAGGTCAGGAAGCAACACTTAAAACAGGACATGGGACAACAAACTGGTTCAAAATTGAAAAAGGAGTGTGTCAAGGGTGTATATTGTCACCCTGCTTAGTTAACTTATATGCAGAGTACATCATATGAAATCCCTGGCTAGATGACTGGAATCTAGCTGGAATCAAGATTTCCGGGAAAAGTATCATCAGCCCTCAAATACGCAGATACTACTTTAACAGCAGAAAGTGAATAGGAACTAAAGAGCCTCTTGATGAAGGTGAAAGACTAGAATGAAAACGCTGGCTTAAAACTCAGCATTCAAAACACTAAGATCATGACATCTGTCCCTTCACTTCACGGCAAATAGATGGGGAAAAAATGGGAACAGTGACAAACTTTATTTTGGGGGGCTCCAAAATCACTGTAGACAGTGACTGTAGTCATATTAAAAGACACTTGCTCCTTGGAAGTAAAACTATGGCAAATTAGACACAGACAGCATATTAAAAAACAGAGACATCACTTTGCCAGCAAAGGTCTGCATAGCAAAGCTATGGTTTTTCCAGTAGTCATGTACGGATGTGAGAGTTGAACCATAAAGAAGAGTGAGCACCAAAGAACTGATGCTTTCAAATTGTAGTGTTGGAGAAGACTCTTGAAAGTCTGTTGAACTGCAAGGAGATCAAACCAGTCAACCCTGAAGGAAATTAACCCTGAATATTCATTGGAAGGACTGATGCTGAGACTGAAACTCCAGTACTTTGGCCACCTAATGCAAAGAGCTAACTCATTGGAAAAGACCTTGATGCTGGGAAAGATTGAGGGCAAGAAAAGAAGGGGGTGACAGAGGATGAGATGGTTGGATGGCATCTCTGACTCAATGGACATAAGTTTGAGGAAACTCTGGGAGACAGTGAAGGATAGAGAAGACAGGAACCCTAACCCTGCAGTCCACAGGGTCGCAAACAGTTGGACATGACTGAGTGACTGAACAACAAGCAGCTTCACTTTTTACAGATTTATTGTTCATAATTCCTAATAGATGTGTTGCACTTTACACTTGAAAACTGCTTTCATGTACATAATTTGAAACCTTAGAAACACTAAAAACTCTGGCTTTTGCAACTGCATCTGTGTGCTACAATTTCCTACCTGTGAAGAATAGAATGCTTCCCATCACACACTCAAGGTCTGGAGTACCATGCATGTTGAATGATGTGCCTTGGCATCCTAAAGTTGTTGGTACAAAATTTCTATCCATCCGTCTATCACCGACCTATTGTTCATTTAACAAATATTTGTTGGACATCTGCAACTGGACCTTTGCTAGGGAAAGGCAATTAGAAGTGAATCGGTCATTGTCCTTGACATGAATTTACAGTCAAGTGAGAAAGATTTTTTTAAAAGGCTCTTTTATCAATCTGTGATAAGGAAAATACAGGGATCCAGAAATCATGGAAAGGAAGGAGAAAACTAAAAGTAAGAGAGGGTAAGATGCCCCAGAAAAAACAGGGTCTAAGAGGAGACATAAAATATAAATAGAGAGTAGTCAAGCACAGATCAGGAGGAGGAGCGTGAGAGAGAGAGACCAAAATGTGCAAAAATCTGACAACGAGAAGCACGGTGCATTCCAGCAACTAAAGGCAATTTGATCCAGAATTGCTGTGTAATGTGTGTGGTTAAGAGAGATGTGGGGAACAGTTCTGTCCCCAGTGGCTTGCAGACATACCAAGGGCAACAGGGATGCATCAAAAAGCCTTTTAGAGGACTTCCCTAGTAGTCCAGTGGCTAAGACTCTATGCCTCCAATGCAGGAGGCCCAGGTTCGAGCCCTGGTTAGGGACCTAGATCCCTCATGCTGCAACTAAAGATCCCACGTACTGCAACTAAAGCACCCACATGCTTCAACTAAGACCTTGTGCAGCCAAACAAATAAATATTTTAAAAAGACTTCTTTGCTATGCATTAAGGATATTATAATTAATAATACCCACTACTATTTACTGGACACTTTATTCATACCTGTCCTTCATGAGGTTGCAAAGAGTCGGACAAGACTGAGCAACTTCACTTTCGCTTATTCATACCAGACATTGTGCCAAGTTCTTTATCTTTGTTGTTCAGTTGCTAAGTCCTGTCCAACTCTTTGTGACCCCATGGACTGCAGCACACCAGGCTTCCCTGTCCTTCACAATCTTCTGGAGTTTGCTCAAACGCATGACCATTGAGTCAGTGATGCCATTCGACCATCTCATCATCTGTCACCCTCTTCTCCTTCTGCCTTCAATCTTTCCCAGCATCAGGGTCTTACTCCTCAAAATCACTTGAAGAATAGCCTTAATTATCTAGATTTGACAGATGAGGAGACAGAGACAAAGAGGGTTAAAATCATTTGCCCAGAAGCACATAACAAAAAAGTAAGGAAGGTGAGATGAGCATAGGGTGGTCTCATATGTTCTTCGTTCATTTTTGTTGTTTAACTCACTTTGAAATAAAGTCAGATCAGCAAATAACATTGCAAAAATAATACGAAGAATTCCCATACACCCTTCATCCAGGTATATTAACATATTAACATCTTACATAACCACAGTACAATATCCAACAACATTGATACAATATTTAACCTTTTAAACTCATCTTTTTGTAATTCTGGATCCAGTCCAAATTACACTTAGTTTTCATGTTTCCTTTGTCTACTTTAATCTAAAAGAGTTTAGTTATTTTTATTAATTCTGGCTTCGTGTCTAATTTATATATATTGTAAAATTCATCTTTTTTAGGGTGCATTTCTGCGTTTTGACAAGCACATACATTCGTGTAACCATCATCACAGCCAAGATACAGAACAGTTCCACACACCCTAAAATTTTCCTCGTGCCCTTTGTAGGCACTATTCTCAGCCTTTGGCAACTACCATTCTGCTTTATGCCCCTATAGTTTTATCTTTTCCACAACATTATAAAAGTAAAATCATACAGTATCTAGACTTTCAAATCTGACTTATTTTGGTTAGCATTATCCTTTTGAAATTTGTCTCGAGGTTAATGACTGGGGCTGAGGGAAAGGGAGATTGAGGGATGACATCTAGGAGTCTGGTTTGGACCATGGAGTGTGGATGGTATCATTCCAGAGAAGGGATTACCAGGAGAATTACCAGGAGAATACAACTGAACACGTTGTTCCCTCCTATGCCCCTGCCAGGATTTTCTGAAGAAGAGCAATGATCAGATTGCACAGATTGTTCAGCTGGTACGAGGGAAGCTGAGCAGTGGAGCTCGACTCACCCTCGGGGCCCTCACAGTCATTGATGTCCACGGTAAGCAAGGTTTTCCTAGCATTAGTGACTGTTTAGTAATAGCTGCCAAGCTTGCCTCCCTCCTTTCTGGATGGAATGATTCAGGTTCCTTTTTTCATTAGGGAGAGGCTTTTCCAACTGAGAATAAATGAGGGGGTAAAGAAGAGAAATCAACGCTTCTGTGTATCTCCATCTTATGTTTTCCCTCCCATCCCCAACTTTATTTCCAAGAACCCCACCACCAGCACCAAATAGCTCTCTGAGAACGTGATGGCCACAGCCATTTCTGAGATTTACCAACTCGAAGTAATTTCCTTCTACTGATCTTAACTAATAATTTTTTGTCAAGCTTTGTGCTAAGTGTGTGGTATACATTGTCTCATTTTTATATACATTTCACAGATTAAGAACCTGTGGTTTATAGAAGCAAATAACTTGCCGAGGCACACAGCTAGTAAGTAGCAGAGGCTCTTTTGTAATTTGAACCTGTGTCTGATTCCAAACCCAAAAACTGGAAATGGGCAGTGCTGCAGGGAGAGAATAGGTAAGAGAAGATACATTCCAAGAAAGAGAAAGAGGGAAGGAGGAAAGGAGGAGGAAGAACTGGAGTCTTTATATAAAACAAACCACCCTCACACCATCATCACCAAGGAAACCTGGGCTGAACCAAACTGGTTGCCTGGTAACAGTGTCTCTTTTGCTCACACACCCAGCTTCCTACTGGTATTTCATACATCTTACTCTCCATAAAGTTGATGCTCATTTCTTTTCCTTTTTTTTCTTTTCTTTTGGCCACATGGCTTGTGGGGTCTCAGTTCCCCAACCAGGGATTGAACTCAGGCCATGGCAGTGAAAGTCTGAAATCTTAACCACTAGGGCACCCGGGAGCTCCCTGATGTTCATTTCAATCTGATTTCATTTGGATACATTAGCATAAAATATGGAGGAGAGAGGGAGAAGGTTCTCTTCATCTGGCTACGTATTTAACTTGTAGGAGTAATAAGTGAAGGCATGGTTACTGCCCAAGATGCTTCAGAGTGGTTGAGTTTATACACATGCACACAGATACACATTCATGCGTGAACACATGAACATACACTGCCTTGGAAAGGCATCCCCAACCCAGTGCCTTGAGATTCAACTTGTTCTTGGATCTCTCACACACACCTGTTTTCTGGGTCCTCCCAGGAACCTGGATTGGAATTAAATTCCTCAGGAAGAATGAAAGAGTGTAATTTTGGTGTAATCTTCTGCAAGAACTCTTCAGAATTTTGGATTTTACTGTAATAAAGATTTCTCTCACAGAGAGGGAGTAGACTTACAGAAGTGTCCATTTGCAAAGTTCCATTTCTGAGATCCTGATTCCAAGCACTATATTAGTTCCAAGGTTGAAATAACAGTTGCCTTGTGAGTTACCTAAAAAATAATGATTTGCATAAACTATGTCCACTCATCAACTTCAGGGCTCCCATCACTGTGAAAATATTAAATTAAGCTCACAATCCTATTACAGAAAGGATAAAACCTAGAAATATGTCTCTTACTTAGTTTCTCAATACCTTCCTTCCATGGAAAGACAAAACCTAACATGGGTTCATGAGATCCCTTCCCTTGCTAAGTATATCAGGCCAGGCTAATTGTATTCTCCTAGGATATCCTAGGATATCCTAGGGAGAAGGCAATGGCAACCCACTCCAGTACTCTTGCCTGGAAAATCCCATGGGCAGAGAAACCTGGTAGGCTGCAGTCCATGGGGTTGCGAAGAGTCAGACACGACTGAGCAACTTCACTTTCACTTTTCACTTTCATGAATTGGAGAAGGAAATGGCAAGCCACTCCAGTGTTCTTGCTTGGAGAACCCCAGGGATTGGGGGGGAGGGGTCACACAGAGTCGGACAAGACTGAAATGACTTAGCAGCAGCAGCAGGATATCCTAGAGGTCTGGAAGAGGGCTAGAAGGATAGCACTGATGATGAGATAGCATTTGTGGTGACTACATACTGAAAAGCACTCTGGGTCTCTTTCCCAAGAGTTTAGGGATGATAACAGTAGTTAATATTGGGTTGGCCAAAAACTTGTTCATTATTTTCCATAAGATGGCTCTAGTAGCACTTAGTTGTCTTAAACTTCATTTGAAACATTTCTCTTAGATTGTATTGTCACAGCTGTCATATAAGTTCAGTACAGTTCAGTTGCTCAGTCGTGTCTGACTCTTTGTGACCCCAAGTATTGCAGCACACCAGGCTTCCCTGTCCATCAACTTCTGGAGCTAACTCAAACTCATGTCCATCAAGTCCATGATGCCATCCAACCATCTCATCCTCTGTCGTCCCCTTCTCCTCCTGCCTTCAATTTTTCCCAGCATCAAGGTCTTTTCAAATGAGTTTGTTATTTGCATCAGGTGGCCAAAATATTGTAGTTTCAGCTTCAGCATCAATCCTTCCAATGAATATTCAGGACTGATTTCCTTTAGGATGGACTGGTTGGATCTCCTTGAAGTCCAAGGGACTCTCAAGAGTTTTCTCCAATACCACAGTCAAAAATATCAATTTTGGGGCACTCAGCTTTCTTTATAGTCCAACTCTCACATCCATATATGACTACTGGAAAAACCATAGCTTTGACTAGATGAACCTTTTTGGCAAAGTAATGTCCCTGCTTTTTAATATCCTGTCATATATGTTGGTCATAACTTTTCTTTCAAGGAGCAAACGCTTTTTAATTTTGTGGCCGCAGTCACCATCTGCAGTAATTTTGGAGCCCAAGAAAATAAAGTCTCTCACTGTTTCCATTGTTTCCCCATCTCTTTGCCATGAAGTGATGGGACCAGATGCTGTGATCTTAGTTTTCTGAATGCTGAGTTTTAAGTCAACTTTTTCACTCTCTTTTTTCACTTTCATCAAGAGGCTCTTTAGTTTTTCTTCTCTTTCTGCCATAAGGGTGGTATCATATGCATAACTGAGGTTATTGATATCTTTCCCAGCAATCTGGATTCCAGCTTGTGCTGCTTCCAGCCCGGCATGTCGCATGATGTACTCTGCATATAAGTTAAATAAGCAGGGTGACAATATACAGCCTTGATGTACTCCTTTCCTGATTTGGAACCAGTCTGTTGTTCCATGTCCAGTTCTAACTGTTGCTTCTTGACCTGCATACAAATTTCTCAGGAGGCAGGTAAGGTGTTCTGGTATTCCCATCTTTTTCAGAATTTTCCACAGTTTATTGTGATCTACACAGTCAAAGGCTTTGGCATAGTCAATAAAGCAGAAGTAGATGTTTTTCTGGAACTCTCTTGCTTTTTTGATGATCCAAAGGATGTTGGCAATTTGATCTCTGGTTCCTCTGCCTTTTCTAAATCCACCTTGAACATCTGGAAGTTCACAGTTCACGTACTGTTGAAGCCTGGCTTGGAGAATTTTGAGCATTACTTTGCTACCGTGTGAGATGACTGAAATTGTGCAGTAGTTTGAAAATTCTTTGGCATTGCCTTTCTTTGGGATTGGAATGAAAACTGACCTTTTCTAGTCCTCTGGCCACTACTGAGTTTTCCAAATTGGCTGGCATATTGGTTGCAGCACTTTCACAGCATCATCTTTTAGGATTTGAAATAGCTCAGCTGGAATTCCATCAGCTCCCCTAGCTTTGTTCATCATGATGCTTCCTAAGGCCCATTTGACTTTGCATTCCAGGATGTCAGACGCTAGGTGAGTGATCACACCATAGAGGTTATCTGGGTCATGAAGATCTTTATTGTATAGTTCTTCTGGGTATTCTTGCCACCTCTTCATATCAGCATGCATTAAAAAAAAAAAAAAACTTACCAATTTGGTGAATTTCTCTGTTGTTGTTTTTCAATCATTCAGTCGTGTCTGACTCTTTGTGACGCCATGGACTGCAGCACACCAGGCCTCCCTGTCCTTCACCATCTCCTGAAGCTTGCTCAAACTTGTGTGCTTTGAGTTGGTGATGCCATCCAACCATCTCATCTTCTGTCATCCCCTTCTCCTGCCTTCCATCTTTCCCAGCATCAGGGTAATTTCTAATGAGTTGGCTCTTCTCATCAGGTGGCCAAAGTATTGGAGCTTTTGCTTCAATACATCAGTCCTTCCAATGAATATTCAGGATTGGTTTCCTTTAGGATTGACAGGTTGGATCTCCTTGCAGTCCAAGGGACTCTCAAGAGTCTTCTCCAGAACCACAGTACAAAAACATCATTTTTTCGGCTCTCAGCCTTCTTTATGGTCACACTCTCATCCGTACATGACTACTTGGAAAAACCATTGCTTTGACTGTTATAGACCTTTGTCAGCAAAATAATGTTTATGCTTTTAAATATGCTGTCTAGGTTTGTTATAGGTTTTCTTCCAGGAAGCAAGCGTCTTTTAATTTCATGACTGCAGTCACCATCTGCAGTGATTTTGAAGCCCAAGAAAGTAAAGTCTGTCACTGTTTCCATTGTTTCCCCATCTATTTGCCATGAAGTGAAGAGGAATTTCTGCGTAGTCATTTTAATATTGAAGATGGAAGAAAAAGCAACATTTTCAGCATATGCTGCTTTACTAACTCAAGAAAGGTAAAAACACAACCGAAATGCAAAGCAAAAAAAGAAAAAAGTTTGTGCAGTGTATGGAGAAGGTTCTGTGACTGATCGAATGTGTCATAGTCGTTTTTGAAATTTAATGTTAGAGATTTCTTGCTTGATGATGCTCCATGGTTGGGTAGACCTGCTGAAGTTGAGAGTGATCAAATAAAGACATTGATTGAGTACAATCAACATTATACACGCAGGGGATAGCTGACATATGCAAATATCCAAATCAAGCATTGAAAATCATTTGTCCCAGCTTGGTTGTGATAATCACTTTGATATTTGGGTTCCACATAAGTTAAGCAAAAAAACAACCTTGACCATATTCCCCAGCGATTCTCTTCAATGTAATGAACAAACTGTGACAGGCAATGAAAAGTGGTACTGTACAATACTGTGGTATGGAAGAGATCATAGGGCAAGTGAAATGAACTGTCGCCCATCACACCAAAGGCCAATTTTCATCCACAGAGTGTGATGTTGTATATATGATGGGATTGGAAGGGAGTCCTCTATTATGAGTTTCTTCCAAAACACTAAACAATTTATTCCAACAAATACGCCTCCCAATTAGACCAACTGAAAGCAGCACTTGACAAAGAGCATCCAGAATCAGTCAACAGAAAAAAACACATAACCTTTCATCAGGATAATGCAAGACCATATGTTTCTTCAATGACCAGGCAAAGCTTGTCAAAAACTGGTCATCAAACTGGAAGATCTGATTTGTCTGCCATATTCACCAGACATTGCGCCCTCAAATGTCCGTTTATTTCAGTCTTGACAAAATTCTCCTAATGGAAAAAATGTCAGTTCCCTGGAAGACCTGGGAAAATGCCACCTGGAATAACTTTTTGCTCAAAAAGATAAAAATTTGAGGGAAGATGGAATTATGAAGTTGCCTGAAGATTTACAGAAGGTAGTGGAACAAAATTATGAATATGTTGTTCAATAAAGTTCTTGGTGAAAATGAAAAAAAAAAATGTGTCTTTTTTTTACTTTAAAACTGAAGGAACTTTTTGGTCAACCCAATACTATAAATTTATATACTGTATAAATAAAGATGTTGCTTGAAGTTTAGAGATGGGCAGAGAGGGTAGTTGAACCTAAAATTGTTGAGATCGAGTGGTCTGGATGACATCCTCAGACCCTTCTGAGGAATCCGTGAAGATGGGAGGATGCCGATGACTCTGCAAGTATGTTTCCATGTCTGTGTCCCCACAGCTCGTGATGTGGTAGCCAAGTTATCTGAGGACAAAGTCTGTGATCTGAACGATTTCCAGTGGATCTCCCAACTGCGCTATTACTGGGATTCCAAGGATGTACAGGTGCAGATGATTACTACAGAAGCCTTATACGGCTATGAGTACCTGGGAAACTCCCCCCGGCTGGTGATTACACCCCTCACTGACCGCTGCTACAGGTAAATTCTGGGCCTCCCCAGACCTGAAGGGTGAATAGAGAATTCCAAAAGGAAAATCTGAGAAAGAAGTTTGGAGCAGCTTGAGTTTGTTACCTTTACCTTCTGTATTCTAGATCCTCAGATTTTAGAATTTTTACCTTAGTCATTGTGGTCTCCCAAATGGGCATTTTAGGCCATAGGAATAAATGAGAAGCCAGTAGGAGTCCTAATGCAAAGTATTGTGTTCAAACCAACAACTAGAACGTTGATGCCTATCCTTGAAAATGGCACAGTGCTTAAGAAAGCTCTCCAATGGCAGGAATCAAGAAGGTGCCAGGAGATCCCATGGCCAAGAGATAGAAAAGGAGCCAGGTAAAGACCCAGGCAAGGGGTCTCTGAGCTCTGCCACCCAGTCTGATGAAGAGGTTGGGCCATTCTGTGCTCAGCAAATTGCTTTGCCACTTTCCTTGAAATTCACAACTTTAGAAACTTGGATTTTGTGAACTTGTCAATTTTGTGATGTTTAGATTTTTCTTTGATTTTATATATTGTTTGAGGGCAACTTTTAAATTATAAAGGTAGTACTTGAGTATTTTTTTTTCTTTCAAAGTCCTCAATCACTTGTTTTCTATGTTCTATGACTTCTTCAGTCATTTATCTATTCTGCTCACTATTCAACAACCATTTCTTGAACTTTACTGTACATGATGTGTGACCTCCAGGAATCCTCAACCTAATGGGGTAGAGGAGAGAGACACACTCAGGTGATAAGAAGAAAGTGTGTTAACTGACATTATAGAGGCTCATACACAGGGCTGTGGAACCACAGTTGACGTGTCATTCATTTCTAATATTTATCTTATGCCTCCCATATGGAACTGAACAATGGGTTCTGAACTCAAGAGTTCATAATCTAGTGGGAGAAATATATTTATTTTTCATTATTCCATTAGCACTGGTGATCTTTGGAATGCAAAGGGTTTTTCACTTTCATTTGATTCATTTAGTATCAGTTCAGTTCAGTCGCTCAGTCATGTCCAACTCTGTGACCCCATGGACTGCAGCACTCCAGGCTTCCCTGTCCATTACCAACTCCCGGAGCTTACTCAAACTCGTGTCCATCGAGTTGGTGATGCCATCCAACCATGTCATCCTCTGTCGTTCCCTTCCCCGTCTGCCTTCAATCTTTCCCAGTATCAGGGTCTTTTCTAGTGAGTCAGTTCTTCACATCAGGTGGCCAAAATATTGTAGTTTCAGCTTCAGCATCAGTCCTTCCAATGAATATTCAGAAGTGATTTCCTTTAGGATGGTGTGGTTGGATCTCCTTGCTGTTCAAGGGACTCTCAAGAGTCTTCCCCAGAACCACAGTTCAAAAGGATCAATTCTTCTGCGTTCAGCTTTCTTTATAGTCCAACTCTTATATCCATATATAACTACTGGAAAAACCATGGCTTTGACTAGATGGACCTTTGTTGACAAAATAATGTCTTTGTTTTTTAATATGCTGTCTAGGTTGTCATTTAGTATGTATATATTCATTTATCCATTCAATCATTCATTCAAACAAATGCTTATAGGTGCCACCCATACACCAGGCACCAAGGTTACAACACTGAGTAAAATGGAATTTTTTGTGATGATGATGTATTGCCCATATAATCAGGGAAAATCATGTTTAATTATTTGAGTCAAAACAAAATAAACCAAAAGCCAGTTTGTTTATTGTGCTTTAGGACATGGCATTGAGTTCTTATTTTCTTCCCCTTAGGACATTGATGGGGGCTTTGAAGCTGAACCTTGGAGGAGCCCCAGAGGGTCCAGCTGGGACAGGCAAGACAGAAACCACCAAAGATCTGGCCAAAGCTTTGGCCAAGCAGGTAGGAAAATGCTGTCCATCCTCACACTCTTTTCCCATCCCTCTCTGGAGCCGTACCCAGGGAAGTTGGCATGAAGTTCAAGATGGCTTAGCGTACCAGGCAGAGTGGGGCCCCAGCTCCTCCAGTAGAATGAGAAGAGGGGAGCCCCACCTCTGTTTCAAGGTGCAGGGTGATTCAGATGGGTGAAACCCATCCTAAATGGAGCCCACATCCTCTCTCTCTCTAGTGTGTGGTCTTCAACTGCTCTGATGGCTTGGATTACAAAGCCATGGGGAAGTTCTTCAAAGGACTAGCCCAGGCTGGAGCATGGGCCTGCTTTGATGAGTTCAACAGGATTGAGGTAACCCTGCTACTAGGCTACTGAACAAAGGGTTTGGACATGCAGGGGCTTTTTTTCTGGGCTCTCAGTTCCTCCGTGACAGTGCTTATGTCTCCTCTATGGCCCCTGGCACAAAGTAAGTACTCCATGAACCAAACAAAAACAGCCCCAATGAGACAAAATGCCTAGGGTATACATAAGAACTCTCACCAGATTCATTCACTCACTTGCTCATTCAAAAATTTACTGAGCAACTACCCTATGTCAGATATTGTGTATGTGTTCATAATACAGAGATGAGCAAGGAACAGTTTTGCCCTCTAGACTGTTATGGTTCAGCCAAGGGAGATAAAAATTAAATGATACAAGTAGAATATGAGAGAAGTCTATATCAGTGGTACAAAGGAGTCATCACAAATGAATAAGTGGTTAATTCTATTTGGGTAGGCAGTTGAGATTAGGGAATGTAAGCAAGCAATTTGAACCAATAAACACCATACATGCATACTATGGGTGAGGTATTATGCTAGGTACAGGAACAAAGATAAAATACTTACACATACACACACACACACACACAAACACACACACACGCATGCATATACACACCAGTTTTCTGTTCTTTTCCCAAAACTCTAAATCATGCTCCTAACTTTGAATGTGAAGATCTTATTCTCAGGTGATGGGGTTCTTTCTTCGCTAGGTGAAGGATACTATGGCAGAGTGGGGTGGGTGGCTGTCAGAAGCAGGAGCTCAAATCAACCAGCCATTCTCACTCCAGGTAGAAGTACTATCTGTGGTAGCTCAACAGATTCTCAGCATTCAACAAGCCATTATCCGGAAGCTAAAGACATTCATCTTTGAAGGCACCGAGCTCTCTCTAAACCCAACCTGTGCGGTCTTCATCACCATGAACCCTGGGTATGCTGGCAGGGCTGAGCTGCCAGATAACCTCAAGGTAAACATCAGAGTGGGAAATACGGGGTGTACTTTATGGTATAGAAACCTTTGGAAGTATCCAGGCATCTCTCAGAGAAGCCAAATAATAGACCATGTGATATTTTTCAACTATGAGAAGTGAAGATGTTATTTGGCTTCAGAACTCAATCATCTCCCCAACTCTAGCTTTCATGAGGTGGGAGAAAATATATACCATAATAACCAATGGCAAAGAGGAAACAATGAACACTGGAATAAGTGTCACTATTTCTGATGTCTACAAGGGTCAGACAGTTCATATAAACGAAAAAAGCCAAATAGGCCTGATAGGAACTCTGACAGATATCCCACCTAGAGGCAGCAGCCCCTACTTATCCCCAGGCTACTCTGGCCAAGCAGGAATTTTGGGACCTTCTCATTTTTTCAGGAAAAAACAGAAATTTGGATGGTTACATAAAATCTTATTTTTAGATCCTGGCTTAATGCAAAAACTAAAATCATTGTAGGCAAAATAAAATCATTGTAGACCAAATAAAACAGATTGGCATATAAGAGAGCATCAAAGATCAACACAGAGAACGCTGGTAAACCAAGACCAGAGTACATGGAGCTAAGCTAGTTAGGCCCAAATGGTGTCCACACCAAAGCAGAATGTTCCAACCAGCTAAAGAGAGCTAATATGTCCTCGAGACCTACTGCTCAACTGGCCTGAGCTACAACCATGGCAGTAAGCATTGGTCCTGCTGCTACGGGAAAAGGAAAGTGCCTCTGAAGTAGGGGAGAGAGGATGTAGGGGAGGCCATCTTCAAGGGGACAGGCACTAAATGACCTTAGCATGCTGCTCTCATAGATGAAAAAAACCCAAAGTGCAAAGTGACTGGGTCTCTACCTGTGGAGCATCTAGCCCCCCAACTGCATGAAGAAAGGGAGACTTCAAGACCCACTTCTTTATGGGTTTTCTTTCAAATTATTGCTCCATTCCCTCCAGTGAAAGACAAGAGAGACCTGGACAAAAACGTATATTTACAATAGCACATGATGCTCCATCTGCTAGAAATGCATTCTGATTAGTTCCTGGAATCTAATTCAAGTATACCACTCCTCCTCCTCCCTGGGAATAGAAAAGAAGTCAAGGAAATCCCTACGAGTGACCCCTCCTCTCTAGGTCAGCATAGACCAGTAGACACCAAAGTCGAATCTGAACCCGCATTTCTCATTTTATAGTGCACAATTGTAAGTCCCTCCTGCATCCATCCCAGCTAACAACCATGCTAGATCTGCAGAAACAACGTTCATGAGACAGTGTAGCCTAGCAGAAAGCACTCAGGGTTGGTGTCAGGAAGTCTGGATTCTAGTCTTGGCTCTACCTCTAACTGCATGACTGAAGCAAGTCTCTTCTCCTCTAAGATCTAAAATACAAAGTCACTTCAGTCACATCCAACTCTTTGCAACTCTATGGGCGGTAGCCCACCAGACTCCTCTGTCCATGGGATTCTCCAGGCAAGAATGCTAGAATGGGTTGCCATGCCCCACTTCAGGGAATCTTCCCTACCCAGGGATCAAAGCCACATATCATGTCTCCTGCATTGGCAGGTGGGTTCTTTACTGCTAGCACCACCTGGAAAGCCCCAATAGTAACAATACCTGATATTTATTGAGCCCTTACCATGTGCTATACACCTTTTTAAGCACTTCACTTATATAATATTATTTGTCCTCATGATAACTATGAAGAGGGCATAGTTGTTAGTAGACCTTTTTGAGGTTAAAGACCAGCAGTCTAGGGGGGGGGGGGGTTACCTAACTTACCCATGGTTGGTATGTAGCAGAACAAGGACTTGATTTTTTAAATCAAGATCTGTCTAACTTCAGGATTCTTCTGCTATGTAATTATCCTGCATCCCTGAATGACTTCTGATGTCTACATTGAACACCAGAAGGCTCCAATAGTTGAATGAAGCTATTGAAACTCCACTTGGCATAGGAGGATGAAGTGTTGCTAGGATACTGGCACCTAAAGCCTTCCACACAACCACTGAGGGACCCAATGTATTTGGACAAGGCTAGTGGGGAGGTTCCTGGAGCAGTGAATCCATCTGTAAAGACAGTCTCTGCACTGATTTGTGCACAGACCTCCTTTCCTGGATTGTCACTGGGTGGTCTGAATGATCATGTTATTTCTCTTTGCCTCTTTAGATGTGCCTTCCCAGTTTTCACCTTACGCAGTTCGGTTCTGAATGGCATTTCTTTTCCAGGCCTTGTTTCGGACAGTGGCCATGATGGTGCCAGATTATGCCCTCATTGGAGAAATCTCACTCTACTCTATGGGATTTCTAGACTCCAGAAGGTACATTATATTGGCTTTCCAGTGGGTTTTAAAGGAAGAGTGATGGAATGACTTTTTGTAGGGTGGATTCAAGGTAAATTGTCCATTGGAAAACAAAAAAGAGAAACTTGAGATATATGCTCTTACTCACAAGTTTATCTGAATGTACATAGCCCTGGTCTCGGTCTTGACCCCTTCTTTGACTAGGAAATGGCCAAGATTCCCAAGAAAGAGCCCTCCATCCCTTATATGTACCTGGACTACTTCTAAGGAAGACTCACTCATTTCTTCTCTATCCCTCACTGTTAACACACACACACACACACATTCCTAAATGACTGAAAGACATTATTTCAAGATTGAGTTGTTATTGACCAAGATTGAAGAGGAAAAATTAATGTAATTTAGAATTAACTTTGTTATCAATATAATATTTATGTACTCCCATCAACTTGATTACCTCTCATTCAAGTATTACCCAGTTTTCTGAGACACAGACATACACAAGCATCAGTGTCTTTTTCAAATATAACCAGAATTGTGAATATTCACTATAAAATGGCTTTTATTGATCTATTTCAAATTTTACATTTATCTTTTCACATTGCTTGGCCATAATCAATTGATTTTTTGTCGCCACAGATGTCTCCACAAGGCCCAAAGTGTCTTTGTGGTCTGGAGGTCATTGCTCTTAATGCACAGGGTTATAGATGTTCTCAACAGAATGTGTCATCCTTCCTAGGCTAAGAGGCTGCCTCAGTCATTAGAGGTTTAGTTTATTATTTTCTATAGGAGACTTGGCTTACATTGATTTGCCTATTCAATTCATTTATTCAATTGGCAAACCTTCATTGAGCCACCTACCTTATGCCCTGCCCAGTCCTAGGTGCTGGTGAGCAACACAGTCTTTGCTTTTAAAGTAAATCAGTCTTGTTAGACAGGAGTCCTGCAAGGAAAATATGCATCAGTATATTAGTTAGGGTAAACCTCACCTCCAAATTCCAATGGCTTAGCATAGTAAAAGTTTTATTTTTTACTCCCTGGAAATCCAAAATGGGTGTCTGTGGTCAGAGGAGTTCTTCCCCAAGGAACCCAGGTAACTTATATCTCACAGCTATAACACATGAGCATGGAGGAGCTTATAGAGGAGGTTTTTATGGATCAGCCCTTAAAGTGGCATACTTCTACTTCATTCATATGCCACTGGCTAGGAGTCAGCAATGTGGCCACCCCTGTGGGGAAGGCTGGGAAATGTGGTCCGCTATGTGCTCAGGAAAAATGAGATATGGTAGTACACATGAGCATACATGTATTATGTGCTGAGTATATTAATTTTTGAGATTTTTTTTTTAAATTAAAAGATGGATATTGAAAAAAAATTGTAACATTACAGAAGCGCAAAATTGAGTGTCCCCTGGTGGCTCAGACGGTAAAGCATCTGCCTCCAGTGTGGGAGACCTGGGTTCTATCCCTGGGTCAGGAAGATCCTCTGGAGAAGGAAATGGCAACCCACTCCAGTACTCTTGCCTGGAAAACCCCATGGACAGAGGAGTGTAGTAGGCTACAGTCCATGGGGTCTCAGAGTCAGACACAACTGAGCGACTTCACTTCACTTCACTTCATTGTGTCCCTTAGTAGTCCCACTCTATAGGCACTAACATTGTTAATCATTTGATGTAATCTTCCCAAATGTGTATATGTGTGGCATACACATGTACTCATATATACACATAAAAGTATAAACACGTACAATTTCTTATATAGTACATATTACACTTATGTATGTGCTTGCTATTTTTCATCCTGCCTTTAAAAGAGAGTTATAGTACTTCCTTAGCTCATTAGTAACTCCATGGGATTTCCCAGGCAAGAGTACTGGAGGGGGTTGCCATTCCTTCTCCATAACTCTATAAGGAAACCTTCAAATGATAAGATTTTTCTATCATGTTCATGGGCAAGCCTCGCTTCTGAAGGGACAGGGCACAACATGTTGGGAATGTCTGCTGAGCAGGACATGGGCCTTACTGGAGGGTCTGCAGACATGTCTTTGCCCTCCCAGTCTTGCTCAGAAGATTGTTGCCACCTACCGCCTGTGTTCAGAGCAACTCTCCTCCCAGCATCACTATGACTATGGCATGCGTGCTGTCAAGTCTGTGCTCACTGCTGCTGGCAACCTGAAACTCAAGTATCCAGAGGAGAATGAGAGTGTCTTGCTGCTCCGGGCCTTGCTTGACGTCAACCTGGCCAAGTTCTTGGCTCAAGATGTCCCACTGTTTCAGGTATGCAGTGGTTTGGGACCTTGGCTAAGCACTGAGATTCTACTTCCCAAGATGAAAAAAAATTTTGGCACCTCTTCCACTCCTTACACCCTGGCCCATTCTCTAGCCAGCATCCCTATTGCCAGATACCCTCCCCCAAATATTAAGTAATAATGGTAATAGCAATATCCCTAATTCTTGATTTTTAATAAAAAATGTTTATTAAAAAAATTAAACTAAAAAATAAAATTAAACTAAAATTAAATTTTAAAAATTAACTAAAAAATAAACTATTTTTATTTTTTAATAAAAATAGTTTCACTGATAGGATAATATTTGCTGTTGAGTGTGAGTAGTTAGTTGTTTATTTCAAATATAATTAGTTTTGTAACTATTTTAACACCTATCTTCCTTACTAGGCTGTAAGCTCTTAAAGACGGAAAGCATGGCTATTTTGTTCATTCCTAGTGTAATGACTGGAATAGCACAGACATTAGCTATTTTCTGACTTTTTAAATTATTGGAAAGAAACAGCATGTTTAACAAATATTGTTGGAATTTTTAATTGTGGATGAGGTATATGATTTTGGTATAGGAAAACTGAGGTTTGGAATTTTCCAAGGATTCCTGCTCTTTGTAGAATCCATTAAAAAAAAAGTTGAGGTTATATATCTGATAATTCATCCTTTTCACATCTTGAATTTTTGTTAACAGGGAATTATATCAGACTTGTTTCCTGGAGTTATTCTTCCACAGCCAGACTATGCAGTTTTTATGGAAGTACTAAATGCAAACATCAAAAAGATGAAACTTCAGCCAGTACCTTGGTTTATTGGAAAAATTATCCAGGTTGGTTCCATGTACCTATGTGGAAATATACCTGTTTATTGTTTGCTGAGGTCAGAAATCAGAAAGAACTATGGTAGATTGGAACTGAACTGATGGCAATTGGAAATTAGAGCTGGAGGTAGAGATGAAGACACGTAACAATCCACCTTCAATTTTCATTTCTAGAAGTTGATGTTTAAAATCCAATATTTTTCCTATCACCATCTTCCCTGGGGTTTCTTTTTTTTTAACTTAGGGATGAAATAGAACCTTTTGGGGCATTGTGCTTTGAATTAGTCAAGACTTTTTTGGTTCCCAATGATAGAACGTGAACATGAAAGTTCCTCAGTTGTGTCTGACTCTTTGCAACCCTGTGGACTATATAGTCCATGAAATTCTCCAGGTCAGAATACTGGAGTGGGTATCCTTTCCCTTCTCCAGGGGAGCTTCCCCACCCAGGAATCAAACCAGGGTCTCCTGTATTGCAGGCAGATTCTTTACAAACTGAGCTATGAGGGAAGCACCCTCCCAATGATAGAAATTCAATTCAAACTGTCTTAGTCAATAAAAGGGAATTTACTCACCTAACTTGAAAAGTCCAGAAATATGTTGGCCTCAGGCATAGTAAGATACAGATTTTATTTAGATAATATCAGGAATCCATCTCTCTTCATTTCTGGATTCTGCTTCTCTCTGCGTGAAAAACTGATTCTCAGGGAGGCCTCCAGTAACCTCAGACTTAAATTGTCTCATGTTCGAGTCCAGAAGGAAAAAGAACATCACTCTCAGAGTGTCCTCAGCAAAAAGTCTCAGTATTAGCTTTGGATGGTGTTGATAAAGTCACATGACCATCCCTGAAGCAATTACAAAGATATGGAGACAATAATAACCCCACCTCTGCCAGAAGTGGAGATGGAGTCAGAGCCACCCAAGTCAAGTCATGTGGACTGAAACATAAAGTGGTGGTTCCTCAGGGGAAATCAAGGTGCTGTTATTAATACATGAAAGAAGTGTCTGTATAGTCTCAATCTTGGAGAACCTTAGTGAAACTTCACCTAATTTCAGGTTTCCTTCCCTACGATCACTTTCTATGTAAAACTACCTTAAAGACATAAACAGAATAATGTGAGTCTCAAATGCACTTTTTCTGCGGAATCATAGGGCAGAACTACAAGGGACCTTAAATGCCATCTGGTGTTTGGCCCCATAAGAACACTGGCATCCAGAGAGGGAACAGATTTGGATTCACATAGACCTAGTTTCAAATCTCACCCCATTCCATTTTTTGCTGTGAGATTTTAGGCAAGTTAGTTCAACATTCTGAGCCCCAGTTTCCTCATCTATAAAATAAAGACAGTAAAACCTTTCCCATAGAGTAATATTGAGACAAGAGATATGTAAATTGCCAGATATAGTGCCTGATTACTATATCATTGTCAACCCCACCATCTCCACAGACACGCAAAGCATCATCATTTCATAAAATCATATTGTTATTGAGAATCAAAGATCAAGATTAGGACCCTGGTCTCCAGATTCTGAATCAGAATAAAATTTCTAGGAATAAAAATTTTTCCCAGGGCTTCCTTGGTGGCTCAGTGGTAAGGAATCCAGCTGCCAGTTCAGGAGACACAGATTCAATCCCTGATCTGGGAAGATCCCACATGCTGCAGAGTAGTTAAGCCCATGAACAACTACTGAGCCTGTGTTCTAGCACCTGGGAGCCGAAACTATTGAGCCCATGTGCCGCTTGTGAAGCCCACAAGCTCTAGAACCTATGCTCCACAATAGCAAAAGTCATCGCAATGTGCAGCCCGCACACTATAAATAGAGTAGCCCTTGCTTGCCGCAACTAGAGAAAAGCCCTTGCAGCAACAAAGACCCAACACAGCCAAAACCAAATAATTAATTTTTTTTAATTACTAAAAAAATTTCCCCTACTCTCTCATTAAGAATAATATTTTTCCCTACTATGTCATCAAGTGTGGTAGTTTTGACACAATTCATTTAACCCAATATTGAATCCCAATTATTCATTGGGATTTTATAGATGCACTATATATCAGTTCAGCTCGGTGAGTTCAGTCGCTCAGTTGTGTCTGACTCTTTGTGACCCTATGGACTGCAGCACTCCAGGCTTCTCTGACCATCACCAACTCCTGGAGCTCACTCAAACTCATGCCATCAAGTCCGTGATGCCATCCAACCGTCTTATCCCCTGTCATCTGCTTCTCCTCTGGCCTTCAATTTTTCCCACCATCAGGGTCTTTTAAAATAAGTAAGTTCTTTGCATCAGGTGGACAAAGTACTGGAGTTTCAGCTTTAGCATCAGTCCTTCCAATGAATATTCAGAACTGATTTCTTTAGGATGGACAGGTTGGATCTCATTGCAGTCCAAGGGACTCTCAAGAGTCTTCTCCAACACCACACTTCAAAAGCATCAATTCTTTGGCACTCAGCATTCTTCACAGTCCAACTCTCACATCCATACATGACCACTGGAAAAACCATAGCCTTGACTAGACAGACCTTTGTTGGCAAAGTAATATTTCTGCTTTTTAATACGCTATCTAGGTTGGTCATAACTTTCCTTCCAAGGAGTAAGCATCTTTTAATTTCATAGCTGCAATCACCATCTGCAGTGATTTTGGAGCCCCCAAAAATAAAGTCTGACACAGTTTTTCCACTGTTTCCCCATCTATTTCCCATGAACTGATGGGACCAGATGCCATGATCTTCATTTTCTGAATGTTGAGCTTTAAGCCAACTTTTTCACTCTCATCTTTCACTTTTATCAAGAGGCTTTTGAGTTCCTCTTTACTTTCTGCCATAAGGGTAGTGTCATCTGCATATCTGAGATTATTGATATTTCTCCTGGCAATCTTGATTCCAGCTTGTGATTCTTCAAGCCCAGCATTTCTCATGATGTACTCTGCATATAAGTTAAATAAGCAGGGTGACAATGTACAGCCTTAACGTACTCCTTTTCCTATTAGGAACCAGTCTGTTGTTCCATGTCCAGTTATAACTGTTGCTTCCTGACCTGCATATAGGTTTCTCAAGAGGCAGGTCAGGTGGTCTGGTATTCCCATCTCTCTCAGAATTTTCCACAGTTTATTGTGATCCACATAGTCAAAGGCTTTGGCATAGTCAGTAAAGCAGAAATAGATGTTTTTCTGGAACTCTGTTGCTTTCTCCATGACCCAGCGGATGTTGGCAATTTGATCTCTGGTTCCTCTGACTTTTCTAAAATCAGCCTGAACAACTGGAAGTTCATGGTTCATGTATTGCTGAAGCCTGTCTTGGAGAATTTTGAGCATTACTTTACTAGTGTGTGAGATCAGTGCAATTGTGTGATAGTTTGAGCCTTCTTTGGCATTGCCTTTCTTTGGGATTGGAATGAGAACTGACCTTTTCCACTCTTATGGCCACTGCTGAGTTTTCCAAATTTGCTGGCATATTGAGTGCAGCACTTTCACAGCATCATCTTTCAGGATTTGAAATAGCTCAACTGGAATTCCATCACCTACACTAGCTTTGTTCATAGTGATGCTTTCTAGGGCCGACTTGACTTCACATTCCAGGATGTCTGGCTCTAGATGAATAATCACAGCATCGTGATTATCTGGGTCATGAAGATCTTTTTTGTACAGTTCTTCTGTGTATTCTTGCCACCTCCTCTTAATATCTTCTGCTTCTGTTAGGTCCATACCATTTCTGTCCTTTATCAAGCCCATCTTTGCCTGAAATGTTCCCTTGGTATCTCTAATTTTCTTGAAGAGATCTCTAGTCTTTTCTATTCTGTTGTTTTCCTCTATTTCTTTGCATTGATCACTGAGGAAGGCTTTCTTATCTCTCCTTGCTATTCTTTGGAACTCTGCATTCAGATGGGAGTATCTTTCCTTTTCTCCTTTGCTTTTCACTTCTCTTCTTTTCACAACTATTTGTAAGGCCTCCTCAGACAGCCATTTTGCTTTTTTGCATTTCTTTTCCATGGTGATGGTCTTGATCCCCGTCTCCTGTAAAATGTCATGAACCTGCATCCATATTTCATCAGGGACTCTATCTATCAGATCTAGGCCCTTAAATCTATTTCTCACTTCCACTGTATAATCATAAGGGATTTGATTTAGGTCATACCTGAATAATCTAGCAGTTTTCCCCACTTTCTTCAATTTAAGTCTGAATTTGGCAATAAAGAGTTCATGATCTGAGCCACAGTCAGCTCCCAGTCTTGTTTTTGTTGACTGTATAGAGCTTCTCCATCTTTGGCTGCAAAGAATATAATCAATCTGATTTCAGTGTTGATCATCTGGTGATGTCCATGTGTAGAGTCTTCTCTTGTGTTGTTGGAAGAGGGTGTTTGCTATGACCGGTGTGTTCTCTTGGCAGAACTCTATTAGCCTTTGCCCTGCTTCATTCCGTACTCCAAGGCCAAATTTGCCTGTTACTCCAGGTGTTTCTTGACTTCCTGCTTTTGCATTCCAGTCCCCTATAATGAAAAGGACATCTTTTTTAGGTGTTAGTTCTACAAGGTCTTGTAGGTCTTCATAGAACCGTTCAACTTCAGCTTCTTCAGCGTTACTGGTTGGGACATAGGCTTGCATTACCGTGATATTGAATGGTTTGCCTTGGAAATGAACAGAGATCATTCTGTCGTTTTTGAGATTGCATCCAAGTACTGCATTTTGGACTCTTTTGTTGACCATGATGGCTACTCCATTTCTTCTGAGGCATTCCTGCCCACAGTAGTAGATATAATAGTCATCTGAGTTAAATTTACTCATTCCAGTCCATTTTAGTTCGCTGATTCCTAGAATGTCGACGTTCACTCTTGCCATCTCTGTTTGACCACTACCAATTTGCCTTGATTCATGGACCTGACATTCCAGGTTCCTATGCAATATTGCTCTTTATAGCATCAGACCTTGCTTCTATCCCCAGTCACATCCACAGCTGGGTATTGTTTTTGCTTTGGCTCCATCCCTTCATTCTTTCTGGAGTTATTTCTCCACTGATCTCCTGTAGCATATCAGGCCCCTACTGACCTGGGGATTTCCTCTTTCAGTATCCTATTATTTTGCCTTTTCATACTGTTCATGGGGTTCTCAAGGCAACAATACTGAAATGGTTTTCCATTCCCTCCTCCAGTGGACCACATCCTGTCAGACCTCTCCACCATGACCCATCTGTCTTGCGTGGCTCCACATGATATGGCTTAGTTTCACTGAGTTAGACAAGGCTGTGGTCTGTGTGATCAGATTGGCTAGTTTTCTGTAATTATGGTTTCAGTATGCCTGCCCTCTGATGCCCTCTCGCAACACCTACCATCTCACTTGGGTTTCTCTTACCTTGGACTTGCTTTATCACTTATCTGTACATCCATAATCCACTTATCTTACTTTTTATGTATTTCAAAGTAATTTGCAGGCCTACAGGTAAACTTTTATATAGTTTAAATATTTTAGTACCAATTTTGAAAAACAAAACATATGAGGAGATCCCTGGTGATCCAGTAAATAAAAATTGACCTTCCAATACAGGGGACTCAGGTCGAATCCCTGGGTGGGAAACTGAAATCCTACATGCTGCAGGGCAGCTAAGCCTGTACTTCATAATGCATGCTTCAGTGAAGACCCAGAACAGCCAAAAATATATGTATGGAGTTACCAAGCTTTTTGTTATATTGATACCTTAATAATTCATTTTGGGCTTTGCTGATAGCTCAGTCAGTAAAGAATCCACCTGCAATGCAGGAGACCCTGGTTCAATTCCTGGGTCGAGAAGATCCCCTAGAGAAAGGGTTAGGCTACCCACTCCAGTATTTTGGGGCATGCCATGTGACTCAGCTGGTAAAGAATCTGCCTGCAATGTGGGAAACCTGGGTTTGATCCCTGTGTTCGGAAGATCCTCTGGAGAAGGGAAAAGCTACCCACTCCTCTGGAGAATTCCGCAGAAGTTCCCCGTTTATAGTCCACGGGGTTGCAAAGAGTAGGACATGACTGAGAGGCTTTCACTTTCAGTAATCTATTTAAAGGTGTGTGAGGAGGAAGGTGAGAGACTATTGAAGCATAAGTGCCTTTCTTCTTTCTAATGCACAGTCAACTCACTTATCTTTATTCTATCTGAAATGTCTTTCCTATTTCAATGTGAACTTTGCTTGATGGTTAGGGATTTTTTTTGTTTTATCCTCTGCATCTAAAGCATCTAGAACAGTGTCTGGCACATAGTAGGTGTTTAACAAATATTTGCTGACTCACTTTTATCAGTACCTGTACCACCCCCCTATTGTCTTCATTTAGACCCTCTGTATAACTCACTTCCAAGGTGAAAAATATGTGTTAGTTGCTCAGTCATGTCTGACTCTACGCAACCCCATGGATTGTAGCCCGCAGGCTCCTCTGTCCATGGGATTTTCCAGGCAAGAATACTGGAGTGGATTGCCATTTCCTCCTCCAGGGAAGGTGAAAAATAATGAGAACATAATCTTTAAAATAAAGAGCTTCACGTACTCCCTTTTTCTGAGAGATTCACAGTTTAGAAGGAAAGAGAAAACATGAAATGTCATTTATATTAATTTCCATTTCAGCTATCATAGACTACTCATCACAGACAGACAGAACAATTAGAAAATTTTAAAAATGAGCTTCCACTTCGCTATTGATTCTCAAGGGTAAGGGCTAAAATTACATGGAAAGTCATTTGTATTTTACAGCATCTCTCCTGACTCATAAAATACATTTTAATCTATTGAGAATTCAAATTAAGTCAGAGTAGAATTTAGGCCTTGAGAAAGGAAATTTCCAATAGAAATACAATTTGCTAAAATGACCACTGTTTCCTTTTCCTCTTTAAAAGCAAGTAGAAATGGTGTAATGGAAAGATTAGCAGCATTGAAATCAGAGGCCCTGTGGTTAAATCCTGGTTCCACCACTGATGAACTTGGACAAGGCAGTTAACCTCTCTTGGGCTCAGTGTTCCCACCATTTGAAAGTAGTTAATGATGCCTGGTGGCTCAGTTGGTAAAGAATCCACCTGCAATGCAGGAGACCTGGGTTCAATCCCTGGGTTGGGAAGATACCCTGGAGGAGGGCATGGCAACCAACTCCAGTATTCTTGCCTGGAGAATCTTCATGGACAGAGGAGCCTGGTGGGCTGCAGTCCATGGGGTCACAAAGAGTCAGACATGACTGAGCAACTAAGCACAGCACTCACAGCACAAGACATGCCTGAGTGGGTTAAATGAAATGACTTAGGTGAATCAGTTCATGTTTAGCACTTGGAGAGGTACAGAGTAAATAGTATTTCTCACCCCTTAAATGATCTGAAATGCACACATATATTATTATTCACGCAAAAGACGTTTAAGCAATAGATGAAAAAACATGACTGTAGCCCTCATTCCTTGTTGACTTCTGACTAATTGCAATTCTGGGAGGTTTGCAATGATTAACTTCTTCCATGATGTTTCCTCCCAGATCTACGAGATGATGCTGGTAAGACATGGCTATATGATTGTTGGAGATCCCATGGGTGGCAAGACCTGTGCTTATAAAGTGTTGGCTGCAGCTCTGGGTGATTTATACGAAGGTAAAACTCACATCCCTGACTTCCAGGGAGAACAGGTGTCCCCACTTAGTTGACTGGTTCCAGAGAGATGATGCTAGGCTGTTAGCTTTGCCATCCCTGGATTTTAACATTAGAGCCAGAAATAGAACGTGGCACACAGGGTTCTGCAGGCAGAAAATAAAGAGGAGAGCTTCTAACAGGGGGTTTTATGTGCATCATTAGGCTGGAGGAATTTTCTCAAATGCTGAACTGTGGTTTCTCCAAAAGCTTCCCAGTGAGAGGGAAACTCCTGCCACTTACCTAAACAAAATTGTTCTAAAAACAGATCACTGCATGGTTTCTGTTTTCTTTCCATTCCTTCTTTGCCTCTCTTTCTTTGTCTTCCCTTTCCCTTTTTTTCTGCCTCCCATTCTCCCTCCCTTCCATCCACTCTGCTTCCCTTCCTCCCTCCTCCTTTCCGTCTTTCCTTCCTTTCATTTAATGTAGAAGATAAGGCCTCAGAGTTTTGAATCAGACGCAGACCTTGGGCAAGTTACTAAACCTCTCTTTGCCTGTTTTCCCAGAGGCATCATTGTGATAATGGGATCATTGTGATAATTAAATGAGATTATACAGGGCTTCCCTGGTGGCTCAGATGATAAAGCATCTGCCTGCAATGCAGGAGACCTGGGTTCAATTCCTGGGTCGGGAAGAACCCCCAGAGAAGGAAATGGCAATCCACTCCAGCACTCTTGCCTGGAAAATCCCATGGACGGATGAGCCTGATAGGCTACAGTCCATGGGGTCGCAAAGAGTCAGACACGACTGAGCAACTTCACTTTCATACAGGTAAATAACTTAGCACAGTGTCTGCTCAACAAATAAAAGCTATGTCTTTTGCCAGAGAAACAGTTTTGGGGGTTTTCCTTTTATAAAACACAAAGCTGTGGTTTTGAAAAGCAGTGCCTCGCTCTGCTTGTGTTTACACAATCCCTTCCAGTATGCTTTGTTTTAATATTTTTTGTAATAACATTGAGTTACTCTTGGATTTTTGTTTTCAGTACTCACTTGACATTAAAAACTAATTTGGGCATTTCCAACTTAAATAGTAATTTAGGTATTGAATATAGTTTAGGAAACTAAATGAAGAGAAAGGAGGCTACCCCATTGTCTTTGCCTCAGGATTCTGCAGGAACAATTCTTGGTTCATGGTTCTAGTTCATGGTTCATGCACTCCAGTTTTTCCTTACTTTGAAGGATCACGTAAAAGTGTGGTTACTTTCTGTTATTACATATGATGTACCATCCGTCAGCCTGTGTATTCCAGTTAGGTCCTGGTGCTCTATTCTCAGGGAACACTTATTGAGCAATGAAAGAAGAGGTTTCAGGGCTTAGCTGGCCCTTCAGATAGAGGAAAAGGAAAGTAACCATCTTTTACCTGTCAGTTGTTTCCTCATCTCAAGTCAAAGCCAAGGTTCTAGGGTAGCCATGAAAGCCAGATACATAATTATATGTCATCTCTCTCCTTTACTGCTGAGTTATTTTAGGCCCAGACAGACTTTATTTAGATCTAAATGGCTCATTTGACTTGTTTGAAATGAGGATCAGAAGACAATATGGTGAGAAACTAATAGCTGTAATAACCCAACAATTTAAGGCATTGCCTATCCAGTTATCCCAATTTTTATACAGAGTATAAATTTTATAAGGACTATGCTTGGATGGCATGCTGATAAATTTGTTTGACCTTTTAGATGGCATTGACTCTTGTCTAATGTTCTGGGTCTCACCAGAAACTTTGTAACTTGTGTTGGACCTTCTTGTCCAGCCAAACAGATGGAAGAGTTTGCTGTGGAGTATAAGATCATTAATCCCAAGGCTATCACCATGGGGCAGCTGTATGGGTGCTTTGACCAAGTGAGCCACGAATGGACAGATGGTGTCCTTGCCAATGCTTTCCGAGAGCAAGCATCTTCTTTGTCTGATGACCGCAAGTGGATTATATTTGATGGACCAGTGGATGCTGTTTGGATTGAAAATATGAACACTGTTCTGGATGACAATAAAAAGGTACCTGTCTGATATCACTTTTACATAGATGGGGAATAAACTCTTTTACCGAAGAGAGTGATTGATCAAGACTATATAATATATACACTTATTTACACTGAGAATAAATGCCACATAAGAAAGTAACAGTTATCAATTCATGAATTATACTTTTGTTTTTACCTGTAGTAGGTAAGTTGAGTGTGTTTTGAGATAGTGTTGTATAATGGTTAAAAGCCTTAGTTCTGGCTTTAAATTAGACTACTAGCTCTACAATTGAGCAAGTTGGGCAATTCACATAACTTCTCTGAACCAATTTCTTCATTTGTAAAAAAGGTAGTAATAAAATAGGGGTGTTGATAATTAAGATAGTCCATACAAAGCAACCGATATATGGGATGGATTTTGGTTATCCATTGCTGTATAAATAAAGATGCAAACTACCATAATACTTAGTGGCTTAACTTTGCTCATGATACTGTGGATTATAAATTTTAAAAAGGCTAAAAAGGGCCAAGCTAATCCTCATGATGTCATCTGGGGTGGCTAGCGCTAGAGGAGCACAGCCATGGTAGCTTCTTCACTCAGTTTTTGGGGTTCTTTCCTCCTTGACTTGTCTGTCTCTCCGTAACTCTCTGTCTCTGTCTCTCTTGGGCTCGCTCTCTCTCTCTCTCTCTCTCTTTCTCTCTCTCTCTCTCTCTCTCTCTCTGCCTCTCTTTCTCTCAAATAGCATCTTATCCTCCAGGCCTATCCACATGACTTGGGCTTATCATTTGGTGGTCTTGGAGTAGTGGCACTCCTTACCTGGTGGTTGATTTGCAAGAGGCAGGAAATTAAAATCTCTGCTTGGAATTGGCACAGCATGACTTTCTCTGAATTTTGTTAAGTCAAAGAAGTCACAGAACCTTTCCAGATTCAAGGAAGTAGAGAAATAGATGCCACCTCTTGATGGAGGTGGGTGAGATCACACTGGAAAAGTACACGTGGGTTAGGAGATATCACAGCAATCTTTGGAAGATACATTCTGCCTACTGCAATAAGTGTAGTGGCCAAGAGCTTAGTCTCTGGAGCTGGACAGCCTGGGTTCAGATCCTATGTTACCACTCAGCAGTCATGTAACCTCAGGAAAGCTATACCTATACCTCAATTGCATCATCTGTAAAATGAGGATAATAGTGTCTGTATTATAATATTGTTAGCAAGATTAGATAAATTAATATTTACAAACTGCTTATAATAGCACCTTGCATGTAGCAAGTGCTGTAGAAGGGTTAGAATAAAATAATATTTATCACCATTTCAAGGAAGAGTTCTTACACTGACTATACTTCCTTATCAAATCGAAATATATTTTCCAACTGCATTTACATTTCACAAGACTAATAGTGAGTCATGTTCAACAATGGAAAGCCTAATTATCCAGATTACATACATATACTAATAATAGCATGTTCATAATTTTGATTATAAACATATAAATATAGAAGTGAGTTTTATTCCATGATATGGACTATGTTGTGTAAACTAATTGTACACATGTATTGGTTGGTCCTGAGACCAGAAGTATAAAGAGTCAGTGTAATTCCTGATGGCTCTTCTCAGCTCTGAATGAAATCAAACTACTGTCACAGCTATGGGTCTATTTTACTTTTTTTGATACTCAGAAATGACACTGTTAGTAGTGTTAGTCCCATAACAGCTGTGACCTTTCTGGGGTTGCAAGTAATGACCTGATTACAGACATGTTTGATGTGTGTCAGGTAATTTGCAAGAAGCTCTTTAAACCTCAACTTAGGAAGAGAAACATGGAGCAATGGAATTTCTTTTCCCCTGAGATACCAAGGCCTCAGGCCATCTTAGGACTTAAACATCTCACTTTAACCCATGTTGGGAAATGAGAAGCAGTGCCACAGACTTAGTGTATATACTCAGAGGCTGTCCTGTATATTTGTACTACTTTCTATGGGGATATACTTGCTAAACACTAGGGCTTCTAATGATCTTTCCATTTCAAAAATGATACGGAGATATTCTTGTCACTCTAACCCTGGACCAGTCCCTGAGGGATTCTAGAAGGAGTCTTTGTGGGAAACTTGAGAAAATATAATAGGATGCCAGTGTGCAATTAAGTTCTGTGTTGAACACTGAGGAAGGAACCATGAAACTAGCTGTAATCTGATAATTTCTAGATTCTTCATCTAAGGCTGCCATTCAGTGTTTCTCTGATTTCCCTATTTAACATTACATCTCACCAGACACAACATTCTCCTCTACTTTTTCTCCAAAGCATTTTCATCCTTGTATAGCCTACATATTTTGCTTATCATCCGTTCCTCCCAGCAGAATGCAGACCTCAAGAGGACAGGAATATTTTTGTTTGTTTTATTCTGCACAGCTAGCATTGTGCCTGGCACAGAGTAGGTGCTCAAGAAACATTTGTTGAATGAATTCAAACCATCTCTGTCTCCACTGAGGCCTTTTACTTACAGTTAGAATTCAAGCAATTTTCTGTCCTCTACCCCTCTTCTTTGTACTTTCAGCTGTGTTTAATGAGTGGAGAGATTATCCAGATGAGCCCCAAGATGAGTCTGATCTTCGAGCCAGCTGACCTGGAACAGGCCTCCCCAGCCACTGTGAGCAGGTGAGTCAGCTTGCATGAGCCCCTGAGGTAAGGCGAAGCCTCACTAACCCTGCTGCTGCTGCTAAATCACTTCAGTCATGTCTGACTCTGTGAGACCCCAGAGATGGCAACCCACCAGGCTCCCCCATCCCTGGGATTCTCCAGACAAGAACACTGGAGTAGGTTGCCATTTCCTACTCCAATGCATGAAAGTGAAAAGTGAAAGTGAAGTCGCTCAGTTGTGTCCAACTCCTAGCGACCCCATGGACTGCAGACTACCAGGCTCCTCCGTCCATGGGATTTGCCAGGCAAGAGTACTGGAGTGGATTGCCATTGCCTTCTCCATCGCTAACCTTAAGCAGGAGGAAAGCTCTAAAAATCCACAAATATGTTTAATTCTAGCAGATCACCTATGTTACCTTTTGTCAGATTTTGTCATAAAATCAGTCCTCAAACCACACTGATGGTAGGAATAAAAAATCAGGCAAACACTTTGGATAAGATGCTTTTGAACTGTGGTGTTGGAAAAGACTCTTGAGAGTCCCGTGGACTACAAGGAGATCCAACCAGTCCATCCGAAAGGAAATCAGTCCTGGGTGTTCATTGGTGTTCCTCAGCCTGATGCTGAGGCTGAAACTCCAAAACTTTGGCCACCTGACATGAAGAACTGACTCATTTGAAAAGACCCTGATGCTGGGAAAGATTGAAAGTGGGAAGAGAAGGGAATGCCAGAAGATGAGATGGTTGGATGGCATTACCAGTGCAATGGGCAAGAGTTTGAGTAGTCTCGAGGAGTTGGTGACGGACACGGAAGCCTGGTGTGCTGCAGTCCATGGGGTCACAGAGTCAGACACAACTGAGTGACTGAACTGAACTACCTCCTAAAGTTGGACCTTCATATGCCCTATGGCTGAGCAATTCTGCTTGTGAGTATATACTGAAAATAATCTTGTGCCCATGTACAACAGGAGACATGTACCAGAATTTAAAGAGTAGCACGATTCACAATAACACTTAGAAATGACCCAAATGCCTATTAATAGGAGAGCATTCAGTTCAGTTCAGTCACTCAGTCGTGTCCGACTCTTTGCAACCCCATGAATCGCAGCACACCAGGCCTCCCTGTCCATCACCAACTCTCGGAGTTCACTCAGACTCACGTCCATCGAGTCCGTGATGCCATCCAGCCATCTCATCCTCTGTCGTCCCCTTCTTCTCCTGCCCCTAATCCCTCCCATCATCAGAGTCTTTTCCAATGAGTCAGCTCTTCGCATGAGGTGGCCAAAGTACTGGAGTTTCAGCTTTAGCATCATTCCTTCCAAAGAAATCCCAGGGTTGATCTCCTTCAGAATGGACTATTTGGATCTCCTTGCAGGAGAGCATTAGGAAGTATAATAAAATCATAGATTGTCATTCAAAATAAGTGAACTGTACTGATAAGTGACTATATAGATAAATCTTAGTAAAATTAAAGATAAAATCTTAGCAGTATTATATATAAAAGTAAGCCTGTAGGGCTTTTCTGGTGGCTTAGTAGTGAAGAATCCACCTGCCAATGCAGGAGACACGGCATTGAACCCTGATCTGGGAAGATCCCACATGCCCCAGGGCAACTAAGCCCGAGTGCCACAACTACTGAGCCTGTGCTCTAGAGCCCAGGAGCCACGGCTACTGAAGCCCGCATGCCTAGAGCCCACGCTCCACAGCAAGAGGGGCCCCTGCAATGAGAAGATTGTGCACCGCAACTCGAGAGTAACCCCTCACTCACCACAACTAAAGAAAAGCCTTCACAGCAACGAAGACCTAACCCAACCAAAATTAAATAATAACTAGATATTTTTTAAAATGCAAGAAAAGTAAGCCTGTAATATCACATGCAGCATAGTATCCCCTTTTAAATTATTAAAACCAACTGAACAACTAAATATGTGTATGTATATAAAACCATAAGAAGGTAAGAAATCAAAAGATCAGTGAATGTGAGAGTCAAGATTCTGTGTAATCTTAGGTGGGGAAAGCCAGGGGGATAGGATAAGGGAGACTTTATAATTAGATAAAGGTTATTCTCAAAACCGTAGTTCCTGCCTGGGTGTTGGGTTCATGGACACTGATTACATTATTGAAAACAATTAACTAAGAAAGGTCATGCATGGGCTAGTGATGAGAGTGCTGAGGATAATAATTAATTCAATCATGTACCTCCCAGTCTATAACAAATAAAATAATAAAATAAAAATAAGCTCACATTCCCAAAGGCAATGTAAGGGAGTAGAAAGAGCACATGGCAAGTTAGACCAGCCTGAGGTCCCACCTTGAATACACCACTTGCTAGCTGTGTGACCTCTTCCAAGTCAATTAGCCTCTCTGAACTACTGTCTCCTCATGTCTAACATGTAAACCATAAAAAGGAATGTTTAGAAATGAAGGCCATTAAGACTTAGCATAGTGGCTGACACAGAGTAGGTGCTGAATAAATGGTAGCCAGTGTTAGTAACAAAGAGGAGTGTGCCTAGATATAACAGAATGGGGAAACACTTGCTAAATACACTGTTACATGTCAGTACATGGTAATGGGCTAACATTATGAAAACTATAATAGCAGTTTTCATTGATTAAGAGTGTTCCATATGCTAGACATAGTGCCAAATTCTTTATTGGCCTTTCATTTAACCATTATAATAATCTTACAAGCTACTTATTTTTTATATTCCTCAATTTATAGACAAGGACTCAAATTCAGAGATAGAAAAGAAATTTTTCCGAGGTCACTCAATTAGGATCTGGGGCTGAGATTTGAATACAGGTCTCTGATTCTCAAGACCCCACTCTTATCACTGGTCTCTACCCTTTCCTGGCAAAATCTGTGCATCTTTCCTTTGGCTTGGAGTTGGTGAAGGTCTGTGCTCCAACCCAAGCTCCAGCCTATTTACCTCACCCCTACATGCTTGGGAGCCCAGTGTTAACCAGGATGGGCCTCTGTTTGTGCTTTCCAGGTGTGGGATGATCTACATGGAACCCCATCAGCTAGGCTGGAAGCCCCTGAAGGATTCATACATGGATACCCTGCCGTCCAGTCTCACTGAGGAGCATAAGGAATTGGTGAGACCCTCTGGTCCCTTTCCTTTCTGTCCTTCCCTGTCTCCCGACTCCTCATCTCCAAAGGCCTTCTAGGATCGTTTTCACATTCATAATTACGGAAGGCAAGGAGGGGCAGGAAATTCCCTGATTGTCCCCAGTTACATTGCTTCCTGGCTTCTTGCCATTATTATTTTATTTTATTTTGCATGTGGAGCTGGAATTGTGTAGTCAATTTCTGCTTTCTCTTCCATCTCCTCCATTACTTTTTGACTCCTCAGTGGAGAATTCTGGTGCTTGAGAAATGTTCTGTATGATTACTGGGATGTCACCCCTTGACCCTTTGCCCACCAGCAGAAATGCCTTTGGAAGTTGCTCTAGAGGTGTACCAGATTATGAAGATCTGTGTTCTTTTTCCTGCCACTTCCCATCCCTGTAACCTAGACTCTATACCTCCTAAATCTAGGGAGCTAAAACCAGTGAGAAATTCTCTTAGTGCAGCTAGTAAGAGTGTCCCTTTTCTTCTTCCCTCCCTAAAAGATGTGTGAATGTTCAGGTTAGATTAGAACACATGCAGATGATGGAAGTAGGAAGGGAGCATGAGTGCTTATGGTACTTCTTGCCTTTTGCTGCATTAACAGGGTTCCCTAGTAAAGTTTCCCACAGAAGAAGCCAAGAAGGATTTGAGTTAGACTCTCTTCTCACTGTAGAAATGCTCTGGGGATCTGCATAGAATAGCCCTTTTCCTATCGCATGTGTATACATGTACTATATACATGTCTGTATATACATGTATGTACTATATACATGTACTATATACATATATAATGTACACATTTTATATATATATATATATATATATAATGTTTATTTACAGACACATGTCCAGATGCATAGTCAGAAGCCAGTCTACACATGCACAGGAAGCCTTCACAGACTTCCCAGTGCCCTGAGTAGTCTAACTTCTTACCAGGACTTCTGAGATTGTGATTCCACCCAGCCTGCCCCTTCAGCCTCATCGCCTACACTCCTCTCAGACTCAGCTTATTACCTTCCAGCCCTAGGGTCTTGTTTCCATTCCTAGAAAACCCCAGATTTTACCTTCTCAAGGCTTTTGCACTTTTTATTCCTCTTTCTGGAAATCTTGCCCCATTTAGTCTCATAAGGGTTGATTCACCTTTGTCACCCAGGTCTTAGCATAAAGCCCCGATTCTCCAAGAAGTCTTCCCTGACCACCCTATTAAAACCTTCTTGTTTTATCCAATTGTAATACATTTATTTGTTTCCTGCTAGTACATTCCAGGATTTGTAAATACTTAAGTCATTTCCTTGCTTGTTTAATTATTTATTGTCTCCCCTGCCCCTGAAACTGTAAACCATGAGAACAGAGACCTTGTCTATCTTGTTCATCATTTATCTTTAGCACCTATCACACTGTATTTAATAGATGCACAATAAATATTTGCTGACTGAGTATCACATATCCAGGTACTCATACATAGTCATTGTTGTTGTTTAGTCACTTAATTGTATCCAACTCTTTGCAACCCCATGGACTGTAGCACACCAGACTTCCCTGTCCTTTACTATATCCCAGAGTTTGCTCAAACTCATGTCCATTAACTTGATAATGCCATCCAATCATCTCATCCCATGTCATCTCCTTCTCCTCTTGCCCTCAATCCTTCCCAGCATCAGGGTCTTTTCTAATGAGTCCGCTCCTCATATCAGGTGGCCAAAGTATTGCAGCTTCACCTTTAGCATCAGTCCTTCCAATGAATATTCAGGGGATTTCCTTTAGGATTAACTGGTTTGATCTCCTTGCTGTCCTAGGGACTCTCAAGAGTCTTCTCCAACACCACAGTTCTAAAGCATCAATTCTTCGGCACTCAGTGTTTACAGTCCAACTCTCACATCTGCACATGACTGCTGGAAAAACCAGAGCTTTGACTTTATTGACCTTTGTCAGCAAAATACTGTCTCTGCTTTTTAATACACTGTCTAGATTTGTCATAGCTTTCCTCCCAAGGAGCAGGCATCTTTTAATTTCATGGTCGCAGTCACCATCTGCAGTGATTTTGGAGCCCAAGAAAATAAAGTCTGTCATTGTTTCCTCATCTATTTGCCATGAAGTGATGAGACCAGATGCCATGATCTTGGTTTTTTGAATGTTGAGGTTTTTTTAATTTATTTTTTTATCGAAGGATAATTATTTTACAGAATTTTGTTGTTTTCTGTCAAACCTCAACCCGAATCAGCCATAGGTATACATATACCCCCTCTCTTTTGAACTACTCTCCCATCGAATGTTGAGTTTTAAGGCAGCTTTTTCACTCTTCTCTTTCACCTTCATCATGAGGCTCTTTAGTTTCTCCTCACTTTCTACCAGTAAGATGGTGTCATCTCCATATCTAAGATTGATAATATTTCTCCCGACAATCTTGATTCCAGCTTATGATTCATCCAGCCCAGCATTTCCCATGATCTACTCTGCAGATGTTAAATAAGCAGAGTGACAATATACAGCCTTAATATACTCCTTTGCCAATTTTAAACCAGTCCGTTATTTCATGTCCGGTTCTAACTGTTGCTTCTTGACCTGCACACAGGTTTCTCAGGAGACAGGTAAGGTGGTCTGGTAGTCCTGTCTCTTTAAGAATTTTCCAGTTTGTTGTGATCCACACAGTCAAAGGCTTTAACATAGTCAATGAAGCAGAAGTAAATATTTTTCAGGAATTCTCTTGCTTTTTCTATGATCCAGCAAACGCTGGCAATCGATCTCTGGTTCCTCTGGCTTTTCTAAATCCAGCTTGTATATCTGAAGTTTCTTGGTTCATGTACTGCTGAAGCCTAGCTTGAAGGATTTTGAGCATTACTTCCTAGCATATGAGATGAGTGCAACTGTGCCATAGTTTGGACATTTTCTTTAGCATTGCCCTTCTTTGGGATTATACATATAAAAGCATCTATACATTTATATATGCACACATATCCACATATAATCACCTATGAGTGTATTTAATGATGACATGCCTAATTGCAAAAAAAAATAACAAGGTAATTTTCAGTAAGAGTCACAAAGTTTAAGAAAAAACACTAAAGTAAGAAGAGAAAATCAAGTAATTTCTTCTGAAGAGTAAGTGGGTAGGAAGCAGAGCCAAGAGATAAGAATCATCATACCCACCAGGAAGTATGTACATACATACGTATATGTGGGGAATTACTGAAAATAAGCCTGGGCCTCTCAGTGTCCACTTCCTACAGGAGTCCTGCCTTATAAATGCCAGTCAGTCATTTCGAAACCAGTTGTTTAGAATTCCTAACATTTTTATATAGAAAAGTCAGATATAGTGGCTTCTGGAACCTAAAACTGTTTCATGTATCCTATAGCTGACCCATAGTGGCTCCAAGCTTTTCTTGCATATTCAGCTCAGTAGAATGGGAGGAATGGGCATAGTCAGTGGACTGTACATTAAATAGGAGCTAGAGGCACAGGTCTTGTTGCCTATGGATTTTCTTCACTATACCTAGACTCAAAAGTCATCATTAGTCTTATCTTCAGCTTCCTTGAGGTGTACCAAGTTCTTAAACACACTTGTTAATGTCAGATTTTACTTTTACTCTTAGGTCAATGACATGTTCATGTGGCTTGTCCAGCCCTGCCTTGAATTTACTCGCCTTCAGTGTAAATTTGTGGTCCAAACATCTCCCATCCACCTTGCCTTCTCAATGATGAGACTGTACTCCTCTCTTCTTGGTAAGTACTTCCCTACAATTCTTAACCCAAACAAGGGTATGCCTTGGCTATTTTTATGCTCCCACCCCTGCTAGTCCCCCCATAAGTTACAATGAGACTAGCATTTTGGTCAAGAACAAACAAGTCTTTTGAGTGTACATAGTAGAGTTTGCTGGAAAGAGTCCATATATTTTGGCTTAATCTTTCATTGACTTCCTGGGTATTCTTGTGCAAATTGGCCCATATTTCCTCAGGCTTAGATTCTTCCAGACAATAGGAATAATAATTCCTGTTCCTCTTTACCTATCAGGGACATCCTGGAGGAAAATGAATTTAGATGGCATGTGTAAATGTGTGTCAGAAAAAAAGACTCTGAAAAGAGTAAAATAGGAAGTGTTTCCCATGTTAAAAAAATACATATTACAAAAAATCTGAATTCACAAAGAACATGCATCCACTATAAGAAAACTGATCACTTTGGTCTCCAAAACTATGGAACTACTCCAGGACATGGAGAACCACTGGTTTAAATGAATCATTGTTTTAAATGTCCTGGAGAAGTTCTCTATAGCTGTCTCCCACAAACCAAATTTCACAGAATTCCACTGGAAGTGACAGAATATATGTTAATTTGGAGAACTTTTCAGTTCAGTTCATTCACTTAGTTGTGTCTGACTCCTTGTGACCCCATGGACTGCAGCACGCAAGGCCTCCCTGTCCATCACCAACTCTGAGCGTTTACTCAAACTCATGTCCATTGAGTTGGTAATGCCATCCAACCATCTCACTCTCTATCGACCCCTTCTCCACATGTCTTAGCGTCCACATATAAGTGATATCATACGGTATTATCCTTCTCTGTCAAGTTATTTCCCTTTAGCATAATGCCTTCCCAGTCCATCCATGATGCTGCAAATTGCAGAATTTAGTTCTTGTTTATGGTTGTATATTATTCCAATATGTATGTATACCACATCTTCATCCATTCATCTTTTGATGAACACTTAGGTTGCTTTGAGAACCCCATGAACAGTATGAAAAGGCAAAATAATAGGATACTGAATCAGGAACTCCCCAGGTCAGTAGGTGCCCAATATGCTACTGGAGATCAGTGGAGAAATAACTCCAGAAAGAAAGAAGGGATGGAGCCAAAGCAAAAACAATACCCAGCTGTGGATGGGACTGGTGATAGAAGCAAGGTCCGATGCTGTAAAGAGCAATATTGCATACGAACCTGGAATGTCAGGTCCATGAATCAAGGCAAATTGGAAGTGGTCAAACAAGAGATGGCAAGAGTGAACATTGACATTTTAGAAATCAGCAAACTAAAATGGACTGGAATGGGTGAATTTAACTCAGATGACCATTATATCTACTACTGTGGGCAGGAATCCCTCAGAAGTAATGGAGTAGCCATCATGGTCAACAAAAGAGTCCAAAATGCAGTACTTCGATGCAATCTCAAAAACAATAGAATGATCTCTGTTCGTCTC
The DNA here is from genome assembly GCF_016772045.2 of Ovis aries. NCBI lineage: Eukaryota > Metazoa > Chordata > Mammalia > Artiodactyla > Bovidae > Ovis > Ovis aries. The sequence goes on along the minus strand of NC_056077.1, from coordinate 19,319,106 downwards.
CAAGGCAAACCATTCAATATCACTGTAATCCAAGCCTATGCCCTAGCCAGTAATGCTGAACAAGCTGATTTTGAATGGTTCTATGAAGACCTACAAGACCTTTTAGAACTAACACCCAAAAAGAGATGTTCCTTTCATTATATGGGACTGGAATGCAAAAGTAGGAAGTCAAGAAACACCTGGAGTAACAGGCAAATTTGACCTTGGAATGCAGAATGAAGCAGGGCAAAGACTAATAGAGTTTTGTTAAGAAAATGCACTGGTCATAGCGAACACGCTCTTCCAACAACACAAGAGAAGACTCTTCACATGGACATCACCAGATGATCAACGCTGAAATCAGATTGATTATATTCTTTGCAGCCAAAGATGGAGAAGCTCTATACAGTCAACAAAAACAAGACCGGGAGCTGACTGTGGCTCAGATCATGAAAACTTTATTGCCAAATTCAGACTTAAATTGAAGAAAGTAGGGAAAACCACTAGACCGTTTAGGTATGACCTAAATCAAATCCCTTATGATTATACAGTGGAAGTGAGAAATAGATTTAAGGGCCTAGATCTGATAGATAGAGTGCCTGATGAACTATGGAATGAGGTTCGTGACATTGTACAGGAGACAGGGATCAAGACCATCCCCATGGAAAAGAAATGCAAAAAAGCAAAATGGCTCTCTGGGGAGGCCTTACAAATAGCTGTGAAAAGAAGAGAAGCAAAAAGCAAAGGAGAAAAGGAAAGATACAAGCATCTGAATGCAGAGTTCCAAAGAAGAGCAAGAAGAGATAAGAAAGCCTTCTTTAGCAATTAATGCAAAGAAATAGAGGAAAACAACAGAATGGGAAAGACTAGAGATCTCTTCAAGAAAATTAGAGATACCAAGGGAACATTTCATGCAAAGATGGGCTCGATAAAGGACAGAAATGGTATAGACCTAACAGAAGCAGAAGATATCAAGAAGAGGTGTCAAGAATACACAGAAGAACTGTACAAAAAAGATCTCCATGACCCGGATAATCATGATGGCGTGATCACTCATCTAGAGCCAGACATCCTGGAATGTGAAGTCAAGTGGGCCTTAGAAAGCATCACTATGAACAAAGCTAGTGGAGATGATGGAATTCCAGTGGAGCTATTTCAAATCCTGAAAGATGATGCTGTGAAAGTGCTGCACTCAATATACCAGCAAATTTGGAAAACTCAGCAGTGGCCATAGGACTGGAAAAGGTCAGTTTTCATTCCAATCCCAAAGAAAGGCAATGCCAAAGAATGCTCAAACTACCTAACAATTGCGCTCATCTCATACACTAGTAAAGTAATGCTCAAAATTCTCCAAGACAGGCTTCAACAATATGTGAACCATGAACTTCCAGATGTTCCAGCTGGTTTTAGGAAAGGCAGAGGAACCAGAGATCAAATTGCCAACATCTGCTGGATCATGGAAAAAGCAAGAGAGTCTATTTCTGCTTTGTTGGCTATGCCAAAGCCTTTGACTGTGTGGATCACAATAAACTGTGGAAAATTCTGAGAGAGACGGGAATACCAGACCACCTGACCTGCCTCTTGAGAAATCTGTATGCAGGTCAGGAAGCAACATTTAGGACTGGACATGAAACAACAGACTGGTTCCAAATAGGAAGAGGAGTATGTCAAGGCTGTATATTGTCACCCTGCTTATTTAACTTATACGCAGAGTACATCATGAGAAATGCTGGACTGGAAGAAGCACAAGCTGGAATCAAGATTGCCGGGAGAAATATCAATAACCTCAGATATGCAGATGACACCACTCTTATGGCAGAAAGTGAAGAGGAACTCAAAAGCTTCTTGATGAAAGTGAAAGAGGAGAGTGAAAAACTTGGCTTAAAGCTCAACATTCAGAAAATGAAGATCATGGCATCCGGTCCCATCACTTCATGGGAAATAGATGGGGAAACAATGGAAACAGTGTCAGACTTTATTTTTCTGTGCTCCAAAATCACTGCAGATGGTGACTGCAGCTATGAAATTAAAAGACGCTTACTCCTTGGAAGAAAAGTTATGACCAACCTAGATAGCATATTCAAAAGCAGAGACATTACTTTGCCAACAAAGGTCCGTCTAGTCAAGGCTATGGTTTTTCCAGTGGTCATGTATGGATGTGAGAGTTGGACTGTGAAGAAGGCTGAGTGCCGAAGAATTGATGCTTTTGAAGTGTGGTGTTGGAGAAGACTCTTGAGAGTCCCTTGGACTGCAAGTCCATTCTGAAGGAGATCAGCCCTGGGATTTCTTTGGAGGGAATGATGCTAAAGCTGAAACTCCAGTACTCTGGCCACCTCATGCAAAGAGTTGACTCATTGGAAAAGACTCTGATGCTGGGTGGGATTGGGGGCAGGAGGAGAAGGGACGACAGAGGATGAGATGGCTGGATGGCATCACGGACTCGATAGAGGTAAGTTTGAGTCAACTCCGGGAGTTGGTGATGGACAGGGAGGCCTGGCGTGCTGCAGTTCATGGCGTTGCAAGGAGTCGGACACGACTGAGTGACTGAACTGAACTGAACTAACTAGGTGGCTTTTGCTTCCCTGGTGGCTCAGAGGTTAAAGCATCTGCCTGGGATGCGGGAGACCCGGGTTTGATCCCTGGGTCAGGAAGATCCCCTGGAGAAGGAAATGGCAACCCACTCCAGTACTTTTGCCTGGAGAATCCCGTGGAGGGAGGAGCCCGGTAGGCTACAGTCCATGCGGTTGCAAAGAGTTGGACATGACTGAGCAACTTCGCTTTCACTTTTCACTTTCACTTTCGGTTGCTTTTATATCTAGGCTATTATGAATAATGCTGCTATGAACATTGGGTGCATGTATCCTTTTGAATTAGTGTTTTTGTTTTTTTTCAGTGTATATCTAGGAGTGGAACTACTGAGTCATCAGTCAGTTCCACTGTACAATCGTGTCTGATTCTTTGCAACCACATAGACTGCAGCCTGTCAGGCTTCCGTGTCCATCACCAATTCCCAGCTTGCTCAAACTCATGTCCATCAAGTTGGTGATGCCATCCAACCATCTCATCCTCTGTCATACCCTTCTCCTCCTGCCTTCAATCTTTCCCAGCATCAGGGTCTTTTCAAATGAGTCAGGTCTTTGCATCTGGTGGCCAAAGTATTGGAGTTTCAGCTTCAGTATCAGTCCTTCCAATGAATATTCAGGTCTCATTTCCTTTAGGATGGACTGGTTGGATCTCCTTGCAGTCCAAGGGACTCTCAAGAGTCTTCTCCAACACCACAGTTCAAAAGCATCAATTCTTCAATGCTCAGCTTTCTTTATAGTCCAACTTTCATATCTAGACATGACTGCTGGAAATGCAATAGCTTTGACTAGATGGACCTTTGTTGACAAACTAATGTCTCTGTTTTTTAATATGCTGTCTAGCTTTGCCATAACTTTTCTTCCAAGGAGTAAGTGTCTTATAATTTTATGGGTACAGTCACCATCTGCAGTGATTTTGGCACCCCCCCCCCCCCCCCCGCAAAAATGTCTCTCACTGTTTCCTCTGTTTCTCCATCTATTTCCCATGAAGTGATGGGACCAGATGCCATGATGTTAGTTTTCTGAATGTTGAGTTTTAAGCCAACTTTTTCACCCTCCTCTTTCACTTTCATCAAGAGGCTCTTTAAGTTCTTCTTCACTTTCTGCCATAAGGGTGGTATCATCTGCATATCTGAGATTATTGATATTTCTCCTGGCAATCTTGATTCCAGCTTGAGCTTCCTCTTGATGAAAGTGAAAAAGTAGAGTGAAAACTAACATCATGGCATCCACTCCCATCACTTCATAGCAAATAGATCAGGAAACAGTGGAAACAGTGGCTGACTTTATTTTTCTGGGCTCCAAAATCACTGCAGATAGTGACTGCAGACATGAAAGTAAAAGACACTACTCCTTGGAAGGAAAGTTATGACCAACCTAGACAGCATATTAAAAAGTTCTTTTTAATATTACTTTGCCAACCAAGGTCCATCCAGTCAAAGAGATGGTTTTTCCAATAGTCATGTATAGATGTGAAAGTTGGACTGTAAAGAAAGCTGAGCGCCAAAGAATTGATGCTTTTGAACTGTGGTGTTGGAGAAGATTCTTGAGAGTCCCTTGGACTGCAAGGAGATCCAACCAGTCCATCCTAAAGGAGATCAGTCCTGGGTGTTCATTGGAAGGACTGATGTTGAAGCTGAAACTCCAGTAGTTTGGCCACCTGATACAAAGAGCTGACTCATTTGAAAAGACCCTGATGCTGGGAAAGATTGAGGGGAAGAGGAGAAGGGGATGACAGAGGATGAGATGGTTGGATGGTATCACTGACTCAATGAACATGAGTTTAGGTAAACTCTGGGAGTTGGTAATGGACAGGGAGGCCTGGCATGCTGTGGTCATGGAGTCACAGATTCAGACATGACTGAGCAACTGAACTGAACTATACACCAATGGAATGGCATAGAATGTCTAGATATAAATTCATGCATGTAATGTCAAATGATTTTCCACAAGCATGCTAAGACCATTCAATGCAGAAAGGACATTCTTTTTTCTTTTTCCTCTTTTTGTTTGTTTTTGCCTGCACCACATGTCATGCAGGACCTTTTAGCTCCTCCACCAGGGATCTAATCCATGCCCTCTGCAGTGAAAGTACTGATTCTTAACCACTGGACTGCCAGGAAGGTCCCTAGGACAGTCTTTTCAACAAGTGATGCCAGGAAACCTGGATATCCACTTAGAAATAAAGGAAGTTGGACCTTTACTTAATGCTATGTACAAAAATTAACTCAAAACAAATGGAAGACCTAAACATAAGAACTGTGTGTGTTCAGTCACTTCAGTCATATCTCTTTTCAACCCAATGGACTGTAGCCTCCAGGTTTCCCTGTCAGTGGGATTCTCCAGGCAAAAATACTGGAGTGGATTGCCATGCCCTCCTTGAGCAGATCTTCCTAAACTAGGGGATGAACCCAGGGTCTCCTGTGGTTTCTGTATCACAGATGGATTCTTTTTTTTTTTAGTATAAATTTATTTATTTTAATTGGAGGTTAATTACTTTACAATATTGTATTGGTTTTGCCATATATCAACATGAATCCGCCACAGGTATACACGTGTTCCCCATCCTGAACGCCCCTCCCACCTCCCTCTCCGTACCATCCCTCTGGGTCATCTCAGTGCACCAGCCCCAAGCATCCAGTATCATGCATCAAACCTGGACTGGCGATTCGTTTCTTATATGATATTATACATGTTTCAGTGCCATTCTCCCAAATCATCCCATCCTTTCCCTTTCCCACAGAGTCCAAAAGACTGTTCTATACATCTGTGTCTCTTTTGCTGTCTTACATAGAAGGTTATTGTTACCATCTTTCTAAATTCCATATATATGCATTAGTATACTGTATTGGTGTTTTTCTTTCTGGCTTACTTCACTCTGTATAATAGGCTCCAGTTTCATCCACTTCATTAGAACTGATTCAAATATATTCTTTTTAATAGCTATGTAATACTCCATTGTGTATATGTACCACAGCTTTCTTATCCATTTATCTGCTGATGGACATCTAGGTTGCTTCCATGTCTTGGCTATTATAAACAGTGCTGCAATGAATGTTGGGGTACATGTGTCTCTCTCAGTTCTGGTTTCCTCAGTGTGTATGCCCAGCAATGGGATTGCTGGGTCATAAGGCAGTTCTATTTCCAGTTTTTTAAGAAATCTCCACACTCTTCTCCATAGTGGCTGTACTAGTCTGCATTCTCACCAACAGTGTAAGAGGGTTCCCTTTTCTCCACACCCTTTCCAGCATTTATTGCTTGTAGACTTTTGGATAGCAGCCATTCTGACTGGCGTGAAATGGTACCTCATTGTGGTTTTGATTCGCATTTCTCTAATAATGAGTGATGTTGAGCATCTTTTCATGTGTTTGTTAGCCATCTGTATGCAATCCCTATCAAGCTACCAATGGTATTATTCACAGAGCTAGAACAAATAATTTTATAATTTGGATGGAAATACAAAAAACCTTGAATAGCTAAAGCAATCTTGAGAAAGAAGAATGGAACTGGAGGAATCAACCTGCCTGACATCAGGCTCTACTACAAAGCCACAGTCATCCAGACAGTATGGTACTGGCACAAAGACAGAAATATAGATCAATGGAACAAAATAGAAAGCCCAGAGATAAATCCACGCACCTATGGACACCTTATCTTTGACAAAGGAGGCAAGAATATACAATGGATTAAAGACAATCTCTTTAACAAGTGGTGCTGGGAAAACTGGTCAACCACTTGTAAAAGAATGAAACTAGAACACTTTCTAACACCATACACAAAAATAAACTCAGAATGGATTAAAGATCTAAACGTAAGACCAGAAACTATAAAACTCCTAGAGGAGAACATAGGCAAAACACTCTCCAACATACATCACAGCAGGGTCCCCTATGACCAACCTCCCAGAATATTGGAAACAAAAGCAAAAATAAACAAATGGAACCTAATTAAACTGAAAAGCTTCTGCACAACAAAGGAAACTATAAGCAAGGTGAAAAGACAGCCTTCAGAATGGGAGAAAATAATAGCAAATGAAGCAACTGACAAACAACTAAACTCAAAAATATACAAGCAACTCCTACAGCTCAATTCCAGGAAAATAAACGATCCAATCAAAAAATGGGCCAAAGAACTAAATAGACATTTCTCCAAAGAAGACATACAGATGGCTAACAAACACAGATGGATTCGTTACCACTGAGTCACCGGGGAAGCCCTAAACCTTTAAAAATTATAGAAGAAAGTCTAAGGTAGAGAGCTATTTGGAAATTATTTCTTGGATATGACACCAAAGGCATAGCAACAAAAGAGAAAAAAGACAAATAGAGTCCATGAAAATTGAAAACTACTGTTTTCAAAAAATTCTATCAACAAGAGTAAAAAGACAACTCACAAGTGGCAGAAAATCTTTATAAATCATATAAATGATAAAGGATGAATATCAAAAGACTCTGTTAACAGACTAAAAAGATGACTCACAAATGGGGGGAAATCTTTACCAATCATATATATAATAAGAGATGAATATCCAGAATATATAGAGAATTCCTAAAATTTAACCACACAAAAACAAACTGACTAAATAATAGTCAAAGGTCTTAAATAGACATTTCTCCAAAGATGCACAAATGGTTTATAAGCACATGGAAAGATGCTCAACATCACTAATTATTAGGAAAATGCAAATCAAAACCACAGTGAGATACCATCTCATACCTATTAGGTTGGATGCTATCCAAACAACAACAGTACTAACAATATTAACAATCAAAAAGAACAAGTGTTGATGAGGATGTCAAGAAACTGGAACCCTTGTGCACCATTGATGAAATGTTAAATGGTACAGTTGCTATGGAAAATGGTTTCTCAGTTCCTCAAAATTAAAAGTAGATTTACCATATGACTTAGCACTTCCACTCTGGGTATATATGTAAAGAAATTGAAAGTAGGGACATAGAAAGATATTTTATTTACAGCAATATTATTTTTGAACATAGAGCCTGTGTTCATAGCAGCATTATTCATAGTCACCAAAGATGAAAGCAACCCAAGTGTCCACCAATCAATGAATGGATAAATAAAATGTAATACATGCATACAGTGAAATATTATTCACCTTAAAAATGAAGGAAATTATGGAGAGTTCCCTGGTGGTCTAGTGGTTAGGATTCAGTGCTTTCACTGCCCTGCCAGGGTTCAATTCCTGGACAAAAAACTGAGGTCCTTCAAGCCACATGGCACAGTCAAAATAAACATTCTGATAACATGCTGCAAAACAAATGGAGCTTGAGAACACTGTACTCAGAGAAATAAGCTAGTCAGAAAACGACAATATTATTTCACCTCTAAGACATATCCAGATTAGTGAAATTTATAAAGATAGAAAGTAGAATGCTATTTGTCATGTTGTGGGGAAGAAGGTAATGAATTAATGTTTAATGGGTATAGAGTTTCAGTTTTGCAGGATGAAAATAGTCCCAGATGTGAATACTGGTGATGGTTGCACAAAAACATGGATGAATTTAATACCACTGAACTTTAAAATGGTTAGGATTGTAATCTGTATGTTATGCATATCTTACTACAATAAAAAATTTTATTTTAATATATGTAGAAAAAGGATCGGGCCACTCATTCAATAACAGTCCCCTCCCCAGGCCCTTCAAGGATAGAAATACCCAATTCATATCTATTGCACTCTGCACTTTTTTCTGAGATTCTTATTCTTGCTTTTAGATGAAATCAGGGCAATAGAAGAGGAGGAAAGTGAATTATTTGAAGGCCTGACAAGCCAACAGATCTTCCTCTGGCTACAAGGTCTGTTCCTTTTTGCCTTGGTATGGACGGTGGCTGGCACCATCAACGCAGACAGCAGAAAGAAATTTGATCTGTTTTTCCGCAACCTGATCATGGGTATGGATAATAATCACCCAAGACCCAAAAGCGTCAAACTCACCAAAAACAACATCTTTCCAGAAAGAGGTAACTTGGTACCTGTTTGTTTTGTCTCCCTATAGTGGTTTGGAGCATATGTTCCAAACCCAGTCAAAATGTGAGATCCATGTAAGGCCTTTACAAAAGCCAGGAAAGATTTTATAGGTTGCCTAAGGAGGTATACTTCTTCAGAGCTGGCCCATGTATGTAGAGATGGGTGACCCTGAAGTCAGGTCTTATGAGTTAATTTAACTACTAATTTTTAAATTAGAAAAAGTCAATATGACTTTTTAAAATTATCTATAATCTCAGCAGTATAATAGGCCCCAGGGAACAACATGAGAAATACAACCATGTCTTTTTTTTTTTTACTCCCTTCTAGTCCTATTCTCTGTATTTACACATGTCATATCATGGTGATTATGGCTTTAACATTTTTCATTATAATCTAATATTTTTCATTATAATCTAACATTGAAATGTTTATGGTTTTGCTACATACATTATCTTCAAAATGATCACTTTAATCACGTATTAATGTTCTATGTGTTCAGTTCAGTTCAGTTCAGTCGCTCAGTTGTGTCCAAATCTTTGCGACTCCATGAACCACAGCATGCTAGGCCTCCCTGTCCATCACCAACTCCCAGAGTTTACCCAAACTCATGTCCATTGAGTCGGTGATACCATCCAACCATCTCATCCTCTGTTGCCCCTTCTCCTCCTGCCCTCAATCTTTCCCAGCATCAGGGTCTTTTCATATGAGTCAGCTCTTCACATCAGGTGGCCAAAGTATTGGAGTTTCAGCTTCAACATCAGTCCTTCCAATGAACACCCAGGACTGATCTCCTTTAGGATGGACTGGTTAGATCTCCTTGCAGTCCAAGGGACTCTCAAGAGTCTTGTCCAACACCACAGTTCAAAAGCATCAATTCTTCGGTGCTCAGCTTTCTTTATAGTCCAACTCTCACATCCATACATAACTGCTGGGGAAGCCATAGCCTTGACTAGACAGACCTTTGTTGACAAAGTAATATCTCTGCTTTTAATTTATTTTTTTAATATAAATTTGTTTAATTGGAGGCTAATTACAATAGTGTATTGGTTTTGCCATACATCAACATGAATCCGCCATGGGTGTACACGTGTTCCCCATCCTGAACGCCCCTCCCACCTCCCTCTCTGTACCATCCCTCTGGGTCATCTCAGTGCACCAGCCCCAAGCATCCTGTATCCTGCATCTAATCTGGACTGGCGATTCATTTCATATATGGTATTATACATGTTTCAATGCCATTCTCCCAAATCATCCCACCCTTGCCCTCTCCCACAGAGTCCAAAATACTGTTTATAGCTCTGTGTCTCTTTTGCTGTCTTGCATACAGGGTTATTGTTACCATCTTTCTAAATTCCATATATATGCGTTAGTATACTATATTGGTGTTTTTCTTTCTGGCTTACTTCACTCTATATAATAGGCTCCAGTTTCATCCACCTCATTAGAACTGATTCAAATGTATTCTTTTTAATGGCTGAGTAATACTCCATTGTGTATATGTACCACAGTTTTCTTATCTATTCATCTGCTGATGGGCATCTAGGTTGCTTCCATGTCCTGGCTATTATAAACAGTGCTGCAATGAACATTGGGGTACACGTGTCTCTTTCAATTCTGGTTTCCTCAGTGTATTTGCCCAGCAGTGGGATTGCTGGGTCATAAGGCAGTTCTATTTCCAGTTTTTTAAGGAATCTCCACACTGTTCTCCATAGTGGCTGTACTAGTTTGCATTCCCACCCACAGTGTAAGAGGGTTCCCTTTTCTCCACACCCTTTCCAGCATTTATTGCTTGTAGACTTTTGGATAGCAGCCATTCTGACTGGCATGAAATGGTACCTCATTGTGGTTTTAATTAGCATTTCTCTGATAATCTCTGCTTTTTAATATGCTTTCTAGGTTGGTCATAACTTTCCTTCCAAGGAGTAAGCGTCTTTTAATTTCATGGCTGCAATCACCATCTGCAGTGATTTTGGAGCCCCCCAAAATAAAGTCAGCCGCTGTTTCCACTGTTTCCCCATCTATTTGCCTTATATCAAGGCTCTATATTGTCATCCTGCTTATTTAACTTATATGCAGAGTACATCATGAGAAACACTGGGCTGGATGAAGCACAAGCTGGAATCAAGATGGCCAGGAGAAATATCAATAACCTCAGATATGCAGATGATACCACCCTTATGGCAGAAAGTGAAGAAGAACTAAACAGCCTCTTGATGAAAGTGAAAGAGGAGATGAAAAAGTTGGCTTAAAGCTCAAAATTCAGAAAACTAAGATCATGGCATCTGGTCCCATCACTTCATGGCAATAGATGGGGAAACAGTGGAAACAGTGGCTGACTTTATTTTTTTGATGAATCATGCCACAGTTTTATAAATTTTATTTATCTTTTCCTAGAACCAGCTTTTAGTTTCACTGATCTTTTCTATTGTTTTTTAGTCTTGATTTTATTTATTTCTCCTCTGATCTTTATTATTTTTTTTCTTTCTACTAACTTTGGGTGTTATTTGTTGTTCTTTTTTCTGTTTCATATAGGTGTAATATTAGGTTGCTTATTTGAAACTTTTCTTGTTTGCTGAGGTAGTAAGCTTATAATGCTATAAATTTTCCTCTTAGAACTGTTTTGCTGTTTCCCATAGGCTTTGGATTGTCGTGTTTTCACTTTCATTTGATTCTCGGTATTTTTGCTTGTTCTCTTTGATTTATTCAGTGACCAATTGCTTGTTTAGCCTCCACTTATTTGTGTCTTTTGCAGTATTTTTTCCTTATGGTTGACTTCTAGTCTCATAGCTCGTTGTTGAAAAAGATACTTGATATGATTTCAATTTTCTTAAATTTACTGAGGCTCTTTTGTGGCCCCGCATGTGATCTGTCCTGGAGAATGTTCCATGTGCACTTGAAATAATGTATATCATGCTACTTTTGGCCAGAGTGCTCTGTGAATGTCAATTAAGCCTGTGTGATCAAAAGTGTCATTAAAGACAAGCATTTCCTAATGTATTTTCTCTCCAGATAATCTGCCCTATGATATAAGTGGGGTGTTAAAATTCCCTATTATTATTGTGTTACTAGTTATTCCTTTTATGTCTCATGTATTTTTCCTTATATATATAGGTGCTCCTATGTTTGGTGCATAGATATTTACAGCTATCTTCTTGGATTGATCCCTTGATCATTATGTAGGGTCTTTCTTTGTTTCTTGTAACCATCTTTATTTTAAAGTCTGTTTCATCTGATATAAGTGTTACTACTTTGGCTGTCTTTCTATATACATGGAATACACTTTTGAATTCACTCACTTTCAGTTTGCGTGTGTCTCTAGGTCTGCAGTCAATCTCTTGTATCCTCAGCCATTCTGTCTTTTGGTTGGAGCATTTAATCCATTTACATTTAAGGTAATTATTGAGATGTATATTCTCGTTCATTGTTTTGGAGTTGTTCCTGTGATCCTTTTTTTCTTTCTTTTTTTGTTCTCTTAAGATTTGATAACTATCTTTAGTGTTACAGTTGAATTCCTTTTACTTTGTGTGTGTGTGTATATATTATAGATGTTTGGTATATGCAACCATGAAGTTATATGGCAGTCTTGTGTTTGTGTGTGTGTCTGTGTATAAGTTGCTGAGCTCTTCATTTCAAGTACATTTTAAAAATACTGCATTTGTACTCTCCTCCCCTCACTATTACTAGTTTTGTTACCATATTTTACATGTAATTGTATTCTGTGTCTCTTAAATGCTTATTGTGGATATAGATTTTACTACTTCTTTTCTTTAAATTTATTTTTAATTGACAGTTAATTGCTTTAGTATTGCATTGATTTCTACCAAGCATCAAAATGAATCAGCCATAAGTTTACCCGTGTGCCTTCCCACTTGAACATCCCGCCCACCTCTGTCCCCATCCCACACTTCTAGGTTGTTAATGAGCCCTGTTTGAGTTCCCTGAGTCATGTATAGCAAATTCCCATTGGCTATCTAGAATGTGGTCCACTGGAGAAGGGAATGGCAAACCACTTCAGTATTCTTGCCTTGAGAACCCCATGAACAGTATGAAAAGGCAAAATGATAGGATACTGAAAGAGGAACTCCCCAGGTTGGTAGGTGCCCAATTGGCTATTGGAGATCAGTGGAGAAACAACTCCAGAAAGAAAGAAGGGATGGAGCCAAAGCAAAAAACAATACCCAGCTGTGGATGGGACTGGTGATAGAAGCAAGGTCCAATGCTGTAAAGAGCAATATTGCATACGAACCTGGAATGTCAGGTCCATGAATCAAGGAAAATTGGAAGTGGTCAAACAGGAAATGGCAAGAGTGAATGTCGACATTCTAGGAATCAGCGAACTAAAATGGACTGGAATGGGTGAATTTAACTCAGATGACCATTATGTCTACTACTGCAGGCAGGAATCCCTTAGAAGAAATGGAGTAGCCATCATGGTCAACAAAAGAGTCCAAAATGCAGTATTTGGATGCAATCTCAAAAACAACAGAATGATCTCTGTTCGTCTCCAAGGCAAGCCATTCAGTATCACAGTAATCCAAGTCTATGCCCCAACCAGTAATGCTGAGGAAGCTGAAGTTGAACAGTTCTATGAAGACCTACAAGACCTTTTAGAACTAACACCCAAAAAAGATATCCTTTACATTATAGGGGACTGGAATGCAAAAGTAGGAAGTCAAGAAACACCTGGAGTAACAGGCAAATTTGGCCTTGGAGTACGGAATGAAGCAGGGCAAAGACTAATAGAGTTTTGCCAAGAGAACACACTGGTCATAGCAAACACACTCTTCCAAAAACACAAAAGAAGACTGTACACATGGACATCACCAGATGGCCAACACCGAAATCAGATTGATTATATTCTTTGCAGCCAAAGATGGAGAAGCTCTATACAGTCAGCAAAAACAAGACTGGGAGCTGACTGTGGCTCAGATCATGAACTCCTTATTGCCAAATTCAGGCTTAAATTGAAGAAAGTAGGGGAAACCGCTAGACCATGTAGGTATGACCTAAATCAAATCCTCTATGATTATACAGTGGAAGTGAGAAACAGATTTAAGGGCCAAGATCTGATAGATAGAGTGCCTGATGAAATATGGACAGAGGTTCGTGACATTGTAAGGGAGACAGGGATCAAGACCATCCCCATGGAAAAGAAATGCAAAAAAGCAAAATGGCTGTCTCAGGAGGCCTTACAAATAGCTGTGAAAAGAAGAGAAGCAGAAAAGCAAAGGAGAAAAGGAAAGACATGAGCATCTGAATGCAGAGTTCCAAAGAATAGCAAGAAGAGAGAAGAAAGCCTTCTTTAGCGATCAATGCAAAGAAATAGAAAAAACAACAGACTGGGAAAGACTAGAGATCACTTCAAGAAAATTAGAGATACCAAGGGAACATTTCATGCGATGATGGGCTTGATAAAAGACAGAAATGGTATGGACCTAACAGAAGCAGAAGATATTAAGAAGAGGTGGCAAGAATACACAGAAGAACTGTACAAAAAAGATCTTCATGACAAAGATAATCACGATGGTATGATCACTCACCTAGAGCCAGACATCCTGGAATGTGAAGTCAAGTGGGCCTTAGAAAGCACCACTATGAACAAAGCTAGTGGAGGTGATGGAATTCCAGTGGAGCTATTTCAAATCCTAAAAGATGATGCTGTGAAAGTGCTGCACTCAATATACCAGCAAATTTGGAAAACTCAGCAGTGGCCACAGGACTGGAAAAGGTCAGTTTTCATTCCAATCCCAAAGAAAGGCAATGCCAAAGAATGCTCAAACTACCTAACAATTGCGCTCATCTCACACACTAGTAAAGTAATGCTCAAAATTCTCCAAGCCAGGCTTCAGCAATACGTGAACCGTGAACTCCCTGATGTTCCAGCTGGTTTTAGAAAAGGCAGAGGAACCAGAGATCAAATTGCCAACATCTGCTGGATCATGGAAAAGCAAGAGAGTTCCAGAAAAACATCTATTTCTGCTTTGTTGGCTACGCCAAAGCCTTTGACTATGTGGATCACAATAAACTGGAAAATTCTGAAAGAGATGAGAATACCAGACCACTTGACCTGCCTCTTGAGAAACCTATATGCAGGTCAGGAAGCAACAGTTAGAACTGGACATGGAACAACAGACTGGTTCCAAATAGGAAAAGGAGTACGTCAAGGCTGTATATTGTCACCCTGCTTATTTAACTTATACGCAGAGTACATCATGAGAAATGCTGGGCTGGAAGAAGCACAAGCTGGAATCAAGACTGCTGGGAGAAATATCAATAACCTCAGATATGCAGATGACACCACCCTTATGGCAGAAAGTGACTGCTGCTACTGCTAAGTCACTTCAGTCGTGTCCAACTCTGTGTGACCCCATAGATGGCAGCCCACCAGGCTCCCCTGTCCCTGGGATTCTCCAAGCAAGAACACTGGAGTGGGCTGCCATTTCCTTCTCCAATGTATGAAAGTGAAAAGTGAAATTGAAGTCGCTCAGTCGTGTCCGACTCTTGGCAACCCCATGGACTGCAGCCTACCTGGCTCCTCCATCCATGGGATTTTCCAGGCAAGAGTACTGGATTTGGGTGCCATTGCCTTCTCCAGGCAGAAAGTGAAGAGGAACTCAAAAGCCTCTTGATGAAAGTGAAAGTGGAGAGTGAAAAAGTTGGCTTAAAGCTCAACATTCAGAAAAACAAAGATCATGGCATCCAGTCCCATCACTTCATGGGAGATAGATGGGGAAACAGTGGAAACAGTGTCAGATTTAATATTTTTGGGCTCCAAAATCATTGCAGATGGTGATTGCAGCCATGATATTAAAAGACACTTACTCCTTGGAAGAAAAGTTATGACCAACCTAGATAGCATATTCGAAAGCCGAGACATTACTTTGCCAACAAAGGTCTGTCTTGTCAAGGCTATGGTTTTTCCTGTGGTCATGTATGGATGTGAGAGTTGGACTGTGAAGAAGGATGAGCGCCAAAGAATTGATGGTTTTGAACCGTGGTGTTGGAGAAGACTCTTGAGAGTCCCTTGGTCTGCCAGGAGATCCAACCAATCCATTCTGAAGGAGATCAGCCCTGGGATTTCTTTGGAAGGAATGATGCTAAAGCTGAAACTCCAGTACTTTGGACATCTCATGCGAAGAGTTGACTCATTGGAAAAGACTCTGATGCTGGGAGGGATTGGGGGCAGGAGGAGAAGGGATGACAGATGATGAGATGGCTGGATGGCATTACTGACTCGATGGACATGAGTCTGAGTGAACTTCAGGAGTTGGTGATGGACAGGGAGGCCTGGCGTGCTGCGATTCATTGGCTTGCAAAGAGTCGGACACGACTGAGCGACTGAACTGAACTGAATGAGACTGGATGCCGTGATCTTAGTTTTTTAATACTTAGTTTTAAGCTGGCTCTTTCACTATCCTTCTCTTTAGTTCTTCTTCACTTTCAGCCATTCAAGTGGTATCATCCGCATGTCTGAGGTTGTTGATGTTTGTCCCAGCTATCTTGACTCCAGCTTGTAACTCATCCAGGCCAGCATTCCTCATGATGTGCTCAGTGTTTAGGTTAAACAAGCAGGGTGGCAGCAGACAGCCCTGTCATACTCCTTTCTCAATCTTGAACCAATCAGTTGTTACATACAGGGTTCTAACTGTTGCTTCTTGACCTGCATACAGGTTTCTCAGGAGACAGTTGAAATGGTCTGGTATTCCTGTCTCTTTAAGAGCTGTGAAAAGCTCTTAAAGAGATGGGACACATCCACAACAGAGCATCATTTACACTTAGGCCCAGCCACTTCATTCTTTCTGGTGCTATTAGTTCTCCTCCACTCTTCCCCAGTAGCATATTGGACACCTTCAGACCCAGGGGACTCATCTTTCGGTGTCATATCTTCTTGTTCTTTTATACAGTTCATAAGGTTCTCACAGCAAGTATAGTGGGGTGGTTTGCCATTCCCTCCTCCAGTGGATCACATTTTGTCAGAACTCTCCACTATGACCCATCTGTCTTGGGTGGCCTTACATGGCATGGCTCATAGCTTCACTGAGTTGTGCAAGCCCCTTCACCGTGACAAGGCAGTGATCCATGGAGGGGAAAATACAGTATATGCATACAATTAAATATTATTCAACAATAAAAAGAAATTAAGTAATAATGCATGCTACAACATGCATGAATCTTAAAAACATTCTGGTGAATAAAAGAAGCCAATCACATAAAAGTATCTATTGGATGATTTCATTAATATGAAAAATCCAAAAGAGCAAGTCCATAGAAACAAAAAGTGTATTAGTGGTTGCCTTGGGGGCAAGCAGGCTGGTGAGAGATGGGAAGAGGATTTGAAAAGTGACAGCTAAGAGGTATGAGGTTTCTTTTTGGTGTAATGAAATGTTCTAAAATTGATTATGGTAATAACTGTACAACTCAGTGAATATTAATATATTCATACATACATGTATATTTAGTAAACCATTGAATTATACAATTTAAATGGGTGAATTATAGCATATGTTAATTATATCTTAATCTATCATTTTAAAGTTTGTAAATGAAGTGTTAAAACCACAGAATCCAAGAAAAAGAGGAATTGAAAACCAAAGAAACAAATAGAGAACTAAACAGTATTAGTAATGATCTGATAAATTAGGACCAGCAAGAGATAAAACATATAAACCTAGACATCTAACAAATGGCTTAGAGGAAAGGTTTGAGACAACTACACTTGCTATTGAAGACAGTCTAAGAATATGATTGATATGGAGACCTTACAGTGTTAATTCCTTGAGTAGGTACCCCAATAAATAATGTAGACAGTATATACCAAGAAACAAATGTAGAAATTTTTCCTAAAATGAAGAAGTATTTCTGTAAGTTTTAAGAGTATTCTGTGTTCTAAGAAAAACTGATACAGAATAATTGATTTTAAAAATCTGATTAAATTATTGGACTTCCAGGATAAAAGTGATTCCATCAGGCATCCAGATAGGGAAAAAAAAAAAAAGCAGTGAAAGTGGAAATATCTGATGGGCCTCAAACTTCTACACAGCAAGCTTGACTGAAAGAAACACTGAAACAATGTTCTGCAAAACTCTAAGGGAAAGAAAATGTGACATTAGAATACTACTCTCAGCCAAGTCACTTTTCAAATACAAAGTGGCAGACATTCTCAAACATGCAAGATCTGAGAGAACTGAGCCTTCTTAAGTCCCTTCTTGGAAATAAAAAATTAAATCAGCCAACTAATCAATCAAGATAAAGAACTGAAGTAGTCTTGTGTTAAAAGACCCAAGTGTGACTGTTGAACCTATTAAAATAGAGATCTAAGACCTTAAGGTATGGAAGAATTATAGTTGCAAACAAAAGGTCAGTGTTATAATCCCTGAAAAAGTAAGACACTTGCTCCTTGGAAGGAAAGCTATGACAACCTACCCAGTGTATTAAAAAGCAGAAACATCACTTTGCCAGCAAAGGTCCATATTGTCAAAGCTGTGGTTTTTCCAGTAGTCATGTACAGATGTGAATTGGACCATAAAGAAAGTTGAATGCCAAAGAATTGATGTTTTTGAATTGTGGTGCTTGAGAAGACTCTTGAGAGTCCCTTGGACTGCAAGATCAAACCAGTCAATCCTAAAGGAAATCAACCTTGAATAATTCATTGGAAGGACTTATGCTGAAAGTATTGAAGCTGAAGCTCCAATATTTTGGCCACCTGATGTGAATAGCTGGTTCATTGGAAAAAGATCTTGATGCTGGGAAAGATTGAAGGCAAAAGGAGAAGGGAGTTGCAGAGGATGAGATGGTTAGATAGAATCACTGACTCAGTAAACATGAGTCTGAGCAAACTCTGGGAGACAGTAATGGACAGAGGAGCATGGCATATTGCATTCCATGGGGTTATGACTTAGTGACTGAGCAACAACAGTATCATCAAGAACAACAAAGAGAACCAAAGGAGAGGAAATGGAAGAATGAGAGTTTATCATATCATAGTCCATAAAGGAATCAATAAAATTGATCTAACATTGAGTCATATGTATTTTCAAATGAAATGTGATACCAGGATTTACTTCAAAATATTCCAGTCTAAGAAAGAAGGAAGAAAGAAAAGGGAGGAAGTGAGAAGGGAAGGAAAATGAATATGATGGTTGTTGATGTTGTAGAAATGCACAAAACAGTTGTAAAATGTTGAAGATTATGAAAGCTAGATAATGGGTACATGGCAGTTTATTATACTATCCTCCTTTTTTTGTTGTCAGCTACATACTGGCACTTACCAGCTACCTCTATGAGGATTAAATCACATGCTGCTGTTTCTGCTGATTTTAAACACCCCTGAAAGGAATTCAGGGTGGAGAACAGAAATGAGGTACTCTGTGCTCTGGGAAAAACTAGCAGAATGGGTCTTCAGACAGATATTTTCAGGAGCCAACTTTATGAGCCCAATTCTTGTATTTCCTCATATCTAGAAAAACACTAAAATCCTTCATAGTGATGACTGCTCCTCGTGACTAGCAGAGATACATTCTGCAAAAAATAAAGTGCTTGATTGCATGTACTCCCCCTTCACCAAAATCACATATATACTGACCTTATCCCCAACCTCTTTGGAGCAATTTCTAAGGGCTATATGAAATGCTGTTTCCCAGTCTATAGTCCTCATTTTGCCCCAAATATAATTTAACTTGCAATTCTCATATTGTGTATTTTTTCAAGTCAGCATTGTGTTTTTAAAATTTTTTTCACAATGAAAAGTTAAAATATAATAGCAAAGTTGGATTAAATTACTTTTTAAATTATAATGACTTTAAGCCCTAATGGCTGAAATTTTTTGTTGTTGTTGTTAAGAAGCATCTCCTGCTAAGGGGGTAGATATTAAAAGTTTTCATCACAAGAAAAAAAATTTTTTTTTAGATTGGAGTGTTTCAGCCCTCTAACTCAAGACTTTCTCTCTCTCTCTCTCTCTCTCTCACACACACACACACACACACACACACACACATACACACAGCCTACAGCCACCAGTGCTGTCCTCTTTGGGTCAATTATAGATGAGTCCTGTGCCTGAAGAAGCAAGTCACTTGTGCCTGCTGCTGGGCTGGCTAGGCAATGGAACTTGCAAGCCTCTCATGCCCAGTACTCCTGTGAATCACACAGCCCAACACTTGTCTCACTGAATCCTGGGTATTTCCTCCATGTCCTCTTCAGGATTTTCTCACATTAAAAAAAAAATAATTATATATATATATATATATATATATATATATATATATATATATCAGCAGGCTTTGCAACCAGTGCCTCATATACTCCTCATAGCATTCTCTAGATGAGGAAATTGCAGCTCAGAAAGGGTGTCACTCATCCAGGGCCCCACAGTGAGTCAGTGAGGAATGGTTGGATGAGAAGCCAGGTCCTTCCCTGACACTCTTCTTATTCCCACTTCTCATCTTGAAGTGCAACAAAGAAAAAGACTTCCAACAATTACAGAGGCAGAGCTTCATTGGGGAAAAGGACCATAGGAACTCTGTGTTATTTTTGTGAGGGAAGTAGGGAGTGATTTTGGATGAGTATTGTGATTGTATTTGGAAGAATGGGTGGAATGAGAAAGTGATTCAGAATCACCGCTGTGTATTGACCAGAGGCCAGAGACCAGGGGCCTCGATGCTGCCCACCTGTCCTCCCACACCAAGAGGATCTGGAGGGCAGCAGTTCAGTTGTTCTTACCTTACACAATAGATACTGAGAGCCTACAGTGTACTTGCTTCATGTCTGCTCAGGCATTTGTTCAATAAGCACCTACTTTGTAGTTTTTACTAAGCACCTACTATGTACTTCCCTGGTAGCTCAGATGGTAAAAAATTTGCCTGCAATGCAGGAGACCTGGATTCAATACCTGGGTTGGGAAGATCCCCTGGATAAGGAATTGATTACCCACTCCAGTATTCTTGCCTAGAGAATTCCATGGACAGAAGAGCTTGGTGGGCTATAGTTGATGGAGTCGAAAGAGCTGGACATGACTGAGTGACTAACAGATAGTTCTAGGCACTGTGCTAGTTGTTGGGGATACAACAGTGAACAAAAAAGATATAATCCCCTTGCTCTCACAGAGCTCACATTCTAGTTGAGGAAGACAGGCAATAAATAAGTAGGCTCATAGAATAAGATAATTGGAGATATACTAAGTGCAAGGATGGAAAAACACTGGCATGTTGATGAAGACCCTCAGGGGCTCTACCTGAAGTGTTCAGGGAAGATCTCTCTGAGGAGGTGACATCTGAGCTGAGATCTGAAAGGTAAGGAACAAGCCAGGTAGAGAGCAGGGGGAAGAGCTGCAAGGCATAAAGAAAAGCTGATGCAAAGCCCTGAGGTGAGAGTGCATGTGGTATGTTTGAAGATCAGAAAGAAGATACTGCAGTAAAGTGGGTGAGTAGCCTGCTTCACATAATGTATATTAAGTGGACATTGGAAAGTCATCAGGAACAACATACAGAGCAGGTTATCTCCAGCCCACACTGAGGGAGCTCCTGAAAATGCCCAGAGATTCCATGACTTACCCAAGGTCACAAGATCAGCAAGGGGCACATGTTGCCCCATAATTTACACTTTACTACTGCTACCTGGTGCTGGACCATAGGCCTCCAAACCTGGGGAGCCTGGGGTTTGAGTCTTGGGAGGCCCCAGAGACTCAACAGCTCCTTCAGTGTTGCCCAGTGGAAGGCACTGCTCTTCCTCCATGGCTTCTGGGATCAGGTTCACACAAATGTCCCCAGATGGGGGAGTCCCTGCTAGACTCCGCAGACACTCAGGTCTGTACAGCACAAAGGCATCTCCAGGTCTGTGACTCCAGCTTGACCTTGAGCTGCTCCACCTTTGCAAATCAAAGTTCAATCATCCTGACTTCTCACAAACTACCCTGTAGCCCTGTAACCCTCCAGCTCTGCTACAACTAGCTTTTGCTCCCTCCTTTCTGCTGTCTTCTTAATTACCAGTCCCTCCAGTCCACCCCTCCAGCTCGGTCCCCAAGGCCCACCTGTTCCACGTTTTTCTCTCATCAGCACCTTCTCTCCCTCCTTCCCTTTTCCTCCTGCCATACAAACCTAGCAAAACCTCAACCTTGGATCAATACACCACCTCTCTGTCTTTTTCCACTTATACTCCAGAGCTGTTGAACAGTACAGGAGAAAGTCATATAAGCAGAAGGCTTAACATGACTTTCATGGCCTCCAACCTCAGCTTGGGGAATCAGAAAGACCACAGACTTTGGACTCAAATAGATTTGTTTTGGAACATAGATGCAAAACTTATCAGCGAAATACTAGCAGATTGAATCCAACAATACCTTAAAATGCTTATATGCCACAATCAAGTAGGATTTAATAATTTCCACAAACCAATGTAAAACACCACATTAAACTGAAGAATAAAAAGCATATGATCATCTCAATAGATGCAGAAAAAAATGCTTCTGATAAAAATCAACATCCATTTATGATTAAAAACTCTTCAGAAAGTGGACATACAGGGAACATGCTTCACATAATAAAACAATATGAGACAGACCCATAGCTAACATCACATTCAATTATGAAATGCTGAAAACATTTCCTCTAAGATCAGAAACAAGACAAAGATGCCTTCTCTTGCCACTTTTATTCAATGTCGTTTTTGAAGCTCCAGTCACAGTAATCAGAAAAGAAAAATAAATAAAAGGAATCCAGATTGGAAAAGAAGAAGTAAAAAAAAAAAAAAAATCCTAAAGTTACCAGAAAACTACTAGAGCTCATCAAAAAATTTGGTAAAGTTGCAGGAGACAAAGTTAATATACAGAACTCTGTTGCATTTCTATACACTAACAATGAAATATCTGAAAGAATTTAAAGAAACAATCTCATTTACCATTGCATGAAAAAGAATAAAATACCTGGGAATAAACTTACCTAAGAAGCCAGAATACCCATACTGTGAAAGCTATAAGACACCAATGAAAAAAAGTGAAGACAACACAAACAGATGGAAAGGTATACCATGTTCTTGGATTGGGAAAATCAATATTGTTAAAACACTACCCAAGGCAATCTACAGATTTATGCAATCCCTATTAAACTACGAATGACTTTTTCACAGAACTAAAACAAGTAATCCTAAATTTTATATGGAACCATAAATGACCCAGAATTGCCAAAGCAATCCTGAGAACAAAGAACAAAGAACATAGCTGGAGGCTTCATGCTCCCTGAGTTCAGACTATACCACAAAACTGCAGTAACCAAAACAGTATGGTACTGGCACAAAAACAGACATATAGATCAATGGAACAGGATGGAGAGCCCCAAAATAAACCCATGCACTTATGGTCAATTAATCTACAACAAAAGGAGGCAAGACTATACTATGGACAAAAGACAGTCTCTTCAATAAATGGTGCTGGAGAACTGGGAGAACTACATGTAAAAGGATGAAATTGGAACATTCTCTAACCCCATATACAAAAATAAACTCAAAATTGATTAAAGACCTAAATGTAAGAGTGGATACTATATTGTAACATTCTCTAACCCCATTTACAAAAATAAACTCAAAATTGATTAAAGACCTAAATGTAAGAGTGGATACTATAAAACTCCTAGAGGAAAATACAGGCAGAACACTCTTTAACAGGAATCACAGCAATACATTTTTAGACTGAGTCTCCTAGAATAATGGAAACAAAAGCAAAACTAAACAAAATGGGACCTAACTAAACTTAAAAGCTTTTGCACAGCTAAGGAAACCATAAACAAAACAAAAAGACAACCTACAGTTTGGGAGATAGTATTTGCAAAAAAAATGCAACTGATAAAGGATTAATTTCCAAAATATACAAACAGCTCATACAACTTAATATCAGGAAAAAAAAAATGGACAGAAGACCTAATGACACATGTTTGCAAAGAAAACATACAGATGGTCAACAGGCACATAAAAAGATACTCAATATCACTAATTAAAGAAATTGAAAACTACAGTGAGGTATCACTTCACACCAGTCAGAGTGACATTCTCAAAAAGTCTACAAATAACATGCTAGAGAGGGTGTGAAAGAAAAATTAACCTTCCTACGCTTTTGATGGGAATGTGAACTGGGGCAGCCACTACAGAGAACAGCATGGAGGTTTCTGAAAACCCTAAAAATAGAGTTACCATATGACCCAGCAGCCCCACTCCTGGACATATTTCTGGAGAAATATAACTCAAAAACATACATGTACCCCAATAATAATGGCTGCACTATTTACAAAACAGCCAAGACATGGAAGCAACCTATTAATAAATGTTCGATAGATGAATAAAGAAAATGTGATATATATGTATATATCACATATATATATATACACATACACACACATACATACATACAATGGAAATCTACTCAGTCAGAGAAAAAAATGAAATGCCATTTATTGCAACATGGGTGGATGTAGAGACTATCATATTAAGTGAATTCAAACAGAGAAAGACAAATATCATATGATATCACTTATATGTGGAATTTTTAAAAATGATACAAATGAACTTATTTGTAAAAAAAGACTCACAGACATAGAAAACTAATTTATGGTTACCAAAGGGGTAATGGGTTAAGAGGGATAAATTGGGAGCTTGGGATTAACATATATACACTACTATAAATAAAAATAGATGAGAACAAGGACCTACTTCATAGGACCATTCAATATCTCATAAAAATATACAATGGAAAAGAATCTGAAAATTATATATTTATATGCTATATATATATAGCTATATATATAGCTCTATTTATATACATATATACATATATGTATATGGTTATATATATATATTTGTATATAACTGAATCATTTTGCTGTACACTTGAAACTAACACAGCTTTTGTCTGCAGCCATACCACCCTAAATGCACCCAATCTCCTCTGAAACTAACACAACTTTATGAATCAGCTATGCTTGTTTTAAAAAAGTTTTCCTCACAAGGAAAAAAATTCTAACTATGTATGAGGATGGATTTTATAAGAATAGGATCAGTTATTTTTTATTTATTTATTTTTGGCCATGCGGGGTCTTTGTTGTCTTGCCTGGGTATCTCATTGTCGTGTGCCAGCTTTCTCTAGTTGTGGCAAACAGGGGCTAGTCTTCGTTGCAGTGCATAAGCTTCTCATTGTGGTGGCTTCTCTTGGTGCAGAGCACAGGTCCTGCAGCGCACAGGCTTCCGTAGTTGCGGCTCGCAGGCTCTAGAGCTCAGTCTCAGTAGTTGTGGTGCACAGGATTAGTTGCTCTGTCCTAGGTGGAATATTCCCGGACCAGGAATCCAACCAGTGTCCCTGCACGGGCAGGTGAATTCTTAACCTCTGGATCACCAGGGAAGTCCCTGGATCATTTAATATTACATGCATTATATATTAATATATACAGTCTTTATTATAGTCATTTTATAATGTGATCATTTCACTTTGTGTAAAAATTGAATCATTTCATTTTATACCTGAAACAAATATAGTCTTTGTCAATTGTACCTCAATTGAAAAAAAAGAAACCACTTTTAGAAACCAGTATCTCCTGTTGTGAATGATGATTATCTGAAGTTCAGAAGGTCCCTCAGTTTCACTTTAGTCTCCTAGTTTAAATAAAATTAGATTTAATGTTTTTATTTTTCAATAATATGATATATTAAAATATATATTTTATTGTTAGATTATGTTAATATAATTCATATATATTTGTGTATATATCTGTATGATATATAATATTAAATGATCCTATCCTAATAAAATTCTTTCTTTCATGTACCTATACTTCCACCTTCAATATGTTTGTATGCCTCAAGAGAGAAAGGATTGCTGTTGAAAGTAATCTCTGATTGTGAGATTTGGAGCCTTTTGTTTTCTCCCTTTTTTGTTCTTTTCAATACTTCCTGTTTATAACATATATTATATATATTATTTATATTATCATTATTTGTATAATCAACAACTATTATTTTTATATATATAATAAAATCATTATTCTTTACAAGATGTTTTTCTAGTTTATACAGTTACCAATACTGATAGTCATACATTTCAGATGCCTACGGCTGAGGTAGTTAAATATCTCAAATATGAAATGTAAACCTCTGATGTGCTAATAACTTGTTCTATTTCTTTGGGTCCAGGAAGCATCTATGATTTTTATTTCCTCAAGCAAGCTAGTGGACATTGGTGCACATGGACAGAGTATATCACTAAAGAGGAGGAAAATATCTCTGCAAATGCAAAGGTAAAAGAGTTATTGGTCATAGAACCTCAGTAATGACCTGATATTCAGCAGAGTGGAGACGTTAACATCAGATCTGGGTTAGTTAAAGAAATTACTTTAGAAAAAGTGAAAGAATTTACTTTAGAAAAATGTTCAAACATGACTTGAATTGAGCCTTCAAAAGCGTGGACTTTATTTATTTATTTATTTATTTTTTACTTTATTTTACTTTTACAATACTGTATTGGTTTTGCCATACATTGACATGAATCCACTACGGGTGTACAAAGCATGGACTTTAGAATCAGAGAGTCCCAGATTTCTTATTCAGTCTTCACCCTCTCTGCCTCAGTTTACTCAACTACACAATAGAATGAAAAATATCTAAATAATGGTTGCAAAGATTGAAGACATTATACATGAATCTGTGGCATTCACATTGTGCTAGATCATACTGTTGCTATTCTAATTATTGTCAGCATGAACAATTCCAGGTGGTCATCAGTCCCCTTCTCAGATATCTCAGCCAAAAAGATCCTTGCCTTTTCTTTAAAATCCCAAGAGAAAGATTTCTTTAATCAGAATTCTCAGAAAAATGGATACTGATTAATAGATTCTCTGGTTAGCAGAAGATTCACTTACAACTCCTACTCATTTTCTTGTGGAAATTTTTCCCAGATGTGCACTTTCATGCCTCTACT
The DNA here is from genome assembly GCF_016772045.2 of Ovis aries. Taxonomy (NCBI): domain Eukaryota; kingdom Metazoa; phylum Chordata; class Mammalia; order Artiodactyla; family Bovidae; genus Ovis; species Ovis aries. Next base: position 19,292,609 of record NC_056077.1, on the reverse strand, counting down.
TGCATATCTGGTGGACAAAATTTATCTTTCTTGGGGTAATTGTAGTTTCTTCAGGCCCTAGGTAGAGTAGTAGATGGTGGATGGAAATGTGGCAATATTGGAAACAAAATCAGACACCAGACAGGACCACAGTTGCTTGTGAGAAGGGTGCCACAGGCAGGAGTGAATGTGTGATGAGTTCAGGACTCACATGGAGACTGAAAAGACTGTAAAGAACCCCTCAGCACTGAAGTTCCAAGCTTTCATTCTCCTTAAGAGCTTCATCACCTGAGCTCCAGGGGTGTGAAATCTTGCTGCTGCTGCTGCTGAGTTGCTTCAGTCGTGTCCAACTCTGTGTGACCCCAGAGACGGCAGCCCACCAGGCTCCCCCGTCCCTGGGATTCTCCAGGCAAGAACACTGGAGTGGGTTGCCATTTCCTTCTCCAATGCATGAAAGTGAAAAGTGAAAGTGAAGTCACTCAGTCATGTCTGACTCTTCGCGACCCCATGGACTGTAGCCTACCAGGCTCCTCCATCCATGGGATTTTTCAGGCAAGAGAACTGGAGTGGGGTGCCATTCCTACAAATGAGTCAAATGCAGAAAATATTTTAGTTATGCAGGGAATTTTTCACTTGTCAAAAAACTGTTCTAGCCCCTGAAAATAAAAGTCCGTGAAATCCAACTTGCTTTAAATTCCCAGTCTTGATACTTGGTTTAGCATTCAGTATCACTTACTGGCTATGTGACTTTGGCCAAGTTGGCCATCTTCCAGTCTCAATTATTTCATCTGAAAAAGTGAGCTAATAATACAGCTGCCTCAGAGGGCTGTTGGGAAAACTGCAGGGAATAACACAGGCAAAACATCCATAGCTCAGTACCTGTTAATTCTCTTCCTTGCCATTTCAATTTCTCTGTTCTATCTGCTCCTTTTACACTGGTCAAATTATTAATCAAAATAAGGCAAGCTTAGTCTAACAGTATATACACAGCCACCACACTGTGCAGTCCCTGTTGGTGCCATTTGCATTATGGTCTAGTTTTGCTTTTAGTTCAGTTCAGTTCAGTTGCTCAGTCGTGTCTGACTCTTTGCGACCCCATGAATCGCAGCATGCCAGGCCTCCCTGTCTATCACCAACACCCAGAGTTCACTCAAACTCACGTCCATCAAGTCGGTGATGCCATCCAGCCATCTCATCCTGGGTTGCCCCCTTCTCCTCCTGCCCCCAGTCCCTCCCAGCATCAGAGTCTTTTCCAATGAGTCAACTCTTTGCATGAGGTGGCCAAAGTACTGGAGTTTCAGCTTTAGCATCATTCCTTCCAAAGAACACCCAGGACTGATCTCCTTTAGAATGGACTGGTTGGATCTCCTTGCAGTCCAAGGGACTCTCAAGAGTCTTCTCCAACACCATGGTTCAAAAGCATCAATTGTTTGACACTCAGCTTTCTTCACAGTCCAACTCCCACATCCATACATGACCACTGGAAAAACCATAGCCTTGACTAGACGGACCTTTGTTGGCAAAGATAGGGGCACCATTTATATAAACCATAGTGTGGGTGGTGCTCCCTAGAGTTACACAGCACAGTGGCTCCATGCTCACTAGCCTCTTCCAGTCTAGACATATAAGTAGACTTCAGCGTATGATTTAGATCTTACTACCCCTTCCTCTGTGGCTACTCTCTTGGCTCAGTGTAAAGAATTTGCATGCCAATGCAGGAGATGCAGGTTCAGTCCCTGGGTTGGGAAGATACCCTGAAGAAAGAAATGGTAACCCACTCCACTACTCCTGCCTAGGAAATCCCATAGGCAGAGGAGCCTAGCAGGCTAAAGTCTATGGGGTCACAAAAGAATTGGGCATAACTTAGCGACTGAACAACAGCAGACCCCTTCCTCTACCCATCATTGGAGGGACCAAAAGCAGCCATATGGTTGATGATAGGGTTCAAGCTCAGAAAAGCCAATCTAAAGCAAGGTTTTCTACTCAAAGTAATAGAGATTCTAGGAATCCAAGACCAAGCCCTTAGAGCCCAGTCAGAGTCTGCATACCAGGCAGAGTGTTGCGATTTCCATATTGCTAAAGGGATTAATAGGAGGAACCAAGAATATGAGCCTTAGGAAAAGCAGATTAGAAATAAGCACAAGGAATGGGGGTCAAGGGTCATACCTAACCCTTCTTGGACAGGCAATATAGATGGCATATGGGAGGTGGATCTTTCCTAGGGCAAGGCAAACAGCGTGGCTCAAAGAAAAGGTCTCAGAGGGCAGCCCCTGTAGACCCAGCCTTACTCTAATTGGTGTTTATAATATGACATTTCAGTAGTTAAGAATACAGTCCTTGGGATCAGACAAGCTGGGATTAAAATCTTTGCATTTCTGTTTACTTGCTGTGTTGGTGAGCTCTGGATCTGTTTTGTCATCTCTAAAACAGGGACAATAGACAGTTATTGTCTATATTTACATACAAGATTTCATTTAACCTTCAAAACAGCTCAGTGAACTAGATGCCATTTTTATCCCCATTTCACAGATGAAGAAACTAGGCTGCTAGAGAGGTAAAATACTCAAAATTATAAAGATAAATAAGAGACAGAGCTGAATGGATAGTAAGGATAAAACTCAAGTCTCTTGAATACCAAGACACAATCTCCTGGTCCCAGTATCAAGATTCACTATGTCTTTGTGGCACAGGTCTCAGAACTCATCATCCCCACCATGGAGACAGCCCGACAGTCCTTCTTCTTGAAAACCTACCTGGACCATGAGATTCCAATGCTGTTCGTAGGACCCACGGGCACAGGCAAATCAGTCATCACCAACAACTTCCTTCTTCGCCTTCCCAAAAATACTTATCTGCCCAACTTCATCAATTTCTCTGCCAGAACTTCAGCCAATCAGACGCAGGATATCATAATGTCCAAGCTGGATCGCCGGCGGAAAGGCCTTTTTGGGCCTCCCATAGGGAAGAAAGCAGTGGTATTTGTGGGTAAGGCACTGGCCTGGATCTGGAAACACCAAATTCTTCTGTTTTAAATTGCAGCAAAACAGAATCTCCCTTTGTAGGACTGCTGTATATTCATTTTACTGTCTATGGAAGATAAAATATTTCTTGTTAATATAATTCCACATTCCTTCCCTCCCCTCCTATTTTCTTTCCTTCTTTTCTTCCATCTTTCCACCCTTCTTCTCTCCTTCCTCCCTTTCTTGCTTCTTTCATTTTTTGTTTCTTGTCCTTTCCTTCATTCATTTCCAAGTTCTTTTAACTATGTACTATATGCCAAATTCCATGTTGAGGCATGGTACAGGCCTTTTTGCCTGAGCAAGGATCCCAGTTACTCCTGGGATGAAGTTGAGCCCATGGATCAGGCCAAGTTACTTTGTGGTGACAGTAGTTATGTTCAGAAGGGGATTGTAGTGTTTGCTCTCTTGTGTCTTCAGAAGCAACTCACACACTGTGATAAGCTTCTATTCCATTAAGTGCTGGATAAATATGTTATCAGTGTATGAAGAAATCTAATAGTTGCCAAATAAGCACATTGTTTACAAAGCACTTCCTCATTTATTTCTTTTGAGCCTCACAACCCCTTGAGTTTACTGGCCATCATGATCACTTTGTTGTTGTTATTCAGTAGCTAAGTCATGTTCAACTCTTTGCAACCCCATAACTGCAGCAAGCCAGGCTTCCCTGTCCTCCATTATTTCCCAGAGTTTGCTCAAGTTCTTGTTCATTCAGTCGATGATGCTTTCTAACCATCTCGTCCTCTGCCACCCACTTCTCCTTTTGCCTTCAGTGCTTCCCAGCATCAGGGTCTTTTCCAGTGAGTTGGCTCTTTGCATCAGATGGCCAAAGTATTAGAGCCTCACTTTCAGCATCAATCTTTCCAATGAATATTCAGGGTTGATTTCCTTTAGGACTGACTGGTTTGATTTCCTTTCAGTCCAAGGGACTCTCAAGAGTCTTCTCCAGAACCACAATTTGAAAGCATCAATTTTCCAGTGCTCAACCTTTTTTATGGTCCAACTCTCACATCCATACACAACTACTGGAAAAACCATAGCTTTGACTATATGGACTTTTGTCAGCAAATTGAAGTCTTTGCTTTTTAACACACTGTCTAGGTGTATCACAGCTTTCCTTCCAAGGAGCAAGCATCTTTTAATTTCATGGCTGCAGTCACCATCCACAGTGATTTTGGAGCCCAAGAAAGAAAAATCCGTCACTGCTTCTACTTTTTCCCCTTCTATTTGCCATGAAGTGATGGAACTGGGTGCCGTGATCTTGATATTCTGAATGTTGGGTTTTAACCTAGCTTTTTCACTTTCCTCTTTTGACCTCATCAAGAGGCTCTTGGCTGCTCTTCATTTTCTTCCATTAGAGTGGTATTATTTGCATATCTGAGGTTGTTGGTATTGCTCATGACCATCTTGATTCCAGCTTGTGACTCAGCCAGCTTGGCATTTCACATGACATACTCTGCATATAAGTTAAATAAACAGGGTAACAATATACAGCCTTGTCATACTGTTTTCCCAATTTTGAACCATAAAATTTGAACCAATTTTGAACCAGTAATTTGTTCCATATAAGGTCCTAACTGTTACTTCCTGATCTGCATACAAGTTTCTCAGGACACATGTAAGGTGGTCTGGTATTCCCATCTCTTTAAGAATTTTCCACAGTTTGTTGTGATCCACACAGTCAAAAGTTTCCTCGTAGTCACTGAAGCAGCAGTTTTTCTGGAATTCCCTTGCTTTCTGTATGATCTGACAATGTTGGCAATTTGACCTCTGACTCCTCCACCTTTTCTAAATTCAGCCTGTAAATCTGGAAGTTCTCAGTACAGGTACTGCTGAAGCCTAGCTTGAAGGATTTTGAGTTAACTTTACTAGCATAGGAAATGAGCACAATTGTCTGTTAGTTTGAACATTCTTTCTTTCTTTTCTTCTTTTTTTTTTTTTTTTCACAGCTCTTCTTTGGGATTGGAATGAAAACTGACTTTTTTAAAAAATCTGCTTTACTAGTCAATTAAATGAGGCTCTGAAGGTTAAATTCCCTGTTCAGGGTCAAACGTCTAGAAAATTCTGGAGCCACAAGACAAAACCAGGTTTCTTGGTGCCAAATACATTATGTTTTCTACTCTCTTACTGCTGATTCATAGAATTGTCATTTAGTAATTCCCTGCTCTTCTGCATTATCTCATGTTCTGTCTTTAAAATTAAGGTATTGATAGTAAATGTGGCGTGTATTTATATCCTTGCCAATTAACAACAGCTCCTTAAAGGCAGGGATCATATTTTCTTTTCCCTTTCTTGTCCTCCCTCTCTCCTTTGCCCTTTCCTCTCATCTGTTCTCCCTTCCTATTTTTATGGTATATCCAAAAGCAATTTAAGCTTTGCAGTCAAACAGACCTATGTCCAAATCTCACTTTTTAACCCTAAGTATATTATTCCATTACCTTCAGTTCCTCACCTCTAACATAAAGGTAATACTACCTTCCTTATAAAGTCATCACCTTGAGTAGATGAGATAACATGTATAAAATTACTAAAATGTTACATGACACAAAAATGGATATTTAGTCAATGTTCATTGGAAATTATTGAGTGCCTTCTATGTGCCAGTACTGAACAATGTACTATTGGAGAAAATCAATCCCTACCCTGGAGGAAATAACAATTTATCCTTGCCTTTTTGATTTTGCTCTTCAGAAACCCTAGCTTGAATCCTTTCTGTTATTGGAGTTCCCACTATTACCTGGTGGTAAATTAAATACTCTGTCAACTTTCTCACCATCATATCCCTAGAAATTAACAAAATGTCTAGCACATAGTAGCTATATATATTTTGGGTGAAGGAATGAGAAAAATTTTATTATCTGTTTGTTAATGCCAATCTATGCATCCTTCCACAGAGGATCTCATGCACAGAGATCTCAATAAATGCACAGAGATCTCAATAAACCAGGAAAGCCAGAACCCTGGAAAATCTCTTCCATTATGGTGAAAATGTTCACTGGCTGAGCCCTACCTAGAGTGAGGGTGTAACAATTGAGTATGGACTCTCCCATGGAAGGATAGTCATCTGCTACCTCCTGAAAGAGCAAAAGATCCCATAGATTTACAATCTGTGGCCATTACGTCTTTCCCCAGATGACCTCAACATGCCAGCCAAAGAGATATATGGAGCACAGCCCCCCATTGAGCTCCTACGGCAATGGATTGACCATGGTTACTGGTTTGACAAGAAGGATACTAATAGGCTGGACATCGTTGATGTGCTGCTTGTGACAGCCATGGGCCCTCCTGGGGGAGGAAGGAATGACATTACTGGTATGTGAAGGAGAGAGTTCATTACTTTTTGCCCCACCCCCTGCAGAACCAGACCATCTTTGTGGATGGGGGGGCTAGTTCAAGGCAGTCTGTCCTGGTGGAAAATAGAGAAAGGTGTATTTAGGCCAGAGACACTTGAGTTAGATTCAAGGAGTGGCATTTGAATATGCCTTGTTGAAAGTTGTATGAAATAGGATGAGAAGATGAAAAGAGGATTTGAGGAGTCTTTGGCTAGGCATAGAGGGACAGAGAGTCTCACGAAGAGGTAAGTTCTGTGTGGTCAGCTTATGTTCTAGGAGCAAGGCTAGACCAGAGGTTCTCAACTAAAGGTGGATGACAGATTCACCTATTGTGTTTCTCACAATTCTTTGGAGCCAGATAGGCCTAAATAAAATAATAATAATAAACAAACAAATAAATAAGATTTTCAATTCATTTACAATTGTAAACCTTCAGTTTATATATTTTATGTCAATTAATTCTCACTAAAACCAGTGAGGCAGGAGAGATCTATTCAAAAGGGAATGTCTGTTTCCCGTACATATCAAGGAAATAGTAATTGCTAACATTTGCACAGCAGTTGACAGTTTTCAAGCTATGTCACAAATATGACATATTGAAAAGATCTTAAAGACCAATGCCCAAAACTGCCAGGAACACATCTATGGTCAAGTGAAATTGAGTCTATTAATTTGCTGCAGCAAGGGTGTCTACATAGCATGGAGAACCATGAGAGTGCCTGGTGAAAGGGCATTAAATGGGCTTGTGCTGGATGATGTGAAAAAGGCTTAAGAAACCAGGGACTCTGTACTAGATTGGGTAGTCTCAGGGAACGGGGACAATTTGAAGAGTAGGTATCTTAATTTTTTTTCTGTACTTAGTAAACAACTAGAGTCATTCATATTAGTTTGGGGGGGAAGTTTTCATGATTTCAGAGCAAACTTGTTTCTGTCTTGTTCCATCATAGCTAGGGTGTGACCTCATTTGATGTTGATATTTAAAGAGATTGTGTTCACTGGAGAACCAACAGACTAGCTGATAATTGTCAGACCAGCTGCCAGCTGTTAGAGCTCATATGGGAAAACTGAGGCTCAAGGCATTATCATATGGTGGTGGAGAGCATGGTTTGGCAGAAGACTGATCTTGGTTTTGGTAACATGTAATAAGCATTAGCACACATTAAGTACTATTTGTATGCTTATTATCAAAAAATACATGACTTCCTCAAGTTCATCCAACTCTCCATATTTCCCAATCAATGTGTAAAATATTATTCCAGCATTTTTTTAAAAAAAGGTAAACCTACATATGTCAGTACATATGGGTGATAAAAAAAAAAAACATAAAGAAATGCAAGATAGTAATTACTTTAAAATCAGGATAGTGGTAAGCTTTGAAGGGAGACATGGAGAGGACTATGATTGGGATGGGATATGTGGAAGGGCTTCTATGAAGGGCTGGCAAAGTTGTGTTTACTGATGTGGATGGTAGACGTAAGGATGTTAACTTTATAATCTTGGTGATTTTCTGTATCTGTGCTTTACTTTATACAGTAAAATTGTTTTTAAAAAGATATGCAGGCAAATCATAGAGACAGAAAATCTATTATTAGTTACCAAGGGCTGCAAGGAAATGGAAAGTGATGAAGGTAAAGGATTTCTTTTTGGAGTGATTATTCTGCTATTGATTATGATAATGATTGCACAACTAAAATACTAAATATTTATTGAATTGTGTACTTTAAATGGATGAATTTTATAGATATAAATGTGTGGATATCTAATATTAGATACACAGATATAAATGTAGAGCTGTAAGAACACCAAACTAACAGTGATTAATTTGGGAGGGGAGAGAGAATGGATTTAGTGTGTAGGAGGAAAGGGTTACTTTCTGTAAAAGTATTTCTGAATTATTTGATTATTTTACAAAAATGACATATTGCCATTATCTAGTAACAGTCTGGAGCACTGGGCTAGCGCTATTACCAGAACTTCTGCAGTCATGGAGATGTTCTGTATCTATACTGTGCAATACAACATCCACTAGTCACATGTTTATCCTTGAGAAGTTGATATGTGGTTGATGAGACTGAGAAAATACATTTAATGTTACTTAATTTTAATTAATGTAAATTTAAATAGCCACATATGGCTAGAGGCTGCCATGTTGAATAGCACAGCTCTAAAACGTAAAGGCAGAGGAAAAATTGTTCTATATCTTAGGGTTGCTACACCCAGGAGGCAAGCGTGAGTGTGTGTTCACATTCATACCTTTGCATGTTTCCAGGACGATTCACTCGCCATCTGAATATCATTTCCATCAATGCCTTCGAGGATGACGTATTAACCAAGATTTTCAGTTCAATCGCTGACTGGCACTTTGGAAAAGGGTTTGATGTGGTGTTTTTAAGGTAGGAGGTTCCTGTATTATTGGCCTGGGGTCCTCATTTCTGGCCCTGCCTTAACTGGTCTGCCTTCTCCTTCCTCCCAAGGTATGGAAAGATGATGGTACAAGCAACGATGACAATTTATAAAGCTGCAGTGGAGAATTTCTTGCCAACTCCCTCCAAGTCACACTATGTCTTTAATCTGCGGGATTTCTCACGAGTGATCCAAGGGGTATTGCTCTGCCCTCACACGCATCTGCAGGTCAGCCGCTGTCATTTCTGTTATCAAGTTCATTCAGTGATATCCTTGGCTATGTGGAATATATAATGATAATAGTAATAGCTAACTTTTATTAAGCATTTAATCTGTGCTAGGCATTGTGCTAAGGATTTTGTAAGCATTGTCTCATTTAATCCTCACAACAACCCAGGACTTAGAAACTGTTCAAAAACTACTGCCTCAGCCACCATGTGCCATTCATTCAAATAACTGACTGAATTTTCAGGATGTAGAGAAGTTTATCCGGCTTTGGATTCATGAGGTTTACCGGGTCTTCTATGACCGTCTGATTGATCATGAAGATAGACAGGTCTTTTTTAACATGGTAAGGGAAACCACCTCCAATTGCTTCAAGCAGTCTGTGGAAAAGGTAAGCAAGACCCTGTGATCTTTTGACCTCAGAAATTGCCCCAAATATGTGATCATGCTAGTCTCAGATTTCAGGCTCCCTTCCTAGTAGAGACTTTATTGTTGTTATTCAGTCACTCAGTCGTGTCCAACTCTTTTGCAACCCCATGGACTGTAGCCCACCAGCTTTTCTGTCTATGGGATTTTCCAGGCAAGACTACTGGAATAGGTTGCCATTTCCTTCTCCAAGGGATCTTCCTGACCCAGGAATCAAACCTGGATTTGTTGCATTGGCAGGCGGATTCTTGACCACTAAGCCACCAGGAAAGCCCAAATAGAGACTTATAGCTCTGCTTTCTGAATCTCAAGAAACAGTATATTGAGCCAATTAGTCACTTGATTTGGTGATATACTGTTGTTTTTGTTGTTCAGTCACCAAGTCATGTCCGACTCTTTGCAACCCGATGGACTGCAGCCCTCCAGGCTTCCCTGCCCCAAGTAATGTAATAGTTGGTCCAATTTCACTTGACTTTCCAGGTAACATAAAAGTTTAGATCCATTCAAACTTATCATTTATGAAAAGATGTTTTGTTTGTAATTAATGTAAAATGCATTTTCAAGGTCAAGTAACTTTTGAGTTAAGAAATAAAAACACCATGAATTTTTATTGTTTGATTGATGCCCTGTGTAAAGCCCAAGTGATTTGCATCATCTAGTTCTACCCCTACTTTTAAGAAGCTATGATTTCTCCATAGAAAGAGTGCAAGTGTTTCATATTTCATCCAGAAGCCATGTACAGAAGCACTGCTAGTTTCTAATATCAGAAAGAAGAAGCATCTAAAACATTTCTACTCTAGGTACAGAGTGGGGAACAGGGGTAAGGCCTGCACCTCTATTTGGTGAAGAAGCAAGTACAAATGATCTCACCTTTTGACCACCTCCTCCTGGGATCTTATAATCTGTCCACCAATGTTTTAATCACTTAGCAAACTGATTGACCCTTGCTTTCACACTCTTTTCTCAATTGTCCTTTCATCATAGTCTTTACAACCATCAAATACACATATTTTGTTTAAAAAACAAAACTGTTGTGAACCGTGACTTTGAAGAATGTGCTCAGAGGAAATAAACACATCTCCTGTTCCCTCCTTCTAGTTCCCACTACCATGGTAGTTGGAGTGAATGCCTGGCTGAGACTTATCTTTTCCACAGGTCCTCATCCACCTATCACCCACTGGAAAGATAGTTGATGACAATATCCGTAGCCTCTTCTTTGGAGATTTCTTCAAGCCAGAAAGTGACCAAAAGATATATGATGAGATCACTGACTTAAAACAGCTCACAGTGGTCATGGAGTATTACCTGGAAGAGTTCAACAATATCAGCAAGGCCCCCATGTCCTTAGTGATGTTCAGGTTTGCCATTGAGCATATCTCTAGGATCTGCAGGGTCCTGAAGCAGGACAAAGGCCACTTGCTCCTGGTGGGCATTGGGGGCAGTGGGCGGCAAAGTGCCAGCAAACTGTCCACATTCATGAACTCATATGAGCTATACCAGATCGAGATCACAAAGAGCTACTCAGGCAACGATTGGCGAGAGGACCTGAAGAAGATCATGCTCCAGGTTGGTGTGGCCACCAAAAGTACTGTGTTCCTCTTCGCTGATAATCAGATCAAGGATGAGTCATTCGTTGAGGACATCAACATGCTTCTGAACACTGGTGATGTGCCCAACATCTTCCCTGCTGATGAGAAGGCTGACATTGTAGAGAAGATGCAAATGGCAGCCAGGACAGAAGGCGAAAAGATCGAAGTCACTCCTCTTTCTATGTATAACTTCTTCATTGAGAAAGTGAAAAAGAACCTTCACATTGTCCTTGGTAAGAATGAGAAAATTCGTTTTGCCCTTTTCCTTGGATGTTTCAGGATCTCCTTGCCCTAAGCCCAGTCCTCTTACAATGGTGCCAGAATTGACCCAGCCAAGGCACCTAATTTGACCAACAGTCAGTGCCTGGAATTCCTGTGCAAAATTCCATTCTCCTGAAAAACTACTTTAAACCTGTTCCACTCTCTTCAATTCTCTGATTTCTGCTCTGAACCCTCTCCTTCCTTTTAGTACATTACCCTGGCAGCCTTACAGAATAACACCTGGCATTTTTCTCTCTGTAAATATCATCTCCAATCTGTCCAGAAGCTTAGGGGTCATGTTTAATACTTCTCTTCATTACCATGTCCTGTCAATTTTTGCCCTCTTGTGCTCATATCAACCCACTTATCTCTATCTCTGCCACCTTCAAATTAGCTAAGCTGCTATGAATATCATCTCACCCAGACCTCACCTCTATAGCCTTCTAACTGTTCTCTCTATGTCCACTCTGTCCATTCCAGACATTTAAGTTCCACTGAATCAGAATGCTTTCCACTGTCAGGATTTGTTTTTCTTGTATTGCAAATCTATTCATTGTATATTTACAGACACATACACACACAAATTAAAACACCTGAATTACTTTCCATTCAGATAAAGACCAAAGTCCCTAAGCTATAGTTTTATAAGACCACCTGCCAGTCTGTCCCCTGCATCCTCTCCACTCTCATCTCAAACCATGCTTCCCTTTCTTTTTTTAGCCACACTTACTTTCTTACACTTCCACCTATGCATTATGCTTCCTCCTAGCAAGTGCCTGGTACGCATTGAATCTAAATAAACAATTAACAGAATTTGGGGCATAGAATCCAAAATTTGTGGTAGGATGGAGATGAGGTCAGAAACAAGCTGATAGGGCCCCCACAGCAGCCTCCATAAGTAGCTATGTATAGGGCACCCATGGTTCCCTGAGGTCTGTGAGTCAGGACAAATGGGACAAATGGGACAAATGGGTCAAATGGGACAAATGGGTCAAAGGGCTTAAAACACTCTGACTATATGATCCTAAAGACCTAGAATGGATAACATAGGATAATATGAATATTGAAAACCAGACAGAAGACTCTTGTAATAAACTGACTTCCCATCACAAAGTTGCATGAAAATATCCCATGACTCCCCTATGCTTTCCAGGCACTCATCCTGACTATTTCCAATTATACTCTGGAGTGCCAACAGGAAACATGACTACTCCCTTATCCCCATTAGAATCCTTGGAATGACCTGTCTGTCCCTTTTGGCCTCCTTGACTGGGAGAAAGAGAACTAATGAAATCTGCTTTTCATTAGCCATGAGTCCAATTGGGGATGCCTTCCGGAACCGCCTGCGAATGTTCCCTTCTCTAATCAATTGCTGCACAATTGACTGGTTCCAGTCTTGGCCCACAGATGCCCTGGAGTTGGTGGCCAACAAATTTCTAGAAGATGTAGAGCTTGATGACAATATTCGGATAGAGTAAGTGCTAGCTGCATTTTAGTACCCCAAACAAATATTTCAAGTGAAAATCAAGATATTGGCTCTGTTCTTTTTGCTGTTTTAAGATTTATCGATTTATGTATGTTCTGTTCTGCTCAGTCACTAAGTCATGTGTCTGACTCTTTGTGACCACCTGGACTGCTGCATGCTAGACTTCTATGTCCTTCTCTGTCTCCCAGAGTGTCCACTGAGTTGGGGATGCTATCTAACCATCTCATCCTCTGCTGCCCCCTTCTCCTTTTGCCTTCGATTTTTCCAAGAATCAAGGTCTTTTCCAATGAGAAATAAATTATAAATAATAAATACCATTTAGATATTTAATAAAATGCCTTTGTTGAAAAAAGAAGAATATTTCACTGTTCAGAACTGTTCTAGAGGTGTACTCTTGTCATAGCTATGAGAACCTGGATTTCAATAATCTTAGAGCATGCATTCTCAACAGGGGAGATATCGCTGCCTAGGGGATGGTACTTGTGAGGGATTTTGTTGTGAAAAAAAATATTTTGTGTGTAAAGCACAGATACACAAAATAAAGCACTGAATTTTGGCTAGAGTAAGAGAAAGGATAAGACTGTTGACCATTCTAAGTGTCCTATGAATGTAAGGGTCATGTCACCTGCCTTGTATATTTCTATATCCTTAGTGCCTAGTACATAGTAGGTTCGAATACTGCTTATTAAATGAGTAAATAGAAAATGAAGAAGTAGGTAGTGGTCAGAATGTTCATTGCTTTAAATTCCGTTTTAAGATCTTTGAACTTTGTTCTCTAGGCCCAGGAATGCTTAACCTGGGTCTATAGGCTCATGCATGACCAGAGCTCAGAGGGTCAGTGATATGAGTGGGGGAAAAGTACATCTTCATTTTCATTGACATCTAACTGGTACTTTGCATTTCTTTCAATGATGAACATAGGCAATAAACCCCCGTAGGATTGTGTAGGACCTGTGACTTTGTTACCAATAGGAATCGCAGTTATTTTCATAACTCGTTCAGTCATTACAGATGCACCAATTTATCATCCCCTTCAAAATGATGGTAGTTTTCAGACCTATTGTCCAATCTTACTATTTAACGCTGTAGTTGGCAAACTATGATCCATGGTTGAATCCAGTTCACAGCCTTATTTTTGCAAATATGCTTTATTGGAAAACAGCCATGTACACTACAGTGGCAGAGTTGAATAGTTGCTACTTGAGACCATGTGGCTCACAAAGCCTAAAATATTTACTATCTGGTCCTAACCAGAAAAAGTCTGCTGACCCCTGATTTAACATGTAAATAAAATCACACATATTGAGACTTACCTGCAGTAGTTAAGAATCCATGCTTCCAGTGGATTCTTAACCAATGCAGGGTGTGTGGGTTCAATCCAGGTCAGGAAACTAAAATCCTACATGCCACGAGGTGCAGCCAATCACACACACACACACACATACACCTTACTATATCATAAATTTGGTGTTTAAAATATTTAGAAAACTCCTTAACACAATTGGCTTCTTTTGTAATTCTATAATATATTATTTTATGCATTAAAATATTATTCTAATAAAATATTATTCTGAAAAGTCCAGAGGTTTCATCAGACTTCCAAAGATTAAAAACTCCTGCTTAAACCCTGGTGATTCACAAAAGTGATTAAAGGTAGAAATTGCCTGATCAAAGTTCATTCTAGTAAGAATATATACCTCCCCAATCCTTCTTGAGGCTCTGTTGACATGCTTCAAAGAACTGGGGGTTCTAGCTGGCCACTGTGAGTGGCTTTCTCACATCCTTACTTCTGTAAACCAAAGCTGTGCTAGATCTCTGGTGCAAGCTGGGCCTGTCTGACCACCTTTGTGTCCTCAACAGAGTCATCTCCATGTGCAAATATTTCCAGGAGAGTGTGAAAAAGCTGTCACTTGATTATTACAACGTCCTTCGAAGACACAACTATGTTACCCCCACCTCCTACCTCGAATTGATCCTAACATTCAAGACACTCCTGAATAAGAAGAGGCAAGAGGTTGATATGATGAGGAATCGATACCTGACAGGCCTGCAGAAACTTGAATTTGCAGCTTCACAGGTAAGCACAGACAAAACAGTACTGGGACAAAGAGGTCCAGAACTAACTGGATGCGGTGAAGCACTTGTTCAGATGCAGAAGTCAAGAGAGCACAAAAATACAGCATCTGACCCTGTGCTCACCTCACTCACTTGACCTAATCCATTACAATAAAATCCAATAGTATACATAAAAATACAATGGTATATATAAAATATGAGGCTTCCCTGGTGGCTCAGAGGGTATACGGTGACTCAGTTCAGTTCAGTTCATTTCAGTCGTTCAGTCGTGTCCAACTCTCTGCGACCCCATGGACTATAGCACGCCAGGCCTCCTTGTGCATCACCAACTCCCAGAGTTTACTCAAACTCATGTCCATTGAGTCAGTGATGCCGTACAACGATCTCATCCTTGCTGTCCCCTTCTCCTCCTGCCTTCAATCTTTCCCAGCCTCAGGGTCTTTTCTAATGAGTCAGTTCTTCACAGCAGGTGGTCAAAGTATGAGAATTCCAGCTTCAGCATCAGTCCTTCCAATGAATATTCAGGACTGATTTCCTCTAGGATGGACTGGTTGGATCTCCTTGAAGTCCAAGGGACTCTCAAGAGCCTTCTTCAACAACCACAGTTCAAATACATAAATTTTTCAGCACTCAGCTTTCTTTATAGTTCAACTCTCACATCCATACATGACTACTGGAAAAACTATAGCTTTGACTATACGGACCTTTGTTGGCAAAGTAATGTCTCTGCCTTTTTTTTTTTTTTTTTAGTTTTTTATTTTTTAAATTTTAAAATCTTTAATTCTTACATGCGTTCCCAAACATGAACCCCCCTCCCACCTCCCTCCCCACAACATCTCTCTGGGTCATCCCCATGCACCAGCCCCAAGCATGCTGTATCCTGCGTCAGACATAGACTGGCGATTCAATTCTTACATGATAGTATACATGTTAGAATGCCATTCTCCCAAATCATCCCACCCTCTCCCTCTCCCTCTGAGTCCAAAAGTCCGTTATACACATCTGTGTCCTTTTTCCTGTCTTGCATACAGGGTCGTCATTGCCATCTTCCTAAATTCCATATATATGTGTTAGTATACTGTATCGGTGTTTTTCTTTCTGGCTTACTTCACTCTGTATAATCGGCTCCAGTTTCATCCATCTCATCAGAACTGATTCAAATGAATTCTTTTTAACGGCTGAGTAATACTCCATTGTGTATATGTACCACAGCTTTCTTATCCATTCATCTGCTGATGGACATCTAGGTTGTTTCCATGTCCTGGCTATTATAAACAGTGCTGCGATGAACATTGGGGTACATGTGTCTCTTTCAATTCTGGTTTCCTCGGTGTGTATGCCCAGCAGTGGGATTGCTGGGTCATAAGGTAGTTCTATTTGCAATTTTTTAAGGAATCTCCACACTGTTCTCCATAGTGGCTGTACTAGTTTGCATTCCCACCAACAGTGTAGGAGGGTTCCCTTTTCTCCACACCCTCTCCAGCATTTATTGCTTGCAGATTTTTGGATCGCAGCCATTCTGACTGGTGTGAAGTGGTACCTCATTGTGGTTTTGATTTGCATTTCTCTAATAATGAGTGATGTTGAGCATCTTTTCATGTGTTTGTTATACTATCTACGTTGGTTGTAACTTTTCTTCCAAGGAGTAAGCGTCTTTTAATTTCATGGCTGCAGTCACCATCTGCAGTGATTTTGGAGCCCAAAAAAATAAAGTCTGACACTGTTTCTACTGTTTCTCCATCTATTTCCCATGAAGTGATGGGACCAGATGCCATGATCTTCATTTTCTGAATGTTGAGCTTTAAGCCAACTTTTTCACTCTCATCTTTCACTTTCATCAAGAGGCTTTTTAGTTCCTCTTCACTTTCTGCCAT
Source organism: Ovis aries (assembly GCF_016772045.2). Lineage (NCBI taxonomy): Eukaryota > Metazoa > Chordata > Mammalia > Artiodactyla > Bovidae > Ovis > Ovis aries. The sequence goes on along the minus strand of NC_056077.1, from coordinate 19,275,941 downwards.
AAGGGTGGTGTCATCTGCATATCTGAGGTTATTGATATTTCTCCCAGCAATCTTGATTCCAGCTCGTGTTTCTTCCAGTCCAGCATTTCTCATGATGTACTCTGCACATAAGTTAAATAAGCAGGGTGACAATATACAGCCTTGACATGCTCCTTATGTGCTAATATACTGTATTTGTAGTTCTCTTTCTAACTTACAAAGATGCTAATGATGATCCTATATGCAAGACAGCAAAAGAGACACAGATGTAAAGAATAGACTTTTGGACTAAGTGGGAGAAGGCGGGGGTGGGATGACTTTGAAACATGTATATCACCAGATATAAAATAGATGACTTGTGCAAGTTCAGTGTATGAAGCAGGGCATTCAAAGTTGGTGCTCTCGGACAACCCTGAGGGATGGGGTGGGGAGGGATGTGGGAGGGGTTCAGGATGCGAGGACACATGTGTACCCATGACTGATTCATGTTGATATACGGCAAAAGCCACCGCAATATTGTAAAGTAATTATCCTCCAATTAAAATAAATTAATTAATTAAAAAAATTTTTAATTGCATGAGGGTAAATTCCAGCCCCTTCTCAGGAAAATCTAATGTGTTAAGTTGTCTGAAAAATGGTCCAACTCCCCTGAGAGGTGGTGACCTCCGCATCAGTAGAAGTATTCAGACAGTGGCCAGAAAACTACTAGACAGGAATGTTGTAGAGGGCATCAGACTGTTGGGGGAAAAATATGAACTTTAAAGTTCTGTCCTTCCCAGGTATCTCAGCCATGTATATTCCTTCACAGACTTTAAAAAATGTAGGGGTTTTTCCCCTAACTTACTTCTGTCTTTCCCTGCCCCCAGTACTAAAGTGTACTGTAGGCTCAATACAAGAATACCTTTTTTTTAATGTTGTATCTTTTTAAAAAAATTTATGTATAGCACCTATCATGGAGCTTGATAATTATAACACATAGCATGAACTAAGTAATGAAATATTACAAGATCAAAGACAGAAACTCCAGCCAACAAATATGTACCCAGTACCATTAACATCATTTGTATTTTCTGCATGTATTATCAGTTAGAGAATCATTTCAGCTTTTGTAAGCTGTTCCATTTTGGGCATTTATATAGCTGACCTGGCACCCCACCCATCCTCTCTCCTTGCTAGGTAGCCGTCATGCAAGTAGAACTGACTGCCCTCCAACCCCAACTCATTCAGACCTCTGAGGAGACCGCTAAGATGATGGTGAAAATCGAAGCAGAGACTCAAGAAGCTGATGCCAAGAAACTGCTAGTGCAAGCAGATGAAAAAGAAGCTAATGCTGCTGCTGCCGTTGCTCAAGGAATCAAGGTATAACTTGCTGAGAGGCAAGAAAGGGAACCAGCAATTTCAGGGTTCTTCTATTATCTCACTAGAGCCTAACAGAGTCTCACAGAATATACACAGTCATGCCTGTCTTGCAGAGGGAAAAAATGAGAAATGAAAGGTTAGTTTCCCAGCATCACATAGCTAGTAAAGGACACCTGGTTCTCTCCAGGAAGAATTGTTGTTTTACAGATACTCTCCAGCTCAATCAAAGTCATATAAGCCCCAGCAGGATCTAACCCTGTCTCATATTTCTTTCTTCTCATTGATTCTTTTCTGGCCCCAATGGCTTCCTAGCTATTCACTAAACAAACACAAGGCATGTCCCACCTCAGGGCCCTTGCACTGGCTGTTTCCCCTGACTATCTCCTTCACCTCAATCATGTTTTTTCTCAAATGTAGCTGGTATAAGGTGTGGAGTAAATATTTGTCAAATGACAGAATGTTGAATCTAGAGGATCCCATTTGAAGATAATTTTTGTACCAAAGAAGAAAAGTCCTGGGAAGGGCTTCACCTGTATTCAGATATTAGAAGCAAATCTGATTAACGTTCATGTTATATATTTCTCCAAGCGTTTTCAAATATACAATTCCATTTGAGTATCACAATGACTTTGGACTTATAGTAATGACAGCCATCAAGGTCTGGAAGCCAACAACAGTGGAGTTCAGTGGTAAACTGACTTGTACAACCTGTTGGTAGGATCCAACTCCAAGGCTCATGGCACTTAGCTGAAGATACTTGTCCTTGTGCCCCACATAGCAGTTAGAAAAATTCTTTTGACCGTTCTTCAAACAAGAGCTTGAATAAGAATTAGTTTGTATCTCATTTCTAGGTCATGGGGCACTTTTTTCAAAAGAATAGGCCTTTTCTCCAGTGAGTCCTGAGATTCACCTGGGTCCAGTCCCTGGTCTCAGAGTTCCACGATGCACGCCCTGGATAAGAGAGGCATGCTCACTCATAGTCCTACTGGTAGGACTGCCAGTGGAACCATGAAAGACCATAAAAGACATTGGCCACTGGTCACATAATGTAGCAGGTAATTTACCATTCTATAACAAGATGATAATAAGAGCTACTACTTACCAGCACCATTATGGTGTATTTGAAAGTAAAGTGAAAGTCGCTCAGTCATGTCCGACTCCTTGTGACCCCATGGACTGCACAGTCCGTGGAATTCTCCAGGCCAGAATATTGGAGTGGGTAGCCTTTCCCTTCTCCAGGGGATCTTCCCAACCCAGGGATCAAACCCAGATCTCCCACATTACAGGCAGATTCTTTACAAGCTCAGCCACAAGGGAAGCCCAAGAATACTGGAGTGGGTAGCCTATCCCTTCTCCAGCAGATCTTCCCGACCTGGGAATCAAACTGGGGTCTCCTGCATTGCAAGTCAATTTTTACCAGCTAAGCTACGAGGGAAGCCCATGGTGTATTTGGTATTCCTTTATTTAACAAATATTTATTGAACACTTACTTTTTGCTGGTGCTTTTCTAGGCAGTGGGGAAATGGGAGTGAATAAGAGAGTTTCTTCTCTCTTCTCTCCTCTACTTGATTTACATTAACTTTCATCATCCTAGCAGCCCTGCAAGGCAAATGGTATCATTCCTAGTTTACAAATGAGAAAATCATGATACAAGAACTAAAACGATTTGCTTAAGATCACACAGTAACAATGTGATTGAATTGGGATTAAAATTCACAGCTCTCTGATTCCAAAGCCCTTGCATATGACCATTATTCCAGGAGTTACAAAAATTAGCAGCTGTGCAATATAATATGCTATGATACATACAGTATTTCTTTTAATTTGAAATAGTTATCAACTTTTAAAAGTCAAAAGATTTCAAGTAAAAATTCTAAAATTTCAGCTTTCCTTAGAAAAAAATTGGTCTCTTGGGTAACATTGGACTTTCATTCCTGGGTCACATCCATTGGCAGCATTAAATAGATGCTGTCCTTTGTGTGTTCCAGCTCATCAAACTCCCAGTCAGCTTACCTGCCACACTCATATCAGCCCCTGTGCTGAGTGCTTAGTCGCCCAGTCATGTCCAACTCTTTTCAACCCCATGAACTATAGCCCACCAGGCTCATCTGTCCATGCGGATTCTCCAGGCAAGAATACTGGAGTGGGTTGCCATGTCCTCCTCCAGGGGATCTTCCCAACCCAGGGATCGAGCCCAGGTCTCCTTAATTGCAGATGGATTCTTTACTGTCGAGCCACCAGGGAAGCCCGGTGGCTGGCCCCTAGAGCATGTGAATTTGCAACTCTTCCATGGTTCTATAGAAGAATCAGGCATGTCAGGGCTCAACTTTGCTCTGTCCATTCCTAACCAGTTTCCTAACCTATGAAATGGAGATCCTGAGAGAAAAACATGTAAAGCTTATGGCATGTGTCCAGCACACAATCAGAGCTTAACAGCCCATGTTTACTATCCTCCAAAATTGTCATTCTTGACCCTGTGCCAAGTGGACTTGCCTGTTTTATGAAGACCAGTCTCTCACCATGTGCAAGTATTCTCACATATAGGGTTCTGTTGTACAATGTCAGGGGAAAACAGTGACTTGCTGGAACAGGAGGGAGGCAAGAGGTGACATCAGGTTTATAAGGAGATGGCCCACCACACCCATTCCTGGGCAATAAACTGCTGCCACCTAGGGTTTTGGTGTGAAGGATGAGGTCTAGTGTTCTGCCATGCCATCCCCAAGTACTGGGAGCGACATCCTGGAGGTGAGTCAGGAAGTGGAAGAAACTCTCCAAGGAGGAGAAGAAAACCTGCGCTTGCTCTAAGGCTTTTTTTGTAAGGACCAGAAACCCCTCCTGAACCTCTCATGGCTACAGCCCTTTTCCACACAAGGATGGCTGATTTTCTTTAAACTCTTCACACACCTAGAAATGAGGGAACCTGGGAGAGCACCCAGTGTGGTACTTAATGAAGTTCAGAGGTTCTGCAATGGAATGGGATTCTCACTAGGAGGATCAGGAGACTGGCAAGAAAAGTCAGTCCTCAAACACTTTGCTCCCAAGTAAAATGGATTGCTTAAATTGGTCCATTCTTTTTAAGCTAATGTGCCATTTCTTTCCCCCATAATGAGAATCATAACTAATGCCAGAAGTACTGCAGAGTTGATTACATTTTGTCAGTAAGCACTGTGATTCATTAGCCTTGAACAGCCCTGCTTGCTCTGTGCACTGCTAAGCTACAGGGGTCATTTTTAATTATAATTTCTTATCATGGAAGCAAATGATGTAACAGTAATAACACATACAAAATGACTTTTAAGAGCTCAGCTTTAACACTTTTCCACTTTTCCAGGCTTTCCTCTAGTTCCTGTCTGTACACGTGGATAGGTTTATTATTGCAACCATGGCATAATTGTGGCTTGTTTTATGGTTTTGTTTCCTTAACAGCTTATCACAAATGTTTTTCCAAAATGTCATATAATCATTTTAATAACCATTTTAAGTAGGTGCTTCACCCATCAAGTAGCCATTCCCCTATTGGGCATTGAAGTCTATTATTTCCTGCCTTGTTCTCAGTGTTTCCAGAGTATCAGTTTGAGTCTTTCAACAGAGCTGTGTGCCAGAATCACCTTTGGCGTTTTAAAAATGCAGATTCCCAGACCCCTCTAGCTCACACCAGACTGAATGAATCAGAACCTCTGGGTGTGGAACTTGATAATGTGGATGCTCTAAATGCTCCTCAGTGACTCTGATGTGCAGTCAAGATTGAGAATCACTGTTAAAGATAATGTTACAACTAGAAGCCTTTTGCACCTTCATGGATCGCAGCCTTGTTGTGGCAAACGAGCTTGCTGTGTAAAGCAATGAAGATACGAGCCATGCTATGCAAGACAGACAGGTCATACATAGTGAAGAGTTCTGACAAAACATAGGCCACTGGAGGAGGAAATGGCAAATCACTCCAGTATTCCTGCCAAGAAAACCCCATGAACAGTATGAAAAGGCAATAAGATATAACACCAGAAGACGAGCCCCCCAGGTCAGAAGGTATCCAATATGCTACCAGGAAAGAGCAGGGAAATTGCTTCAGGAGGAAAGAAGATGCTGGGCCAAAGTGGAAATGACACTCAGTTGTGGATGTGTCTGGTGGTGACAGTTAAGTCCAGTGCTGTAAAGAGCAATATTGCATAGAAACCTGGAATGTTAGAATCAAGATAAATTGGACACAGTCAAGCAGGAGATGGCAAAAGTGAACATTTACATTTTAGGAATCAGTCAACTATAATGGATAGAAATGGGTGAATTTAATTTAGGTAACCATTATATCAACTACTGTGGGCAAGAATCCCTTAGAAGAAATGAAGTAACCCTCACAGTCAGCAAGAGTCCAAAATGTAGTACTTGAGTGTAATCTCAAAAAAGACAGGATGATCTCAGTTTATTTCCAAGGCAAACCGTTCAGCATCACAATAATCCAAGTCTATGCCCCAGTCATTAGTGCTAAAGAAACTGAAGTCAAATAGTTCTCTGAAGACCTACAAGACCTTCTAGTTCAATTCAGTTGCTCAGTTGTGTCTGACTCTTTGCGACCCCATGAACCGTAGCTCGCCAGGCCTCCCTGTCCATCACCAACTCCCAGAGTCCACCCAAACCCATGTCCATCAAGCTGATGATGCTATCCAACCATCTCATCCTCTGTCGTCCCCTTCTCCTCCCTCCCTCAATCCTTTCCAGCATCAGGGTCTTTTCAAATGAGTCAGCTCTTCACATCAGGTGGCCAAAGTATTGGAGTTTCAGCTTCAACATCAGTCCTTCCAATGAACACCCAGGACTGAGCTCCTTTAGGATGGACTGGTTGAATCTCCTTGCTGTCCAAGGGATTCTCAAGAGTCTTCTCCAACACCACAGTTCAAAAGCATTAATTCTTCTGCGCTCAGCTTTCTTTATAGTCCAACTCTCATATCCATACATGACTATTGGAAAAACCATAGCGTTGACTAGACTGACCTTTGTTGGCAAAGTAATGTCTCTGCTTTTGAATATGCTATCTAGGTTGGTCATAACTTTCCTTCCAAGGAGTAAGTGTCTTTTAATTTCATGGCTACAATCATCATCTACAGGGATTTTAGAGACCCCAAAATAAAGTCAGTCTCTGTTTCCACTGTTTCCCATCTATTTCCCATGAAGTGATGGGACCAGATGCCACAATCTTAGTTTTCTGAACGTTGAGCTTTAAGCCAACTTTTTCACTCTCCTCTTTCACTTTCATCAAGAGGCTCTTTAGTTGTTCTTCACTTTCTGCCATAAAGGTGGTGTCATCTGCATATCTGAGGTTATTGATATTTCTCCCAGCAGTTTTGATTCTAGCTTGTGCTTCTTCCAGCCCAGCGTTTCTAATGATGTACTCTATGTATAAGTTAAATAAGCAGAGTGACAATATACAGCCTTGATGTACTCCTTTTCCTATTTGGAACCAGTCTGTTGTTCCATGTCCAGTTCTAACTGTTGCTTCCTGACCTGCATACAGGTTTCTCAAGAGGCAGGTCAGGTGATCTGGTATTCCCATCTCTTTCAGAATTTTCCACAGTTTATTGTGATGCACACAGTCTATAAGACCTTCTATAAACTAACACCAAAAGCATGTCCTTTTCATCACAGAGGAAGTAAGAAGTCAAGAGATATTGGAGTAACAGACAACTTTGGCTTTGGAGTACAAAACGAAGCAGGGCAAATGCTAACAGTTTTGCCAAGAGAACACATTGGACATAGCAAACATCTTCCAACAACATAACAGACGACTCTATACATGGACATCACCTGATGGTCAATACCGAAATCAGCTTGAGTATAATTTTTGCAGCTGAAGATGGAAAAGCTCTATACAGTCAGCAAAAAGAAGACCTGGAGCTGACTGTGGCTTAGATAACAAGCTCCTTATTGCAAATTCAGCCTTAAATTGAGGAAAGTGGGGAAAACCATTAGGGCATTCAGGTATGACCTAAATCAAATCCCTTATGATTATACAGTAAAGGTGACAACTAGATTCAAGGAATTAGATCTGTTAGACAGAGTGCCTGAAGAACTATGGACAGAGGTTCATAACATTGTACTGAAGGCAGTGACAAAAACCATCCCAAAGAAAAAGAAATGCTAGAAAGCAAAGTGGTTGTCTGAGATCTGAGATGTTGTAAAAATAGCTGAGGAAAGAAGAGAAGTGAAAGGCAAGGGAGAAGTGCAAAGATATACACAACTCAATGCAGAGTTCCAGAGAATAGCAAGGAGAGAAAAGATGACCTTCTGAAATGAACAATGCGAAGAAACAGAGGAAAACAACTGAATGGAAAAGACTAGAGATCTCTTCAAGAAAATTGGAGATAGCAGGGGAATATATCTTGCAAGGATGGGCATGATGAAGGACAGAAACAGTAAGGAGCTAACAGAAAGAAAAGAGATTAAGGAGAAGTGACAAGAATACACAGAAGAACTATTTTTTTAAAAAAAAATTTTAATGACCTGGAAAACCATGATAGTGTGGAAACTCACTGAGAGCTGGACATCTTGGAGTGTGAAGTCAAGTAGGCCTTAGCAAGCATTACTACGAGCAAAGCCAATGGAGGTGATGGAATTCCAGCTGAGCTATTTCAAACCTTAAAAGATAATGCTGTAAAATGTGGCTGTCAGTATGTCAGCAAATTTGGAAAGTTCAACAGTGGCCACAGAACAGGAAAAAGTCAGTTTTCATTCTAATCTCAAAGAAGGGGAATGCCAAAAAATGTTCAAACTACCATACAATTGTGTTCATTTCACATACTAGTAAGCTTATACTCAAAATCCTTCAAGCTATGTTTCAGCAGTATGTGAACTAAGAACTTCCAGAGGTACAAGCTGAGTTTAGAAAAAACAGAGGAACCAGAGATCAAATTGCCAACATCCACTGGACCACAAAGAAAGCAAGGGAATTCCAGAAAAACATCTGCTTCTGCTTCATTGACTACACTAAAGCCTTTGTGTGGATCACAACAAACTGTGGAAAATTCTGAAAGAGATGGGAATACCAGGCCACTTTATCTGTCTCCTGAGAAACCTGTGTGCAGGTCAAGAACCAACAGTTAGAACTTTACATGGAACAACAGACTGGTTCAAAATTGGGAAAGGAGTATGTCAAGGCTATATATTGTTACCTTGCTTATTTAACTTTAATGAAGAGTTGTTGTTGCTCAGTGACTAAGTTGTGTCCAACTCTTTCCAACCCCATGGACTGCAGCACGCCAGCCTTCACTGTTCTTCAGTATCTTCTGGAGTTTGCTCAAAGTCATGCCCATTGAGTCGAGGATGCCATCCAACCATCTCATCCTCTGTCACCTGCTTCTCTTCCTGCCCTCAATCTTTCCCAGCATCAAGATCTTTTCCACTGAGTTGGCTCTTCACATCAGGTAGCCAAAGTATTGGAGATTCAGCTTCAGCATCAGTCCTTCCAACCATATTGAGGGTTGATTTCCTTTAGGATTAACTGGTTTGATACTGGAGTGGGTTGCCATTCCCTTCTCCAGGGGATCTTCTCAACCCAAGGATTGAACCTGGGTCTCCCACATTGCAAGCAGATTCTTTACCATCTGAGCTACCAGGGAAACCTAATTGGCTATACATCAATACAAAATCAAAAGTTTAAAGTTAAAAAAAATGCTGGCTTTAAACTCAACATTAAAACAAAAAACTAAGATCATGGCATCTGGTCCAATCACTTCAATGCAAATAGAAGGGGGAAAAGGGGAAGCAGTGACAGATTTTATTTTGGGGGGGCCCTAAAATCACTGCAGATGATGACTGCAGCCATGAAATTAAAAGATGCTTGCTCCTTGGAAGGAAAGCTATGGCAAACCTAGATAGCATATTATAAAGCAGAGACATCACTTTGCCAACAAAGGTCCATGTAGTCAAAGCTATGACTTTTCCAGTAGTCATGTATGGATATGAGAGTTGGACCATAAAGAAGGCTGAGTACCAAAGAACTGATGCTTTTGAATTGAGGTGCTGGAGAAGACCCTGGAGATCCCTTTGGACAGCAGGGAGATCAAACCAGTCAGTCCTAAAGGAAATCAACCCTGAATATTCATTGGAAGGACTGATGCTGAAGCTGAAGCTCCAATACTTTGACCACCTGATGTGAAGAGCCGATTCATAGGAAAAGATCCTCATGCTGGGAAAGACTGAATGCAGAAGGACAAGGGGACAGCAGAGGATGAGATGGTTAGATAGCATCCTCGACTCAATGGGCATGAATTTGAGCGAACTCCAGAATATAGTGAAGGACGGGGGAAACTGGCATGCTGCAGTTCATGGGGTTGCAAAGAGTTGAACACAACTTAGTGACTGAACAACAAAAGAGGCCTTTTGAGTCATTTGATGAACAACCTTGCTGGAACCCAGGCCTTACCCCTTAGGAAAGAAGCACAGCCATCACAACATTGGGAGGCATAATGTGACAGTGGGTCATAAAGAAGGCTGAGTGCCAAAGAATTGATGCTTCAAATTGTAGTGCTGGAGATGACTCCTGAAAGTCCCTTGGACAGCAAGAAGAGCAAACCAACCAATCCTAAAGGAAATCAACCCCAAATCTTCATTGTAAGAACTAATGCTGAAGCTGAAGCTCCAATACACACATACATGTAAGAAGGTGGAACCTCCTTTATTTTGTTTGCTTATCAAAATAAACCTGCAGGACATAGATTTTGACACATGCAGCTTTTGACATGCTCTTGTGAAATTTCACTTCAATCATGACTGTGTTATCACTCCCTGGGCTGGGAGACTACCAGAAAATTCACTGAGTGGGGAGCCAGGGGCCCAAAGTTGGAACTTGGCTCAGTGACTAACCAGTTTTGTGGCCTTGGTTAACTCATTTTTTTCTCCCAAGACCTCACTGTTTTGTTGTTGTTGTTATTGTTGAAGGAAAAGAATTGGACTCCTAAATACAGTTGTATTTACAGGAGATTGGGTCCAACCTTCCCCATCCTATCCCCTCCTCTGGCCCCACAGATACCAAAATGCTCAGATGCTCAAGCCCCCTGCCTTCTGGATCTGTGGTCCCAAATCCGCAGTTACAGAGGGCCAACTGTAATCTATACAGAATTTTATAATGTTGAGATTTCCTTTTTTTAAAAAAATTGAGATATAATTCACATACCACTAATAGTCACCTTTTAAAATCATGCAATTCAGAGGGTTTTTTTAGTATATTCACAAAGTTATACAGTCATAACCACTATGTAACTCTAGAACATCTTCATCACCCAAAAAAGAAACCTATATTCATTAGTAGTCACTAACCATTTCTTCTACCCAGCCCTGTCAACCACTAACCTACTTTCTGCCTATATGGATTTTCCTTTTATGCACATTTTATATAAATGGAATCATAAAGCAGGTGCCATTTTGTGTCTATCTGGCTGGTTTCACTTAGCATAATGTTCTCAAGGTTTATCCATGTTGTTGCATGAATCATTACTTCATTTCTTTTTATGGCTGAATAATATTCCATTGTATTAGTTTTGTTTTTAAACAAAGAAATAATGGACAAAACATATTCCGTTCTCTTTTTCCCAGGACTCACTACCCAGCTCTAGTCTTTATCCCCATTCCTCATCCTTAAACTCTGGCCTTAAGCATCACCCTGTCCCCAGGTTCACCCTATCCCATTTCTGAGCTATAGTGCATTCTAGACTCTCACCCTATCTCTGACAGTCTCCCACCCCTCATGCCTTATTCCTCCCCAAACTTGCCGTAATCCCCTTCTCATCTGTCACTCACAGAGAGGCTTCATTTTTCACTTCATCTCTCAACCCATCATTGATCAGTTGGTATGAAGTCACTCATGGCATATATCCCCTGGGAATTAGTTAAAAACCAAAAGCTTGATTTTGTAAAAGATTATAGACCAGGTTTGGAGAAGGCAATGGCAACCCACTCCAGTACTCTTGCCTGGGAAATCCCATGGACGAAGGAGCCTGGTAAGCTATAGTCCATGGGGTCGCTAAGAGTCGGGCATGACTGAGCGACTTCACTTTCACTTTTCACTTTCCTGCATTGGAGAAGGAAATGGCAACCCACTCCAGTGTTCTTGCCTGGAGAATCCCAGCAACGGGGGAGCCTGGTGGGCTTCCGTCTATGGGGTCGCACAGAGTTGGACACGACTGGAGCAACTTAGCAGCAGCAGCAGCATAGACCAGGTAAATTGTCAAAAGTCTCAGGCATCCAAACCACAGCTCCTAAATGCATGCATGCTTCCCTGCTGCCTTTCAGAGCCATCCTTGCATGCAAACCTCCAGGAGAAGACACTGTCCTGGGAGGACACTGGGGCAGGAAGCACCTCTTCCCTGCTTCACCCTCAGTATGCCGGGCGCCGGGCACTCACCCTTTCTGTCCCTGTGCTGCCTACAGAATGAATGCGAAGGGGACCTGGCAGAGGCAATGCCGGCGCTCGAGGCTGCGCTCGCTGCACTGGACACACTGAACCCGGCAGATATCTCACTGGTGAAGGCCATGCAGAACCCACCTGGTCCTGTTAAGCTGGTCATGGAGAGCATCTGTGTGATGAAAGGGCTGAGACCAGAGAGGAAGCCGGACCCCAGTGGCAGCGGTAACCCCTTCCAGCACCCTTCCCAACCCAGAGGCATACACAGGCTGCCCTTTCCTGACAGGAAGGGTGCCAGCATCCCCACTCATCCTGTCCCAGGCCTGCGGGCCGTATCATGGTGTCTTAGGGGAAATAAGATAGGCCCCAGGATATGGGTGTACTCACTTGTGTTTCTTCACCATGCTCTCTCCTCTCAGTCAGTAAGGAAAATGCAGGCATCTTTAGGTGAAGCCAAACTCAGTCAAGGCCCCCACCGATTGTTACAAAAATGAAGGTCATGCAGACAAGAGGACTGATAGGGAGCAAGCACACAGAGTAATATGTGGGTGAGAGGGAGGGGGAGAAACAAAAAGAGCTTGGGAGAGAAAGATAAAGGAGAAACTGAGAAAAAGAGAGAGAGAGAGACACTGAAAGACATAACCAGAGGGAAAAGGAGACCGAGACAGACACAGAGAAATGGAGAGAAAGATAGTGAGACTGAGCAAGAAATAGAGACCTGGAACCTACATGCATGCACGTAGGCATGAAGAGATCGTAAACAGAGAGAGAAAGAGGTTGGGATGAAAAGAAATCTGGAGGAAGAAAGGCAAACACAGGCAGGGGTGAATGGGAGAGTGAGAGACTCTTACAGTGTCAGATACAGATGACAGAGAAAGATATTGGCAAGAGAGAAAAGCAGAAATAAGCTAAGACACAGAAAAGCTGAAAGTGAACAATGGAGACAGAGCAGAAACACACACACACCCACCCTCCCACCTCCCCCCCACCCACCCCAGAGATACAGAGACATACAAAAATCGAGAGTGGGTGGGAAGAAAATAGACCAGAAAGAAGAGAAATAGAGACAGGGAAACAAAGACACACACACACAGATGGTGGTAGGAGGTGAGGTGGAGCGTGAGCCACTGGTGAAGGATTAGAGGAAGAAAGACAGGGATAAAGGAGGCAGAGAGCGAAACTTACAGGCCTGAGGAAGACCAGGATACAGAAACTCAGAAGACGGGAGAAAAGGAATAGGGGAGAGAGAGAGGAAAGTTTATATAATAGAGCCTAGAAGCATGAATAAGTGAAAATTCATTCTTAAAATTTAAATTAGATGTAGAATCTTGCACTAAAATCAGTGTCTTATTTTGGACTCAGAGGGAGAGGGAGAGGGTGGGATGATTTGGGAGAATGGCATTGTAACATGTATACTATCATGTAAGAATCGAATCGCCAGTCTATGTCTGACGCAGGATACAGCATGCTTGGGACTGGTGAACAGTGATGACCCAGAGAGATGTTATGGGGAGGGAGGTGGGAGGGGGTTCATGTTTGGGAACGCATATACACCCGTGGTGGATTCATGTCAATGTATGGCAAAACCAAAAAAAAAAAAAAAGATTAAAAAGGAAAAAAAAAAAATCAATCATGACTAAAAAAATAAAAATAAAATAAAATCAGTGTCTTAAAACTGAAAGAAAAAGTGAAAATGAAGTTGCTCAGTCATGCCCGACTCTTTGCGATGCCATGGATGGTAGCCTGCACCAAGCTCCTCCATCCATGGGATTTTCAAGGCAAGAGTACTTGAAGAATCTTAAAACTGAACAAGGACTTTAAAAACCATCTCCTGTGATATTTCTTGTCTTTTGAATCCTTGTATCCTTCAAACAGTCCTGCTATTCCTCCATTGCTTCTGAAATGTTAGAAATTCCTGATCCCTCCTTTGGGAGACTCTGGCTTCTGCTTCCCACTGAATAGCATTCCCTCTTGGCTGGTTTCAGGACAAAAACCACATGAAGAAATGCAGAGGTGATCAGAAACAGACAAATAGGGAGAGGATGTTACAGGAGACTCCTCTAGGGAAGCATCTGAGGTGTAATAAGTTAGTCTGAGTAAAGATGAGCTAGCCAGTGCTTTTCCACTCTGGCTGTACCCTGGTATACCTGGGAACTTAAAGAATGCTAAAGCCCCTGCCCCCGTTCCTAGAGATTCTTATTCCTTTAGCCTAGGGTGTGGCCTGTGCATTAGTATTTTTCTTAAAGCTCCCAGGTGATTCTAAGGTACAGCCAAGATTGAGAACTACTGAAATATGCAAAGCAGGGTCAGGTCTCAAAAATCAGTTCTCTTCTTCGATCATTTGATGTTGGCCACAGGATGCATCATCCACCTTTCTTATTTTAAAATTGAAGTTAACTTTCTGTAAAGTTAACACAAAAATTAACACAAAATAACTCAAAGAATTTAGCCAGTATATTGGAATAGAGCAAAAGCACAAATAAATTAATTTTGTACTTAGTCGCTCAGTTGTGTCCGACTCTTTGAGACCCCTGACTATAGCCCGCCAGGCTCCTTTGTCCATGGGGATTTTCCAGACAAGAATGCTGGAGTGGGTTGTCATGTCCTCCTCCAAGGGATCTTCCCAACCCAGGTCTCCCACATTGCAGGCGGATTCTTTACTGTCTGAGCCACCAGGGAAGCCCAAATTAGTTTTGGATACCTTAAATTTAAACAAAGCAGATCATTTCGTAGGATGCAAACAAAAACTTTTATTGGAAATATTTGTTTGGCGTCTAAGCTTGCTTTAGAAATAGGACATGTTTGACTTGTTGTATCTCTAATACAATATCTCAAGTACAACACTTTTTTTTTAAACTTTTTATTTTGTAGTGAGGTTTAGCTGATCAATATTATGATAGTTTCAGGTGAACTGTGAAGTGATTAAGCCATACATATACATGCATCCTTTGTACCCCAAGCTCCCCTCCCATCCAGACTGCCACATAACACTGAGCAGATATTTTTTGATGAGTGGAGCTTGGCAAGTGTTTATCATCAAAAAGAGTGACTTTTTTCTAACACATTGACAAAAGGAGTACTTCCTGGGATGGGATCAGGGCTCACTCATTTATTAGTCATCATGAGGGGTGCTAAGGTGAACAAAGGCCCTGTTTCATTTCAGGGCAGACTGAGGACAGCCCTCTGTCTGGTTGCAAGTCTGCAAGTTGCTTCCCCCGCCCTCACTCTTTCTCTGGAGACACTCAATCACTCAATCACTCACGCACTTCAGTTCAGTTCAGTTCATTTCAGTCGCTCAGTCGTGTCCAACTCTTTGCGATCCCATGAATTACAGCACTCCAGGCCTCCCTGTCCATCACCAACTACCGGAGTTCACACAGACTCACGTCCATCAAGTCGGTGATGCCATCCAGCCATCTCATCCTGGGTCGCCCCCTTCTCCTCCTGCCCCCAATCCTTCCCAGCATCAGAGTCTTTTCCAATGAGTCAACTCTTCGCATGAGGTGGCCAAAGTACTGGAGTTTCAGCTTTAGCATCATTCCTTCCAAAGAACACCCAGGACTGATCTCCTTTAGAATGGACTGGTTGGATCTCCTTGCAGTCCATGGGACTCTCAAGAGTCTTCTCCAACACCACAGTTCAAAAGCATCAATTCTTCAGCGCTCAGCTTTCTTCACAGTCCAACTCTCACATCCATACCTGACTATAGGAAAAACCATAGCCTTGACTAGACGGACCTTTGTTGGCAAAGTAATGTCTCTGCTTTTGAATATGCTCTCTAGGTTGGTCATTTTCTTCCAAGGAGTAAGCGTCTTTTAATTTCATGGCTGCAGTCACCATCTGCAGTGATTTTGGAGCCCAAAAAAATAAAATCTGACACTGTTTCCCCATCTATTTCCCATGAAGTGATGGGACCAGATGCCATGATCTTAGTTTTCTGAATGTTGAGCTTTAAGCCAACTTTTTCACTCTCCTCTTTCACGTTCATCAACAGGCTTTTTAGTTCCTCTTCACTTTCTGCCGTAAGGGTGGTGTCATCTGCATATCTGAGGTTATTGATATTTCTCCCGGCAATCTTGATTCTAGCTTGTGCTTCTTCCAGCCCAGTGTTTCTCATGATGTACTCTGCCTAGAAGTTAAATAAGCAGGATGACAATATACAGCCTTGACATACTCCTTTTCCTATTTGGAACCAGTCTGTTGTTCCATGTCCAGTTCTAACTGTTGCTTCCTGATCTGCATGCAGGTTTCTCAAGAGGCAGGTCTGGTATACCAGGTGGTCTGCATTCCCATCTCTTTCAGAATTTTCCACAGTTTATTGTGATCCACACAGTCAAAGGCTTTGGCATAGTCAATACGGCAGAAATAGATGTTTTTCTGGAACTCTCTTGCTTTTTCCATGATCCAGCAGATGTTGGCAATTTGATCTCTGGTTCCTCTGCCTTTTCTAAAACCAGCTTGAACATCTGGAAGTTCACAGTTCATATATTGCTGAAGCCTGGCTTGGAGAATTATGAGCATTATTTTACTAGCTAGAAGGACTGATTCATCCCAAAGATGACAAAACATGCTCTATCAGACCCACCTCCCATATTTGGAAAAGAATATTCAAAATATTAATATGTGCTTATGGATCGAGTTGCCCTCTTCGTGTATGACTGGGGAAAAGGGCAACATTCATTAAATTCATGTTAAAAACTGATAATCAAGCACTGTTCCAGATTGTAATAAGCATAGAAGGAGCAAACAAGTTTTTAAATGTATAATTGATTTACTATATTAGTTTTAAATGTATAACTAGTGACTCAAGATTATTATAGATTATAGATTAGGTTATAGATTATTTTAGGTTACCTAGATTATAGATATAATCTATTTATCTAGAATATATAAAGTTATTATAAAATACTGACTATATTCCCTATGTTGTACAATATATTCTTCAGCTTACTTACTTTAATCATAGCAGTTTGTACTGCATAATCCCCTGCCTTTATATTGCTACTCTCCCTTCCATCTCCCCACTGGTAACCACTACTTTGTTCTCTAGATCTGTGAGTCTGTTTCTGTTTTGTCATATTCATTCATTTGTTTTATTGTTTAGATTCCACATATAAGTGATAACATATAGTACTTGTCTTCCTCTGTTAGATTTATTTCACTAAGCAATGTCCTCCAAGTCCATCCATGTTGCTACATGGCAGTATTTCATTCTTTCTTATAGCTCAGTAATATTCCATTGTATTCAATATCTTCTTAATCCGATCATCTCTTGATGGGCACTTGGGTTGTTCCCATATCTTGGCTATTGTAAGTAATGGTCCATGAACATTGGGGTGCCTATATCTTTTTGAATTACTGTTTTTGCTTTTTTCCAGAGACGTATCCAGGAGTGGAATTGTTGGATTAATTTTTAGGTTTTTGAGAAGCCTCCATACTGTTTTCCATAGTACCTGCACCAATTTACATTCCCACTAACAGTATTTGAGAGTTCCCTTTTCTCTACATCCTCTCCAACATTTGTTATTTGTGGTCTTTTTGATGATAACCATTCTGACAGGTGTGACATGATACCTCATTGTGGTTTCAATTTGCATTTCTCTAATAATTAGTGATGTTAGGCATCTTTTCAGTGTGTGTTAGCTATCTGTATGTCTACTCAGGAAAAATGTCTATTCAAGTCTTCTGAACATTTTTTGATTGGATCGTTGTTTTAAATACGGAGTTGTATGAGCTGTTTATAGATGGATATTAGCCTCTTACTGGTCATACAATTTGTAAATAATTTCTCCCATTTCAGTAGGTTGTCTTTTTGTTTTGTTCATCATTTCCTTTTCTGTGCAAAAGCTTTTAAACTTAATTAGATCCCATTTGTTTAGTTTTGTTTTGCTTTTGTTTCCTTTGCCTTGGGAGAAGAATCAAAAAAAAATTTGTTATGATTTATATCAAAGAATGTTCTGCCTATGTTTTCTTCTAGGAGTTTTATGGTTTCTAATCTCATGTGAGTGAGTGAAGTCGCTCAGTCATGTCCAACTCTTTGCAACCCCATGGACTGTAGCATACCAGGCTCCTCTGTCCATGGGATTTTCCAGGCAAGGGTACTGGAGTGGGTTGCCATTTCCTTCTCCAGAGGATCTTTCCAACCCAGGGATCGAACCTGGGTCTCCCACTTTGCAGGCAGATACTTTACCATCTGAGCCACCAGGGAAGCCTTTTATTTAGTTTTAAATCCATTTTGAGTTTATCTTTGTGTATGGTGTTAGGAAGCGTTCTGATTTGCTTCTTTTACATGTAGCTGTCCAGTTTTCCCAGCACCACTTATTGAAGAGATTATCTTTTCCCTGTTGTTTATTCTTATCTCCTGTGCTGTGCTTGGCTCCTCTGTCCATGGGGATTCTCCAGGCAAGAATACTGGAGTGGGTTGCCATGTCCTCCTCCAGGAGATCTTCCCAACCCAGGTCTCCCACATTGCCGGTGGATTATTTACCATCTGAGTCAAAAGGGAAGCCCTTTTTATCTCCTATATCATGAATTAATTGACCATAAGTGAGTATGTTTATTTCTGGGCTGTCTATTCTGTTCCATTGATCTTGCATCTGTTTTGCTATATCAGTCCTATACTGTTTTGATTACTGTAGCTTTGTAATATTGTCTGAAGTCAGGGACTGAGATAACTTCAGCTTTGTTCTTTTTTTCTCAATATTGTTTTGGCTGCTCAGGGTCTTTTGTTGTTCTATATACATTTTAAGATTATTTTTTCTAGTTCTGTTTTTAATATTTTGAAAGGTTTTTACATTAGATTGCTTTGGGTAATATGGACATTTTAATATTAATTCTTTCAATTCATGGCATGAGATATCTTTCCATTTATTTGTACCATCTTCAATTTCCTTCCACAGTGTTTTATAGTTTTCACAGTATAGGTCTTTCACCTCCTTGGTTAAGTTTATTCCTAGGTACTTTATTCTTTTTGATGATTTTAAGGAGATTGATCTTTGCTTTCTCTTTCACTATTAATGCATAGAAAAACAACAGATTTCTGCTTATTAATCGTATCCTACAACATTACTTAATTTATTTTTCAGTTCTAATAATTTTCTTTTACCCTTATGCCCTGTTCCTTTCAATTTATTATTATATCTATCATGGATTTTTGATTTGTGGTTACCATGGGGGTAATATGTGTTGACCTATAAAGTGTATCTACTTGTTTAAATCTGAGAGTCATTTAAATTCAAACACATTCTAAAATATTTATACATTCACTCCCCTCCTCCATGTTTTGTGCTTTTGCTGTCATATTGTACAGCTTTATGTTTATCCCTTAACTGTTTATTTAGTTATAGTTGATTAAACAATTTTTCTCTTTTAATCCTCATACTAGGTTATTTAAGTGATTGATCCACAGCCTGTACTATATATTTGCCTTTACTAGTGGAATTTTCCCTTTCCTATAAATTCTTACTGCTTGTTATAGCCTTTTCTTTTCCACTTAAAGAAGACACTTTAACACTTCTTTTAGATTTGGCTAGTATTGATGAAATCTTAGGTTTTGCTTGTCTGAGAAGTTTTTATCTCTCCTTCAATTATGAATGATAGTATTGCTAGTATAGTATCCTACGTTGTAGGGTTTTTCTTTTCAGGGCTTTATATATATAATTTCACTGCCTTCTGGCTTGCAAAATTTCAGCAGAAAAATCATCTGATACCCTTATGTAAGTTCCCATGTATGTGACTGTCTTTCTTTTGCTGCTTTTAGAATTCTCTCTTTATATTCAATTTTTTGCCATTACAATTATGATACCTCTATATCACCTCCTAGGGGCACATGTCCCAACCTAATTGCTTCTACTGCCTTCCTGCACAACTCCATGTGGATCTTTGCTTACAGTCTTGGTTGTCAAAGAATCTTCCTGCCAGTTTCCAGTTGGTTTTCAAAAAAATTTGCTCCACATGTAGATATATTTTTTATATGTTCATGGGGAGAAGTAAGCTCAGTAACATATTACTCTGCAATCTTGTTGCCCTCCCCCAGAAGCTTACAGCTTTGAGGAAGAAGCACACAGTTAAAACTAAACCAAAAAAAAAAAAATATATATATATATATATATATATATATATATATCACAGATTGCTATTTCTGGCAATCTATAAAGCAATCTATAAATCTGGAAATCTATGGATATTCTGGCCTCTGATATGAAAGAAAATGCTCCATAGTTCAGTTCAGTTCAGTTCACTCACTCAGTTGTGTCTGAATCTTTGCAACCCTATGAACCACAACACGCCAGGCCACCCTGTCCATTGTAAACTCCCAGACTTTACCCAAACTCATGTCCGTTGAGTCAGTGATGCCATCCAACCATCTCATCCTCTGTCTCCTCTTGCCCTCAATCTTTCCCAGCATCAGGGTCATTTCAAAGGAGTCACCTCTTTGCACCAGGTGACCAAAGTATTGGAGCTTCAGTTTCAACATGAGTCCTTCCAATGAACACCCAGGACTGATCTCCTTTAGGATGGACTGGTTGGATCTCCTTGCAGTCCAAGGGGCTCACAAGAGTCTTCTCCAACACCACAGTTCAAAAGCATCAATTCTTTGGCACTCAACTTTCCTTATAGTCCAACTCTCAAATCCATACATGACTACTGGAAAAACCATAGCTTTGACTAGATGGAACTTTGCTGACAAAGTAATGTCTCTGCTTTTAATATGCTCTCTAGGTTGGTCATAACTTTCCTTCCAAGGAGTAAGCGTCTTTTAATTTCATGGCTGCAATCACCATCTGCAGTGATTTTGGAGCCAAAAAAAATAAAGTCAGCCACTGTTTCCCCATCTATTTGCCATGAAGTGATGGGACCGGATGCCATGATCTTCGTTTTCTGAATGTTGACCTTTAAGCCAACTTTTTCACTCTCCTCTTTCACTTTCATCAAGAGGCTTTTGAGTTCCTCTTCACTTTCTGCCATAAGGGTGGTGTCATCTGCATATCTGAGGTTACTGATATTTCTCCCATTCTAGCTTGTGCTTCTTCCAGCCCAGTGTTTCTCATGATGTACTTTGCACATAAGTTAAATAAGCAAGGTGACAATATAGAGCCTTGACATACTCCTTTTCCTATTTGGAACCAGTCTATTGTTCCATGTCCAGTTCTAACTGTTGCTTCCTGATCTGCATGCAGGTTTCTCAAGAGGAAGGTCAGGTGGTCTGGTATTCCCATCTCTTTCAGGATTTTCCACACTTTATTGTGATCAATACAGTCGAAGGCTTTGGCATAGTCAATAAAGCAGAAACAGATGTTTTTCGGGAACTCTCTTGCTTTTTCGATGATCCAGCAGATGTTGGCAATTTGATCTCTGGTTCCTCTGCCTTTTCTAAATCCAGCTGGAACATCTGGAAGTTCACGGTTCACATATTGCTGAAGGCTGGCTTGGAGAATTTTGAGCATTACTTTACTAGTGTGTGAGATGAGTGCAATTGTGCAGTAGTTTGAGCATTCTTTGGCATTGCCTTTCTTTGGGATTGGAATGAAAACTGACCTTTCCAGTCTTGTGTCCACTGCTGAGTTTTCCAAATTTGCTGGTATATTGAGTGCAGCACTTTCACAGCATCATCTTTCAGGATTTGAAATAGCTCCACTGGAATTCCATCACCTCCACTAGCTTTGTTCGTTGTGATGCTTTCTAAGCCCCACTTGATTTCCCATTCCAGGATGTCTGGCTGTAGGTGAGTGATCACACCATCATGATTATCTGGGTTATGAAGATCTTTTTTGTACAGTTCTTCTGTGTATTCTTGCCACCTCTTCTTAATATCTTCTGCTTCTGTTAGGTCCATACCATTTCTGTCCTTTATCGAGCCCATCTTTGTATGAAATGGTCCCTTGGTATCTCTAATTTTCTTGAAGTGATCTCTAGTCTTTCCCATTCTGTTCTTTTCCTCTATTTCTTTGCACTGAACACTGAGGAAGGCTTTCTTATCTCTCCTTGTTATTCTTTGGAACTCTGCATTCCAATGGATATATCTTTCCTTTTCTCCTTTGCTTTTCACTTCTCTTCTTTTCACAGCTATTTGTAAGGCCTCCTCAGATAGCCATTTTGCTTTTTTGATTCCTTTTTCTTAGGGATGGTATTGATCCCTGTCTCCTGTACAGTGTCATGAACCTCCATCCATAGTTCATCAGGCACTCTATCTATGAGATCTAGTCCCTTAAATCTATTTCTCACTTCTACTGTATAATCATAAGGGGTTTGATTTAGATCATACCTGAATGGTCTAGTGGTTTTCCCTACTTTCTTCAATTTCAGTCTAAATTTGGCAAGAAAGAGTTCATGATCTAAGCCACAGTCTGCTCCTGGTCTTGTTTTTGCTGACTGTATAGAGCTTCTCCATCTTTGGCTGCAAAGAATATAATCAATCTGATTTCAGTGTTGATCATCTGGTGATGTCCATGTGTAGAGTCTTTTCTTGTGTTGTTGGAAGAGGGTGTTTGCTATGACAAGTGCATTCTCTTGGCAAAACTCTATTAGCCTTTGCCCTGCTTCATTCTGTACTCCAGGCCAAATTTGCTTATTACTCTAGGTGTTTCTTGACTTCCTACTTTTGCATTCCAGTCCCCTATAATGTAAAGGACATCTTTTTTGGGTGTTAGTTCTCAAAGGTCCTGTAGGTCTTAACAGAACCCTTCAACTTCCGTTTCTTCAGCATTACTGTTCAGGGCATATAGACTTGGATTACAGTGATATTGAATGGTTTGCCTTGAAAATGGACAGAGATCATTCTGTCGTTTTAGAGATTGCATCCAAGTACTGCATTTTGGACTCTTTTGTTGACTATGATGGCTAATCCACTTCTTCTAAGGGATTCCTGCCCACAGTAGTAGATATAAGGGTCATCTGAGTTTAATTCACCTATTTCATAGAGAGATGGCTTTTAAAGTGAGCCTGAAGTTTATTCAGGAGCCAGCTAGATCCATTTACAACCTAGGTGAAGAGCTCATGTTAGGAAAGCACTTGGGATCATCAGGAAGTTGAAGGAAGCTTCTTGTAATTAAAGACCAGGGAGCAAGGCAAAGATGAGATTTCAAGGAGCTTGGGATTTGAGATCTTTTTTTTTTTTCAGAGTGGTTTTAAGTTCACAGAAAAATTGAGTTGAAGATACAGAAATTTCTCATATACCCTCTGCTCCCACTCATGCATGTTGTTCAGTCATTCAACAGTGTCCAACTGTTTAAGACCACATGGACTTCACCTACCAGGCTTCCCTGTCCGTCACCATTTCCCAGAGCTTGCTCAAACCTATCTCCATTGAGCCGATGATGCCATCCAACCATATTGTTCTCTGTCATCCCCTTCTCCTCCCTTCAATCTTTTCCAGCGTTGGAGTCTTTTCCAATGAGCAGGCTCTTCACATCAGGTGGTCAAAGTATTGGAGCTTCAGCTTTAGCATCAGTCTTTCCAATGCATATTCAGTGTTGATTTCCTTTAGGATTGACTAGTTTAAGCTCCTTGCCATCCAAAGGACTGTCAAGAGTCTTCTCCAACACCATGGTTTGAAAGCATCAATTCTTTGGCACTCAGCCTTCCTTATGGTCTAGCTCTCACATCCATACATGGCAACTGGAAAAACCATTACTTTGACTATATAGACCTTTGTCACACACACATGCATAGCCTCCCTTGTTATTAACATCTCCCACCAGAATGGTATATTTGTTTATAGTTGATGAACCTACATGGACACATCTTATCATCCAAAGTCCATAGTTTACATTAGGTTTCACTCTTGGTATTATGCATTCTATGAGCTTGAATAAATATGTAATGACATGTATATTCTCTGCCCTAAAATTCCTCTGTGGGGTCTTGGTTTTGTTTTGTTTGTTTGTTTGTTTTTGCTAAATATGAGGAGTAGCCCCTGCAGGGCTGCAAATTTCAGGCAGGATGTCTTAATAATAGTCTTATCTCTTAGCTAATAGGAAGTTGCTATATAACGCAGGGAGCTTATCCCAGAGCTCTGTGACAACCCAGAGGGGTAGGATGGAGGGGGCGCTTGGAGGGAGGCTCAAGAAGGAGGGGATATGTGTGCATTTCTGATTGATTCATGTTGTTGTATGGCAGTAGCCAACACAACACTGTAATTATCCTCCAATAAAAAATTTTTTAAATAGCTTTATCTCTAATTCTTGTCCCAAACAGGTAAAATGATAGAAGATTACTGGGGGGTATCAAGAAAGATTCTCGGAGATCTGAAATTCTTGGAAAGTCTCAAGACGTATGACAAAGACAACATTCCTCCAGTGGTCATGAAGAGGATCCGGGAAAGGTTTATCGATCACCCAGATTTCCAGCCTGCTGTAATTAAAAATGTGTCATCTGCATGTGAGGGTCTGTGCAAGTGGGTGAGGGCCATGGAGGTGTATGATCGTGTGGCCAAAGTGGTGGCTCCCAAACGGGAGCGGCTAAAGGAAGCTGAGGGGAAGCTGGACACACAGATGCAGAAACTGAACCAGAAGCGAGCAGAGCTGAAGCTAGTGGAAGACCGCCTCCAGGCCCTGAACGATGACTTTGAAGAGATGAATACCAAGAAAAAGACATTGGAGGGAAACATTGAAATCTGTTCCCAAAAGCTGATCAGGGCAGAAAAACTGATTAGTGGTCTTGGAGGAGAGAAAGACAGATGGACAGAAGCCGCTCGGCAGCTGGGCATCCGTTATACTAATCTGACGGGGGATGTGTTGTTGTCCTCTGGGACTGTGGCTTACCTGGGGGCCTTTACTGTGGATTATCGGGCTGAGTGCCAGAAGCAGTGGTTGGCCCAATGTAAGGACAAGGTCATCCCTGGCTCCAGTGACTTCAGTCTTAGCAATACATTAGGAGATCCTGTAAAAATTCGTGCCTGGCAGATTGCTGGGCTTCCCATTGACTCCTTCTCCATTGACAATGGCATCATTGTATCCAATTCCAGACGCTGGGCCTTAATGATTGACCCTCAGGGGCAGGCCAATAAATGGATCAAGAATATGGAGAAAGCAAATAAGCTGTCAGTCATCAAGTTCTCAGATACCAACTATGTGAGGACACTAGAACACGCCCTGCAGTTTGGTGCCCCAGTCTTACTAGAAAATGTTGGGGAAGAGTTGGATGCCTTTATTGAACCCATCTTGCTCAAGTCCACATTCAAACAGCAAGGGGTTGAGTACATGAGGCTTGGTGAAAACATCATTGAATACTCCAGAGATTTTAAGTTATACATCACAACCCGTTTGAGGAACCCACATTACCTCCCTGAGGTGGCTGTGAAAGTCTGTCTCCTCAACTTTATGATCACTCCCTTGGGCCTCCAAGATCAACTCCTTGGCATCGTGGCTGCCAAGGAGAAGCCAGAACTTGAAGAGAAAAAGAACAAGTTGATTGTGGAAAGTGCCAAGAACAAGAAACAGCTAAAGGAAATTGAAGATAAGATATTGGAGGTCCTTTCCCTTTCTGAGGGCAACATACTTGAGGATGAGACTGCCATCAAAATTTTGTCTTCTTCCAAAGTGCTGTCTGAAGAAATCTCTGAGAAACAGGAAATTGCTTCAGTGACAGAAACACAGATTGATGAGACCCGTATGGGCTACAAGCCAGTGGCTGTTCATTCTGCCACCATCTTCTTTTGTATCTCTGACCTGGCCCACATTGAACCCATGTACCAGTACTCCCTGACATGGTTCATAAACCTCTACATGCAGTCTCTGGCCCATAGCAAGAAGAGCGAGGAACTAGAGCTACGGATTGAGTACATCATTGATCATTTCACCCTCAGCATCTACAACAACGTCTGCCGCTCTCTGTTTGAGAAGGACAAGCTGCTTTTCTCCCTCCTCTTGACAATAGGAATCATGAAAGAGAAAAAGCAGATTAATGAGGAAATTTGGTACTTTCTTCTAACTGGAGGCATTGCCCTGGACAACCCTTTCCCCAACCCAGTTTCTGAGTGGCTGTCTGAGAAGGCATGGGCAGAAGTGGTCCGTGCATCTGCATTGCCAAAACTGAAAGGCCTTATGGAACATTTGGAACAAAATGGTAATGAATGGAAGTTCATCTATGACTCAGCCTGGCCCCATGAGGAAACATTCCCTGGATCTTGGAAGTTTCTTCAAGATTTGGAGAGGATGGTGATCCTCCGATGTTTGCGGCCCGACAAAATGATTCCAGCCGTTCGGGGGTTCATTGCTGAACACATGGGAAATGTATACATTGAAGCCCCTACGTTTGATCTCCAGGGGTCCTACAATGATTCCAATTGCTGTGCACCGTTGATATTCGTGTTGTCTCCAGGTGCAGACCCAATGGCAGGTAAGGGTAGAATGTTGTCTGAGGAATATTAATAGATGGATAACAATAGCTTGTCCCTATTGAGCAGGAATCTCAAACTCAAATGGCTTTGAAGGGCAATCCAGTTAACAGACTAAGGCAGGGCTGGGACTACCTTTTCCCAGGCAGTCTTTTCTGGCCTAAAGAGGGCAGCTCTTTTGTATTGTGCCATTTGATAATGTGATCTTAGGATGACCAGATTATCTGCTTCTTCAAAAAGAAACCAGAAATTACCCATTTTAAAAAAATATTTATTTATTTGGCTTCGTCAGGTCTTAGTTGCGGCATATGGCATCTTCCTTGCATCATGTGGGATCTTTCTTTATGGTGTACTGGCTTAGTTACTCTGCGGCATGTGGGATCTCTGTTCCCTGACCAGGCATTGAACTTGTGTCCCCTGCACTGCAAGGCAGACTCTTAACCACTGGACCACCAGGGAAGTCCCAGAAATCACCCATTTTTAAATCTTGAGAACTCATTCAATTTTTTTCTTAAAAAACTTTGAGAGGGTTAGCCAGGGCTAGATTTAGCCTGGTGACTGCTAGTTTATCACCTTTGTCTTAGACCATTTTCTCAGACCGTTGTTTCTCTCAGCTATGCTTTTTTCTCTTCTTTGAATCTTTAAATTTTTTGAGTAATTAATGCCTCATGTAGTCAAAAAAAAAATGCAAAAAGCATAGGGTTATGGCTCCATTAGGACCATTTTGTTACCTCAACAGACATTTGGCAAAGTGGGAGAACATTTTTGTTCTCACAAATAGAGGGTACTACTGGCATTTAGTAGGTTAAAGTAAAGGATGCTGCTAAACAGCCTACAATGCCCAGGACAGCCCCCACAACAAAGGATTATCCAGACTATAATATAAATAGTACTGGGGTTTAGAAGAGCAAAAGGTACATCTTCTTCCTAACTGTCTCAGAAATAATTGCTACTAGTAGTTTGTGTCATTTTCCAGAAAGTGTGTGTGCATGTAAAAGGGTATGAGTTATTGATAGAAATAGGTTGTTTTCTATTCTGTTCAGTTCGGTTCAGTCGCTCAGTCGTGTCTGACTCTTTGTGACCCCATGAATCGCAGCACGCCAGGCCTCCTGTCCATCACCAACTCCCAGAGTTCACCCAAACTCACGTCCATCGAGTCAGTGATGCCATCCAGCCATCCCATCCTCTGTCGTCCCCTTCTCCTCCTGCCCCCAATCCTTCCCAGCATCAGCGTCTTTTCCAAAGAGTCAACTCTTCGCATGAGGTGGCCAAAGTACTGGAGTTTCAGCTTTAACATCATTCCTTCCAAAGAAATCCCGGGGCTGATCTCCTTCAGAATGGACTGGTTGGATCTCCTTGCAGTCCAAGGGACTCTCAAGAGTCTTCTCCTGTTAGGGGATCTTAAAGCTTTAGTTTTCTCTGTTGTTGAATGAAAAAAGAATACCAGAAATGTAAGTGACAAGATTGCCAGCTCTCCTGTGAAAACGGAAATTTGACATGTATTCTGACCTTCTGCTTCAAAGAAAATCAGAAGAAGGAGCTGAAATAAACTGGTATTTTTCCAGGTTCCAACACTTAAATTATTGTTATTGTCAAAGCTCAGTTCATGACCCCTTACTAGCATCTTGCTTCTTCCCTATGTTGTTTCTGTGTAGGCTTATGTGGTAGGAAAAATGAGGGGAAACTAGGAAAAGTAGAGAAAAGAAATGGAGGAAACAGTAGAATATGCTCTGTAAAATGATGATGTGTTGAGAGAACAGGCCTGTAAAATATAATGGTGTATGTAGCTTATTCCTGTCCCTCTATACTAGAGGCTTCATCAGATTCAGCTTGGATGATGTCCGAGGCAACCGCAGATGCTGTGTCCCTCATAGCGTGTCGCATTAGGAGACAGATACTGTCTGGTTGTCGTTTATCATTAGACTGATCAGTGGGTTTAGGAGTTGTCAGTGTGATTCACGTCAATACTCCTCTCCTGCCTCCTTTATAAAATTTCCCATCGGCCTTTCACCTAATATGGTGGCTCTCACTCTTGGCTGCACATTGAAATCACCTAAAGAACTTTAAGAAAATCTCCATGAAAAAACAAATACTGTATAATATCACTTATATGTAGAATCTAAAATATGGCACAAATGAACCTATCTATGAAACAAAACCAGACTCACAGACATAGAGAAGACCTGTGATTGCCAAGGAGGGGTTGGGAAGGGAAGGCTTGGAAGTTTGGGGTTAGGAGAGGAAAATTATTGTATATTGAATGGATAAATAATAAGGTCCTACTGTATAGCACAGAGAAATATATTCAGTAGCCAAGGATAAACCATAATGGAAAAGAATGTATATATAACTGAATCACTTTGCTGTACAGCAGAAACTAACACTACACTGTAAATCAACTATATACTTTGATAAAAATAAATTAAAAGCAGCCAGTGAGAAAAACAAGATAACCTACAAAGAACAGCAGTTAGACTAGCAACCAGTGTTTCAATAGCAACAATGCAGTCAGTGGAATAATGCCATCATTGTGCTAAAGGAAAATATGCAAACATAAAATCTATCTTTCAAGAATGGAATGAAATAAAGAGAACATCTTAATTAAAAACTGAAAAGAAGAAAGAAAATCTTCATGTGCACGCTTTGCCTTCTACCAATTAAATTAAAATCTTTGTAGGTTAGACCCAGGCACTGTGTTTTATAAAGCTTTTTGGGTAATTTCAACATGCAGCCAATGTTGGGAACCAATGACCTAATGGTTTTATTGGCCTTAGAAAATCATTACCCAGATGCATTATTGCATTAGGGACTGCAAAATGATGAGAATTTAATTCTATCATTCCTCCCTCATAAATTAGCTGGAACTCTTCCATAAAGAAGAATTTTTCTTTATCAACTCTTTGGTTTACTCAGGCAGCAAAGGTTCTTGTTCATACACTATTTACCAGCTTTCAGAGTAATGAAAGCACTAAGAAGGTGGCTTTCTGGTACATTTATTAGTGCATGGGTTTTAACATAGTGAATGTTTCACATATAGTACTGTTTTACTCCACCCCTGCCATCATTCCTTTTGATGCTCGGATTATTCATCCTTTAGCCTATTAGGATAGGAGTACTTCCATGGCGATATGCTTTTCACATAACCCCAGTAGTTTTTGATGACTTCCTTGCTGTGTAGAACTACCATATATCATTCAGGCTTATCTTGAACAAATGTTTCTCCAAGGAACTCCAATTCCTTTATTGGGTCATGGTATTTGGAAACCTAGGGTTCCTGTCACTACTGAGTACATCATTGATTGCAGACCTTACTTTCCACTCATTATCTTTTTGGCTGCATCCACCCTGCTGTTTTCATGCTAATTTTTAAAATGTATTTCTTTCTGGTTGCAATGGGTCTTCATTGCTGCACATGGGCTTTCTCTAGTTGTAGAAAGCAGGGGCTACACTTCATTGAAGTGCATTGAGGAGGCTTCTGTTGTAGCGGAGCACAGGCTCTTATGCATGGGCTTCCATAGTTGCAGTACCTGAGACTCAGTAGTTGTGGCACAAAGGCTTAGTGTTGCTCTGTGACA
The DNA here is from genome assembly GCF_016772045.2 of Ovis aries. Taxonomy (NCBI): domain Eukaryota; kingdom Metazoa; phylum Chordata; class Mammalia; order Artiodactyla; family Bovidae; genus Ovis; species Ovis aries. The sequence continues at coordinate 19,246,303 of NC_056077.1, read as the reverse complement.
GTCTTCCCAGACCAGGGATAGAACCTGTGGCTCAAAAGACTTCATGTGATCTTTGGGTTTCCCTGGTGGCTCAGATGGTAAAGAATTTGCCTGCAATGCGGAAGACCCAGGTTTGATCCCTGGGTCAGGAAGATCCCCTGGAGAAGGGAATGGCTACCCTCTCCAGTATTCTTGTCTGGAGAATCCCATGGACAAAGGAGCCCGATGGGCTACAATCCATATGGTCACAAAGAATCAGACACGATGGGAGAGAGTAACACTTCCACGTTAAATTTTTATCTTCAATAACAATGCTTTCCATTTCTAGAAGTTTTATTTGTTTTGTTTCAAATTCATGTATTTTTTTCCCATAGAAGTCTGAAATTTAGGCTGACTCAGGAAGCAATGCAGAAACTTGTCACTGGCTTAGAGCCTGGGTAAAAACAAAAAAGCAACAATTGTTTGGTGAGAAATTAAAATACCAAGCCTAGGCTACATGCAGATGAGGCTTTTAGAGTTATAGTACCCTGTGTATGGGATTCTTAAGCTGAGAAATTTCCTGCAAAACTGATCCAGAAGGGGAAAACCCTGGGGACACTAGTGTTTGTATATACAAAATTGTTCTGTTAGGGCATTCCTTAAACCCACAGTATGTCAGACTCCCACAGAATAACACAAACTTGCTGATTGTGAACTGACAATAAAAAAAAAAAATTATAAACTAACACATCACTATAAGGGGTAATCAGCACATCAAACAATTAAGAGAATTAATACCCTCCCCAGGATTATGGGGATATTATGGGCTGAATTTGTCCCTCCCAAGTCTGTATGTTAAAGGCATAATTCCTAATACCTCAGAATGTGACTGTATTTGGAGATAAGGTTTTTAAATAGTTAATTGTGAGGTCATTAGGGTAGGTCCTAATCCAATATGACTGATGTCCTTAGAAGATTAGAACACAGATACAATGACAGGGAGAAGTCCATGCAAGGTCACAGTGAGAAGATGACATGAGGAGAAAGTGAAAGTGAAGTTGCTCAGTCGTGTCTGACTCTTTGCGACCCCATGGACTGTAGCCTGCCAGGCTCCTCTATCCATGGGATTTTCCAGGCAATAGTACTGGAATGGATTGCCATTTCCTTCTCCAGGGGAGCTTCCCAACCCAGGGATCGAACCCAGGTCTCCCACATTGTAGCCAGACACTTTACTGATGTAAGGAGAAAATGGCCACAAACAAGCCAGGAAAAGAAGCTCAGAGGAAACCAAGCCGGCCAGCACTTGGATTTTTGATTTCCAGCCTCCAGTACAGAGAGAAAATAAATTTCTGTTGTTTAAGTCATCCAATCTTAGGTTATTTGTTATGGCAATCCTAGCAGATTAATATTGTCTCTGGGACAGACCATAAAAGAAACACACCTAGTTGAGCTATTTCAAATCCTGAAAGATGATACTGTGAAAGTGCTGCACTCAATATGTCAGCAGATTTGGAAAACTCAGCAGTGGCCACAGGACTGGAAAAGGTCAGTTTTCATTTCAATCCCAAAGAAAGGCAATGCCAAAGAATGCTCAAACTACCTCAAAATTGCACTTATCTCACATGCTAGCAAGGTAATGCTCAATATTCTCCAAGCCAGGCTTCAGCAATATGTGAACCGTGAACTTCCAGATGTTAAAGCTGGTTTTAGAAAAGGCAGAGGAACCAGAGATCAAATTGCCAACATCTGCTGGATCATGGAAAAAACAAGAGAGTTCCAGAAAAAACATCTATTTCTGCCTTATTGAGTATGCCAAAGCCTTTAACTATGTGGATCACAATAAACTGTGGAAGATGCTGAAAGAGATGGGAATACCAGACCACCTGACCTTCCTCTTGAGAAACCTGTATGCAGGTCAGGAAGCAACAGTTAGAACTGGACATGGAACAACAAACTGGTTCCAAATAGGAAAAGGATTATGTCAAGGCTGTATATTGTCACCCTGCTAATTTAACTTGTATGCAGAGTACATCATGAGAAACACTGGGCTGGAAGAATCACAAGCTAGAATCAAGATTGCTGGGGGCAATATCAATAACCTCAGATATGCAGATGACACCACCCTTATGGCAGAAAGTGAAGAACAACTAAAGAGCCTCTTGATGAAAGTGAAAGAAGAGAGTGAAAAAGTTGACTTAAAGCTCAACATTCAGCAAACTAAGATCATGGCATCTGGTCCCATCACTTCATGGGAAATAGATGGGGAAACAGTGGAAACAGTGTCAGATTTTATTTTGGGGGGCTCTAAAATCACTGCAGGTGGTGACTGCAGCCATGAAATTAAAAGACGCTTACTCCTGGGAAGGAAAGTTATGACCAACCTAGATAGCATATTGAAAAGCAGAGGCATTACTTTGCCAACAAAGGTCCATCTAGTTAAGGCTATGATTTTTCCAGTGGTCATGTATGGATGCGAGAGTTGGACTGTGAAGAAGGCTGAGTGCCAAAGAATTGATGTTTTTGAGCTGTGATGTTGCAGAAGACTCTTGAGAGTCCCTTGGACTGCAAGGAGATCCAACCAGTCCATTCTAAAGGTGATCAGTCCTGGGTGTTCTTTGCGAGGAATGATGCTAAAGCTGAAACTCCAATACTTTGGCCACCTCACGCGAAGAGTTGACTCATTGGAAAAGGCTCTGATGCTGAGAGGGATTGGGGGCAGGAGGAGAGGAGGACTACAGAGGATGAGATGGCTGGATGGCATCACCAACTCAATGGACATGAGTTTGAGTAAACTCCGGGAGTTGGTGATGGACAGGGAGGCCTAGAGTGCTGCGATTCATGGGGTCACAAAGAGTCAGACCCGACTGAGTGACTGAGCTGAACTGAGCGGAAAAATCATTAAAGAAGAAAAACTCAAAAACAAATATAACACTGGCTGCCTCTGAGGAAGAGAGATGTGAAAGAGATCTACTTGAAATTTCACTGTCCAAATACCAGTTTTCGTGGTAGGTTTATAAAAGCCCAGTTCCTAAATTAACTTATTTACAAAGCAGAAATAGAGTCACAGATGTAGAAAACAAACATAGTTACCAGCGGGCAAAGAGGGTAGGGATAAACTGGGAGATTGGGATTGACACATACACATTACTATGTATAAAATATATAACTAATAAGGACCTACTGTATAGCACAGGGAACTCTTTTTAATATTCTGTAATGACCTATATGCGAAAAGAATCTAAAAAAGAGTGGATACATGTATTTGTATAATTGATTCACTTTGTTGTACACTTGAAGTTAACACAGACCCCATGGACTATAGCCTGCTAGGCTCTTCCACCCATGGGATTCTCCAGGCAAGAACACTGGAGTGGATTGCCATTTCCTTCTCCAGGGGATCTTCCCAACCCAGAGATCAAAACCTGGTCCCCCACACCACAGGCAGACTCTTTACCATCTGAGCCACCAGGGAAGGCCAAAACACTCGAATGGATAGCCATTTCCTTCCCCAAGAGATCTTCCCAACCCAGGGTCTCTGGCACTGCAGGCAGATTCTTTACTATCTGAGCCACAGGGGAAGCCAGATCAACTATACTCCACTAAAAATGAAATGTAAACCCCCTTTTCTGTGTTGTTATTGTAAATATGGTCTTAAGTAGCCTGTTCTCTTTCAAAAGTCCCTTTTCTTCCTGATTTCAGGCCTGCTGAAATTTGCTGATGATCTTGGCATGGGAGGTACCAAAACACAGACCATCTCCCTTGGCCAAGGCCAAGGCCCTATTGCTGCCAAAATGATCAACAATGCCATCAAAGATGGGACCTGGGTGGTCTTACAGAACTGCCATCTGGCCACAAGCTGGATGCCTGCTCTGGAGAAGATCTGTGAGGAGGTGATTGTTCCTGAGAGCACCCACGTGGGATTCAGGTGAGATGTTGTCCCACCACTGTGTCTCTGGGCCCCAGTCTTGAGCTCCATATGTCATGGTAATGACTGGGAATCCAAACAAGACAGTTCAACCCTCAAGAAGCTCTCAGTCTAGTAGAAGGCAGACCATATATGAATAATGTTGATACCATGCAGTACCTGCTGTACTTGTTTGAACACGAATGGACAAGGAAGGAAAAGTTGAGGAAGGCCTTGAGTATTGAAAGATAAATAGGAATTTTCCAGGAAGGACATTCCAGACAAAAGGGACAACATTTGTAGAAGCAAAGGAAACACCAAGAAGTTATCTTGTGATTCTGGGGTATATGCTGTGAGAAACTGTTGTAGGGAGCTGATATGATATGTCTGAAAAGATAGATTTAATACCAGCAAATTAGTTTCAAAACTTATTGTTCACCCCCTCCCCAAAAAAAAGAATCCCACCTGTAGTCTAGCTACTTGCTCTATCTTCTATTTCTGGAGATCCATAGAATTTTAATCGGTATTGGAAGCAGCCATTTGTTTTCTATGAACTTTAAAGTCCAGCAAGACTAGGCCTAAATTTTTGCATTTAGAGAATGATGAAATGAACCAGATAGGCTTTCAAGTCTTTTAACTTAGATTTTCAGTGATCTTCTTATTCTGGACCGGGGTGAGCAAACTATGGCTGAATCCAGTCTGCAGCCTATGTTTGTATAGCTTGCAGTCTAAGAATAGCTTTACATTTTTTTATGGTTGAAAAAATTGAAAGAAGAATAATACTTTATGACATGTGAAAATGATATAAAATTAAATTTCAGTGTCTATAAATAGAATTATAAAGTTTTATTGAAACATAATCATATTCACTCACATAATGTCTACAACTGCTTCTATGCTTCAAGTTGTTGTGACAGAGACCATATGGCACACAAAGTCTAAACCACTTACTATTTGATCCTTGATAGGGAAAGTTTGCCAAATCCTGTACTAGGCAACAAAGTTTGCTAGTTATTTTTATTTTAGTTATGTCTGGCTGAAAATAGAAAAGTGTTTGGTGTTTATTTACAAAGCCAGATTAGGCCATAGTTGATTGTATTCATGTAAGGCTCATACAAGTTTAATGTAGAAGTTTAAGAGGAAATCCATTAATTTCAAGGATTCTATTTTGTATGGGATGCTGAGTTGTTTCATTTATTATCAGTTACATACTCAATGAAGAAAAATTATTCATGTTGACATCTAAGACTTCTTGACCCCAAAGTTGGAGAAGGAAATGGCAACCCACTCCAGTACTCTTGTCTGGAAAAGTCCATGAATGGAGGAGCCTAGTAGGCTACAGTCCATGGGATCACAAAGAGTCAGACACAACTGCATGACTTCACTTTCACTTTCACTTTTAACTTAACCCCGAAGTCACAAGCTTACGTGCTTCCACAAGCCAGCAATGTAACATAAATGACTGAAGGGGATTGGGCACAAGCAATAGTCCACTTTCCACACTGCAGTAGCTATCATCATGGGCATTCAGCCTCAGTTGAATATCAGTAGTGGGTGGTGGGGACTGTGGTAAACTAGAAGCACATGCCCCTTAGACGGTAAAGCATCTGCTTACAATGCAGGAGACCAGGGTTCAATTCCTGGGTTGGGAAGATCTCCTGGAGAAGGAATTGGCAACCCACTCCAGTACTCTTGCCTGGAAAATCCCATAGAAGGAGGAGCCTGGTAGGCTACAGTCCATTGGGTCGCAAAGAGTCGGACACGACTGAGCAACTTCACTTCCATTTCCACTACTGCCTAATGACAGCTAACTGTTGCCAAGCAGGCATGAAGGCCTCTTGTGTCCAGATTTTCTGATTATTTTAAAGGAAAGATGGGAAACTAGAATTTTAAAGAATGAAAACGAAAGGAAGTGAAGTCACTCAGTCGTGTCCAACTCTTTGCAACCCCATAGACTGTAGCCTACCAGGCTCCTCCATCCATGGGATTTTCCAGGCAAGAGTACTGGAGTGGGTTGCCATTGCCTTCTTCAGAGGATCTTCCCGACCCAGGGTTCAAATCTGGGTCTCCTGCATTGTAAGCAGACGCTTTACCGTCTGAGCCACCAGGGAAGCCAGAATTTTAAAAGAAAGCGTAGATTTGTAAAAGCTGGCAACTACTTCAAAAATATGTTGCAGCACTGTGTTGGTTAGCATGGTGAGAGTTAAACATCAGCCAGCTGCAAACTGAGGTTAGGTCATAGGCCACCAGTTTATGGCCTCTCCTTCCCCTCTGAGCCCTGTGCCTGGACCATAGCAGGCTGCCCACCAGCCCTTACCACATCCCCAACTTTTCTTCCTCCATGTGGTTGTTCAGCCTGTGTCTTTAATGACTTTTCACCCCCAAATCTGCCTGTTGGAAATCTTTCTAATGTCTAGCAAAAAAAACTCCACAAAAATGAAACAAAACAGATGCCACATATGTATGTAGCTTGAGCCTGAGTAAGAAAAGCAAATGAAAGACAATATGCCAACATGTTAACCTGTAGATGGTAAAATTATATATATATATGTTTCTTACTAAATACTTTTGCCTATGTTCTCATTTTTTTATGGACATAGATAAATTTTTATTATTTAAGAAAAAAAGTCTTCCATATTCTCAAGACCCATTTCCAATGCCACTGGCCTCTATGACAGAAGTCAGCAAACTTTTCCTGTAAAGGGCCAGATAGTGAATATTTTAGGCTCTGCAGGCCATATTGTCAAATGCAGCTATTTAACTTAGCTATTGTAGCATGAAAGCATCCCTAAATAATTTGTAAATAAAGGGGTGTGGCCATGTTTCAATAAAACTTTATTTATAAACATAGGTTAAGGCTAGATTTGACTCCCTGGCAGTAGTTTGCAGACATCTGCTCTCCCCACCCCATGTATCCCCACAGCCTATTACTTCCCTTCCTCCCTGCAGTCTTGATTTTAAAACTTCTTGGCACTGCTTGTCTTTTCTCCCCTCCTCAGCTCCCATTTCCCTTCCCCTCCTCTGCACACCCCCCACCCTGCCCCTGACACCCCCAGCAGCAAGACTGTGAGTAATCTGGAAGCAAGAAACAAAGTGTGTCCTTGTAAACCCCACCTGACCTTGCTATACCTCTGTTTCCTCACTGGCAAAGGGGATGGTAAATCAGAGGGTGGCTGTGAGGATTAAAGTAAATGAAGGGACATAAATTCTCAGCATTGGGTTCAACATCTATCAGAGTATAAAAAAATGGTAGTTATTTTTTTTGTTACTGTTTTTTAATATAGGTATTACATTGCTCTAAATAATTGGATCTGTTGCTTTTCTAGACTCTGGTTAACCAGCTATCCATCAGAGAAGTTTCCAGTCAGCATCCTCCAGAATGGGATTAAAATGACCAATGAGCCCCCTAAAGGGCTCCGGGCCAATCTTTTGCGCTCTTACCTCAATGACCCCATCTCAGACCCCGTGTTCTTCCAAAGCTGTACCAAAGCAGTAATGTGGCAAAAGTTATTGTTTGGCCTTTGCTTCTTCCATGCCATCGTTCAAGAGAGGAGAAACTTTGGACCCCTAGGTGAGAGATGACAGCATACCTGGATTGCTGGGGGAAAGATCACAGACAGATGTAGAAATGCATTCAAGTTTGTACTCAGGGTTGCCAGTAAAATAAGGTGTAAGAAAAAAGATAAGGTATAAGTACATTCCATGTAATATTTGGGGTATATTTATACTAAATATGATTTGTTGTTTATCTGAAATTAATTTCACTGAGTGTCCATGCATTTTTCTTTAATAAGTCTGACAACCTTATAACCAGATTAGGATTAGGGTCAGGGAAAGAGGTGATGTTCCAGAATCAGAGGTCTCCTAATTACTGAAGTTATGTGATAATGAGAAGATTGAAAGCTCTTCCCTTTGGTGTGTATTTGCCTAGCTTGGGTACAATGGCCATTCTCCAGGGAATTTTCACCAGGTACTTTATAACAGTTTAGGTTGCTCTCTTTACATGTGCATAACAATGAAAGAAATACAACTGGGAAATCTGTCTGTGCTTCTTCTTGCAAAAAATAAACATAAATTTTTTTTATTAATGTAACCTATCCATGGCCTAACTTGAGTGACTTAGTGTTCTTGTTGGAACAAATCATCAAACTAAATACAGATCTCAAGCCACCATGATTTTAAGGATGGATTATTTTTCTCATGGAGAATGGATGGATATCCATATCATTTCTCATGGATCGTTTTTCTCATTATTAATCCCATGGGCTGCCTCTGATTCTTTTCTTGAAATGACCCACCCCAAGGTATTCTTAGCAATTTGGGAGGGTTACCAAAGGAGGCAAACTGTCTTCTTGGTGATCCTCTCCAAGCATTCTCTTTCCTTCTACCTGTTCCAGCTGGCTCCACACCACCTGATCTTCCCCTTAGGGTTTCAGGGATGAGACAGCCAAAGTGGACACTCCCTCTACACTTGCATCTCACACACCACATTCTTCCATCCATGCCTAACCTCCAAAAATCCATACAACAATTTGGCTTATAGTCCACTGCCCAGTTGTGTTTTGTTTGCCAGAACACAAGTTTTGGGGTTTTTTTTTTTAATTTATTAATTTATTAATAATAAATAATTGTTGGCTGCACTGGCTCCTCATTACTGCCTGAGGGTTTTCTCCAGCTCCAGCGAGTGAGGGCTACTCTTCATCGCAGTGGCTTTTCCCATTGAAGAGCACCAGCTCTAAGGTATGGGCTCAGTAGTTGTGGCACACAGGATTAGCTGCCCTGCTGCATGTGGAATCTTCCTGGACCAGGGATCAAACCTGTGTCCCCTGCATTGGCAGGCAGGTTCTTAAACACTAGACCACCAGGGAAGTCCAAGTTTTTGTTGTGTTTAATTTGAATGTGAATTGTTTAGGAGGAAATTAAACATCTCCATTGAATGCAGGTCCCACCACACCCTACTGTCTTACATCAGGCCTGCTTCATACATTTATGTTACTTGTATAGCCCCACTGGGCATTTATCATTATAAACTTTGGAAATACAGTGCAAGGAGGGGAATTCTCAAAGCTAACTTAGTATTGCTCAATCACAGATCCTGCTCTCTACCTGGTCACTAAGTTGTATCTGAGTCTTGCGACCCCGTGGACTGTAGCCTGCCAGGCTCCTCTGTCCATGGGATTCTCCAGGCAAGAATACTGGAGTGGGTTGCCATTTCCTTTTCCACTAAACCTATGCTTTAGTGTTATTTTTGGCATTCTATGCGCCATCTCCTTCTCCAATGCATTACCATGGTATTCCAGCCAGGGTGAATAATCCTATTCCACAAATCCCAGGATGGTAACATCTTCCTTAACAAATGGGGAGATCCATAAGGAAATTGACTTTAGAATGGATGTTTTCTTCAGGCAGTATGTCTCCCACGCTGGCAGTAAACGCCAAAGCTAATTGTTGCTAATAGGTGCTTAATATTCATGGGACTGAAAAGAGGCTCTTGATCCATTATGATGTTTAACTTCACCAGCCTGATCTCGGAGTGGGAATTAAGAACTCTCATCCCTGAAGCATCTGATTCATCTTTGCCTCATGCAGGTTGGAATATTCCTTATGAATTCAATGAATCTGACCTGAGGATTAGTATGCGACAGATCCAGATGTTTCTGAATGATTACAAGGAGGTGCCATTTGATGCTCTGACCTACCTGACAGGTATTTATGGGAGGAGGCTTTGACAACCATAAACCTCCACAATTATGCTCCACCTTCCTGCTCCTCTGCTCCCAGCTCCATTCGTTTACTCACTTATGCCTTCAACAAACATTGAGCTCTTACTGATGCTGGTCACCATGCTGGATATTGTAAAACAAGAAAAAAAACATACCAAAAAATCAAGATCAATCCCTCCCCTTAAGTGGTGCGCAGTCTACAAAGGGAGAGAAATATAACAAAATAAATGACAATACATTGGTAAGTTCAATAAGAGAAACATTTATAAAGTAGACAGGCAGCACAACAATTAAATTTCAGATATGGGCTGGGGATGATTAGGGATAACTTCCTTAAGGCATTAAAGATGGTTTTGAGGGATAAGTAGGGTTTTACAACTGGAAGAAGAAAGTGGGAGTGAGTGGTGAAAAAAGAAGGCGAGTGCTCCCAGCAGAGACACCCTGAGGTGAAAATGACCCCTTGCTGGTTTGTATTAAAGCAATTCATCAGTGGTCTTTTATTAACCGTTCAATATATACCAGTACATAATATGGGAGAATGTAAATATATAAAACTTGGTCACTGCCCTCAAGAAAAATGCCATGTAACCCTAGAGAGAGGAGATAGAATATAGATGGGCTAAATAAGTGGATTACTATGGCCAAAAGTCAAAGTGCAGCTCAAAAGAAAAACCTGGGCATCTTCAAGGTCACTTACAAGTTTCTCCTTCAACTCTGGATCCTTTCCCCAGTCAAATGGCAGGTGCGTTATCTACATCATTCAGTTTTCACAGTAATCTTATAAGCTTCATGTTAGTGACCCTGTTTTACAGCTGGCAAAACTAAGATCTTAGCACAGGGGTTCTCAGCTAAGGGTGATTTTACCTCCTAAGGGACATTTGACAAATTGAAGAGACATTTTTTGTTGTCACAACCAAATGGATGTGCTACCGGGTAGAGGCCAGGATGCTGCTAAACCTCCTTCAGTGCACAGGACAGCCCCCTACAACACAGAACTACTCAGTGCACAACGTGTCAATCATGCCAAGATTAAGAAATTCTGCTTTAGAGCGATTAAAGTAAAAGATGACACAGACCTTACTTCAACACAGTGTCCCCTAAAACAAAACCCCAAGTGACATGCACAACATAAGTTCAGTGGATTTTAGTTTGGTGAAAGAACTTTTCCAAATAAGTGAGCCATATTCCCATTATTCCAGGCCACACAGAAGCACATCCCAGAGCTCTTCTTCAGATCACAGAATGAGTGCATAAGTGTCCTGGAATATGGTCTTAGCGCTGAACTGCCTGGCAGCTTATTAACCAACCCACCCCAGTTGTGCCAGCTGGCCTGAGAATACTCACTTTCCAACTGTACCAATCAGGATAGACTAGTTAGGCTGAGATGACACGCAATCTCCAAATCTCAAGGATGTAAGACACCAAAGGTCTATTTCGTGCCCATCCTGTTATACATGTCCAGTGTGAATTGGCAAGGCTCTCTGTTCATTGTAATTGTCTACCAGAGGCACAGTTGGCAAAGGCTTTACCAACTTTTGATGCCACCATCTCAACATATACTTGTGTGGTCACTGCCACAGGGGTAGCACTGAAGAGCTCATGTTGGGAATTAAATATGCAAGAAGTTGTCACCTGGCCACACCTTACTGCAAGAAGTGTAGTGAGGGAGTGTAGGAGAAGGGAAGGGTAACTTTCCTATGTGCCTGGAAGGAAAGACGAACCAGATGGAGATGACTATCAGAGCTCTGAGACCAAGAGACAAACTAACCAAAGAGGTAGGTCTTGTTTGGAGAGTGGTGATCTAAACAGATGGACTGAAGTCGAATACATTCTTTATCTGGTACCCCCAGCTCTGTGGCAGAGCCAATGGGAAATCTTGAAGAGATATAATACAAATCCCGTCTCTGTAGAAACTTGTGTTCTTACTGTAAAGAAGAGATATATAAGTAAAGAAATGCACTTTCCCTCATAAACATAAAACCCAGGGCCTTAAGGGTACCCCCCGAGGTAGACTTTGCTGATGAGGGGGTGGTGGTGGCACCCTGAGCCATGACCCTGCACCTCAGGTTTACCTTCACCTGCAGTCCCTCTTTGGTCCCTTCTAGCACTGCCAGGCTGACTTCAGCGGGGAACCACTCTCCTAGTGTCACCATAAACCTATTTACAGCTGGGACAAGCTGTAATGTTCACGCTAAATTTTGCTGAAGGCCTGAGAAGTCAACACAGAGAGATCTAGGTGGTGGTTTAAGGTAAAGCAGTTTCCATAGGGCTCAAATTATTACTCAGTAGGTATAAACGTCCCCTTAGTCTCTTACTTCTCCCGTTATGAGCCACCAAAATGTTCCTCTTAGTCATTTAGACCCCTCCAATGCCAAAAGAAGCTGAGGCCTCTTCAACTTGTCATATTTCCTGCTTCATGTCCATAGACCTGCCCTTTCCTAGCATGGTTGGAATTGGAAATGAACCCACCCTTCAGGAGAGGCTTTGCATGTGCGCACGTGTGCACATGCACATACACACACATACACACACACAGATGTGTCTTTTTCTTTCAGACCAATGTGTTGTTCCCAACTTCCAAATATCAGGTAATACGCACACTATTGAATCTGATCCAGCTAGAAAATGCATCCTGGGTTGCTGTCTCCTCAAAAGAATTACCTAATTCTTTTTGTAGAAATCTGAGTGTAGAAACCTGAGCTACGGAGAATGATGTTGATGATGGGGATGGGGGTAAGAGAGTCATATCTATGGATAATCTCAATTTTCTAAATTTCTGAAAGCAGTAATTGAATGTCTTCTATATGCCAAGCATTGTGCTAAATGTTTTATAAGTATTGTTAACCACAACCATGTGAGATGGGTATGCAGTTATCTCTTACTGACAGATGAGAAACTGCTAATAAGCAGCAAAAGTGGCAGCCTAGAAATTGGCTGAAATTGGACCTCAGTACTGTCTCATGCCACAGTTCTTACCCTGAACCACATTTCTATGCTGCTTTTCACATATATGTACACATATACACAAATGTCCAGACAAATATCTGGAAGATGCCTAAATGTTAACAGTTACCTTAGTTGAGATAATTGGTGACAGCATTGCTTTTGTTTCAGTTTATTGCTATTTTCTAAATTCTAATATAGGAACATGTACTATTTTTGTAGCAACCATAATACCATAAAGGCCTGGTCTTAAACTAAGCTGAGCATGGTATTTAGCAGCCCTGTGTCTCATTGTTGGCTGGAGGAATCCTCTGTTTTAGATTAATGACTAAGTTCATTATGGATTCAACTTCTTCTGTTGGCTGTCCCCAGGGGAATGTAATTACGGAGGCAGAGTAACGGATGACAAAGATAGGAGGCTCCTGCTATCCCTTCTGTCCACATTCTACTGTAAGGAAATCGAGCAGGACCATTACTTTCTTGCTCCTGGAGACACTTACTACATCCCTCCTCATGGCTCCTACCAGGTAAGGGGCAGGAGGAGCTTGCCAGCCTCCATGTCGTTAGGGTTGCAGTTGTATCCAAGGAGGGCCCAGGGATGGCTTGGGTTTCCTGACTTGGGTCCATAAGCTATTTCAAATCCTTCAAAAAACCTACAAGATAGACTGTATTACTATCTAGTGAATCCTAGGCATTTGGTAGACAAGATCTTTCAAAATATGGAGTCCATCTGGGGGAAAAAGGAAGGGATGGTTAAGATGAAGCTTTGCTGGTGAACAGGTTGGAAGCTGCTACTTGGAAACAAAGGTTCAGAAGGTGGCACAGGGAGGGATAGAAAAACTGGATGGGAGAATGATAAACAGAAGAAGAAAACAAGAGATCTGAAGGATGAAAAGGGCTTGCTTTTATCGAGTATCTATTATATACCAAGGCTTTATTCCTTCATAGCCTCATTTATCTTCCCATTTGCAGATACGGAAACTGGGCTTTCGGGTGAATAGCTCAAGGTTACACAATTAGTTTCAGATGGAGCTAGGACCCAAATCCATTTCTGTCTGAATCCAAATCCAATTTTGTCCCCAAAGCCGAGACTGCTGGTGGAGCAGGAAGGAAGCCAGCAAGGGAGATAACCCATCTACCTTCATATTCATACTCACTGTTCAGAAACCTGTAGGAGGGAAAGCTTGTGATGTCTTGGCCCTGGTGGTGTGTGCATGTGTGTGTGTATGGCCTGTGCTACCGAAACAGTGTGATTTCTATGTGGGTCTGGTCTGGCCAAACCCTGGGTTATCTGTGGGACCCCAAGAACCTGACCTTACGTTAACTGAAGATTTTCTTTCCAGTCGTATATTGACTATCTCAGGAACCTCCCTATCACAGCCCACCCAGAAGTGTTTGGCCTCCATGAGAACGCTGACATCACCAAAGACAACCAGGAAACCAACCAGCTATTTCAAGGGGTGCTCCTGACCCTCCCTAGGCAGTCAGGAGGGAGTGGCAAGTCCCCTCAGGTAACCAGGCTTGAATTCAATTTCCTAGGCAATCTTCCCTCTAGTGGGCATGCAGGATTATGGGTGATGACCAAGAAGGAAGAAAAGTGGAGGCCTGGCAGACCCCTGAGGAAAGGCATGGATGCTCTGGTCTTACTGTTGAGAGCCCTTAAATACTGAGCTGGTTTCTTAAAATGTCAGTCATTCCTATATAACCTTCATGATTCACTGTTATAGCCACATATCATCTATACTCCATTTACATAACATTTTAAACCAAATCTCTTTTGCTTAAAAACATTTTAAAAACACACATCAGGATCATAAGCGAAAACAAATCCAGTACCATTTTGATAAAGTCATGGCAGCCACAAAAAGAAAATGAAGGCTTAACATTATTAGGTTCTTCCAGCTGCTGCTGCTGAGGTCTTGCTGGCTCCTCGGGAAAAGAGGAGGATCAACAAGTGTTACAGAGCATTTAATTAGTCCTGACCTGACTTGAGACTTTCTCCTTGAAGGGAATGAAAAGAAAAAGGTGGCTAAAACTTGACAAGAGAGTGACTTTCTCACCATGTGATTCACTATTATTTCTCCAAGTCCTGGAGACACCTGGAATCATTTTGGGTGCCTCCTATGACTGTGAAGAAAGCTGAGCTCCGAAGAATTGATGCTTTTGAACTGTTGTTTTGGAGAAGACTCTTGAGAGTCCCTTGGACTGCAAGGAGATCCAACCAGTCCATTCTGAAGGAGATCAACCCTGGGATTTCTTTGGAAGGAATGATGCTAAAGCTGAAGCTCCAGTACTTTGGTCACCTCATGCGAAGAGTTGACTCATTGGAAAAGACTCTGATGCTGGGAGGGATTGGAGGCAGGAGGAGAAGGGGATGACCGAGGATGAGATGGCTGGATGGCATCACTGACTCGATGGACATGAGTTTGAGTGAACTCCGGGAGATGGTGATGGACAGGGAGGCCTGGCGTGCTGCGATTCATGGGGTCGCAAAGAGTCGGACACAACTGAGTGACTGAATTGAACTGAACTGATGATCATTTCACTTGGTCTACAGATGAGGGCAAAATGAGCCATACAAGATATGACCCACTTCAAGGCACTCATAAACCCAGAAGCAGTGCCAGATCCAAAACCGTATCTCCTGACTCTCCTGTTCTCTCTTTTCCTTCTCTTCTTTTCTCCAACTTCTAAGCCACCCCATGTTCAACTTTTCTCAGCTGTGGATTTTGCATACAGTTGGCTTTGCAAATCTGCAGGTTTTGCATCCTTGAGTTTGACCAAGATTGAAAATATTCAGAAAAAAATTTCCAGAAAGTTCCAAAAAGAAAAACTTGCATTTGCCTCACTTCATGATGTTTATATTGTATTTACCACTATTTACATAGCATTTACATTGTTTTAGGTAATATAAGTAATCTATAAATGATTTAAAGTATGAAGGGAAGGAGAGGTATGTGTAGGCTATATGCAAATACTACACCATTTTACATAAGGGACTTGAGCATCTGTGGATTTTGGTCCTGCAACCAATTCCTAGTGGATTCCAAGGGATGATTGAATTTGATTTCTTGATTTGGTTCATAGGACCATAAATGGTAATACATGTGAAGATAAAGCAGCCTGGTTTGTGTGTCTCAACTTAGGAAAGGAAATACCTCTCACAGTGGGAAGAGGGGAAGAAATATACATTCCACCCTCCCAGAATCACAGCATGGCAGGGCTGTGTGTCTCTCCCACATTCAGGTCGTACTCCTCCTCTTCCTACTCTTCCTCTAGGCCTTGTCCATTCCTTACTCGGCTAAATTCACTGGGCTATTCTTGCTCAATGCTGAGGAATGGTCTACTGCTTTCCCAGATGTCCATGTCACTGGCTCTGAGCAAAGTCCCATCTGTACCAGGAGCTGGCCTTAAGGAGCTGGCTATGAGAGCCTTGGGAGATTGTCTCCTAGGAGTGACCTTGAAGACTGGAGGAGCTCTGCAGGGTTCAGCACTTCCCTGAGGCCACCTGGCTGGCTAAGCAGGAATTTCCCACCCAACCCTCAGGCTTTCGCTCTGGCCCTGAGAACAGGACTCTAATTGTTTGGCTTAGAGGCAATGTCCTCCCTAAATCTGGGGCCAGCATGGGTAACCTCCGTACCTTCAAGGCAGAATTGGCTTCTGTAGGAGAGTTCCGAAAAGCTCCTATAGACTAAGTTTAGAAAGACAAATGCTCACTGCCTTAGGTTTACCTGGACAAAGTCCCAGCCCAGGGGCCTTGTTTCTCATTCACCTCTCTAATGCTTACACTTTAAGGAAGTGGTTGAGGAGCTGGCCCAGGACATACTCTCCAAGCTTCCCAATGAATTTGACTTGGAGTTGGTCATGAAGTTGTACCCTGTGGTCTATGAAGAATCCATGAACACTGTCCTAAGGCAAGAGCTCATCAGATTCAACAGGTGGGCTGTCTGGTCTTACTTGGATCCTGGGAGTTAGAGTGTGAGGGGAAGGATCTAATAGGCAGTAACTAGAAAGGACACTTGATAAAGGTTGCTGTGCAGAGTTGGTTTGCCCTACCTGCAGGAAGGCATATAAATAGGGGATCCCAGCATGTGTTCGGAGAAGGCAATGGCAACCCACTCCAGTACTGTTGCCTGGAAAATCCCATGGGCAGAGGAGCCTGGTAGGCTGCAGTCCATGGGGTTGTGAAGAGTCTAACACAACTAAGCGACTTCACTTTCACTTTTCCCTTCCATGCATTGGAGAAGGAAATGGCAACCCACTCGTGTTCTTGCCTGGAGAATCCCAGGGACGGGGGAGCCTGGTGGGCTGCTGTCTATGGGGTCGCACAGAGTTGGACATGACTGAAGCGACTTAGCAGCAGCAGCATGTCTTGGTCCAGGGTTAAATCATTCCTTCTATTCATTTGCTCTTATTCATTCATGTGACATCTGTAAAGTGGGGTTAAAACCATTAGGCTAATAGTGAAAGAAATCATTAAAGCCACTTTTATTGAGCCTTTATTACCAGATATGGCTCCAAGTACTCAAGCCTTTGCATTCAAATCACACAATAGTCTTTTTTTTTCAGTTTTATATTTATTTGAACTATTTCTTTATTGTCCAGTAAGGTTGTTTAACACATGGCAATTTTTTAAAAAATAATTGGCATTTTACATATTATATTATATTTTATTTTTTAACCATTTATCATTTATTATTATCATTTTTTTTAACTTTATAATATTGTATTACGTGTACCCCAGTGTTCATCGAAGCACTGTTTATAATAGCCAGGACATGGAAGCAACCTAGATGTCCATCAGTAGATGAATGGATAAGAAAGCTGTGATACATATACACAATGGAGTATTACTCAGCCATTAAAGAGAATACATTTGAATCAGTTCTAATGAGGTGGATGAAACTGGAGCCTATTATACAGATAAGCCAGAAAGAAAAACACCAATACAGTATACTAACACATATGTATGGAATTTAGAAAGACGGTAATGATAACCCTGTATGCGAGAGAGCAAACGAGACATATGTATAGAACACAATAGTCTTTTAAAACATGCACAATTAGTAATCCCTCTGCTATTGTTTTACAGATGAGAAAACTGAGACCCAGAAAGGCTAAGTAATTTGTTCAAGGTCACACAGTGATTCAATGACTGAACTGAGTTTGAACTCAGACCAATCCCAAAGCCTCTGCACTTAGCCAGTATGTGAAATCAGGGTAAACATATAAAGGGTGGGGAGTTCAACCCATTGCTTCTACTCCAGGGGCAAGGAATGGCTATTATAAGATGGCATGGGGCTAAGGGCCTCTGGCTTTCTATTCTAGTTCCCCCTCATTTCTCCTCCAGAGCACAGAGCCCAGTGGGATCACCTTGATTTGATTTCTAGATAGTCAAAACTGAAAGCATTCCAAAACACCATCTAGGAGAGATAAGAACTCATCTCTTTCACCTTCAAGTCAAGGTTCTTGCTGCTCTACATACTCTATTTTTATTTTGTTTTTAAAATTTTTTAATTAATATTTTATTCTCATTGTTTTCCTCTAATTTTATTATTACAAACCCTTGTGTCAAGGGCTGACTTTCAATAGATTGCAGTGAGGGAGCTGCTCTGCTATGTAATAAACCCAGAACCAGAAGCAGATCATCCAGGGAATGGTTTAGCACCAGGTTCCCCAACAACAGTGTGGTAGGGCGAGGGGGCACCTGCCTTTCCAGCCATGCCCCATATCCCAGGACAAAAGGCTGTCTGCACCGGACCCCAGTCCTGATGCACAGCAGGGCGCACCACACCATGCCCCCAGGAATGCTGCTGGAAGCCCGCTGGCAGGGACAGTGGGGGACCAGCTATCCGAGGACAGCCGATACTCCCTTGGCGCTGCCATATCCTTCCACCTGGGTGAGATTCTGACTTAGAGGCATTCAGTCATAATCCCACAGATGGTAACTTTGCCCCATTGGCTCCTCAACCAAGCACATACACCAAATGTCTGAACCTGCGACCACAGACTCTAAATGCTGCTGTCTCCGTTTTTGCTCAATGGTCATTGCTTAGTTATAGGGATAGCCCTGACTCTGAAAGACAAGGAAACTGGAAGAATTTCATCTAAGAATTGATTGACCCTCTTAGTTTTAGTGTTACTCTCTAGAGTCAATAGTCAGTTGGCCATATGGGTGACCAAGCAAAATAGAGTGTGAGTCAAGGTTGCTGACTACTTGAGTCAATACCTTGGTATGATAGGATGCAGTCCTCATTCATCCGGACACCAGGCCAATGACTTTCCTCCTCTGCCACTCATTTGCCCCTAAGGTCATTGGAGCTCTTGGTGATTACAGTCACCTTCACTAGCCTTTGGGCTTTCCTAGTAGCTCAGTTGGTAAAGAATCCGCCTGCAATGCAGGAGACCCCGCTTCAATTCCTGGGTCAGGAAGATCCACTGGAGAAGGGATAGGCTTACCCACTCCAGTATTCGTGGGCTTCCCTGGTGGCTCAGCTGGTAAAGAATCCACCTGCAATGCAAGAGACCTGGGTTTGATCCCTGGGTTGGGAAGATCCCTTAGAGAAGGGAACAGGCTACCCACTCCAGTATTCTGGCCTGGAGAATTCCATGGACTGTGCTGTCCATGGGATTGCAAAGACTCAGACACAACTGAATTACTTTCACTAGCCTCTACCACTGGCCATTATAATATAAGAGAAGAGGGTAACAGCACTTATATTTCAGTGGTGCTCAGGATTAATTACGTTGGGCAATACTGCAACATACCTTCCCATTACCCTCTTTTTTTTTTTTTTTTTTTTGCCTATTCACCTAGTAGTATGAGAAGCCCAGAATGACAGTTCAGCTTCCAGTTCAGGGGAACCATTATTGCGTCTTCTCAGGCAAACTTTCCTCCTTGAGTACTAAAAATCTTGAAACCAGCAGAGCTCATAGTTGCAAGAATAGAAATAGAACTTTTGCAAGTAGCTCTTTAGGTGTAATAGAGGTCTGTGGTATAATCCCTCAGAGGGTAGTTTTGCTCTTAACCCCTCAGCCAAGTATATACACCAATAACGTGTTTGAACCTTAAATTCCTCTTCATATAAATGTTTAATGGTTGCACATTCAGGGATCTGTTTCTTGGGTTTAAGCATTCTCATGTCCATTTGGCTAGGAGTCCATAAATCTCTGGACATGACAAGCTCTCTCTGGTAGCAGATTCTTCGGCACTCTCAGTTCCCCCCGGACTTGGTGAGTCCCCATAATAGAGGCCAGAGCCAAAGGCAGATGATCTTAGAATCTTTTAGGCTGCTCTTCAGCTGCCTTTTCTCAGGAAGGCATGAACCTCATAGTCTATAAAAAGAATTTTGTTTTTAAAACAAAGAAGAAGCCTTAAAACTGCATTACCCTTTGACCCAGAAGTTCTGCTTTTACTAAGCTGCTAAGTCGCTTCAGTCGTGTCCGACTCTGTGCAGCCCCATAGACGGCAGCCCACTAGGTTCCCCCGTCCCGGGGATTCTCCAGGCAAGAACATTGGAGTGGGTTGCCATTTCCTTCTCCAATGCACGAAAGTGAAAAGTGAAAGTGAAGTCACTCAGTTGTGTCCAACTCTTTGCGACCCCATGGACTGCAGCCTACCAGGCTCCTCCATCCATGGGAGTTTCCAGGCAAGAGTACTGGAGTGGGTTGCCATTGCCTTCTAGTAATGTTATTTACAGTAACAACAATCTAGAAATAATATGTTTCAGCAAGAGGAATAATTAGATAAAATGGAACACCTTGCAGTCATTAAAAAGGATGATTTTAGGTAGGTCTCTCTTGAATAAGAAAGATGTTCCCTTTATGCTAAGAGAGAAAAACAAATTACATATATATATATGTAATCCCATTAAAAATAATTTGTGTTTACATATAGAAAAATCTAGAAAGATATACATCAGAGTTATCTTTAGGTGGTGATTGAATTTTTTCTCATCTTTACAATTCTTCTCTCATGAACGTATATTATCTGACTTTTTAAAGGGAGGAAAAGTAAAAGGAGACTTGGAGTCAGTGCACTTGGGGTAGAATGAGGTCATTGGAGAGCCAGGCTGAGTCTTCTCCTTTGTTCTTGCAGACTGACAGAAGTGGTTCACAGAAGCCTCATCGATCTTGGCCGAGCAATTAAAGGGCAGGTTCTGATGTCCTCAGAGCTGGAGGATGTCTTCAGTAGCATGCTTGTGGGTAAAGTGCCAGCCATGTGGATGGCAAAGTCCTACCCATCACTGAAGCCCCTGGGAGGCTATGTGGCTGACCTGCTAGCCCGCCTGGCCTTCTTCCAGGTACCTCGGAATCAGGGTAACTGGGCACCTGGGATTCTCATTCAGGTGGAGAGGACATTCTGGAATGACAGGTTAGAGGTGGAAGGGGATAGGGTAGCCACAGAGCATCCTGGATTGAGCACCTTCTGGAAACTCTTACTAGGGTTGCGGACAGGAGGGAGACTTTCAAAGTCCTTGAAAAGTTTATAGCCTATAAAGGCAGGAGTAGGAATGAGAATAAATGCCACAAACCAGTGTCTCATGGGCTACATACAGCTCATGGGCTAATAGATAGATTTCGTTTGGCTACCTGGTAATTTAAAAATCTGAGGGCTTCCCTGGTGGCTCAGTGGTAAAGAATCTGCCTGTCAGTGAAGGAGACAGTGGATCGATCCCTGATCCAGGAAGATCCCACATGCAGTTGGAGCAACTAAACTGATTCACCACAACTGTTGAGCCTGCGCTCTAGAGCCTGGGAGCCACAACTATGGACCCCATGTGCCACAACTACTGAAGGCCAAGCACCCTAGAGCCTGTGCTCCTCAACTAGAGAGTAGCACCTGCTTGCTGCAACCAGAGGCAAGTTTGTGCAGCAATGAAAATAAATACAATTTTTAAAATATTAAAAAAATTAAACTTTGAGCTAGCATATAAATACTGGATTATTACATATAAAAATACAGATATTTTCTTGCAAAAAAAGGAAGACCTGAATCAATGGACCTGCATACCTGCATGACAACTACTGCTGGAATTGAGTAGCTGTTGCTTAGACAAGACATATATTCTCTACTGCTATAGTCCCTTCTACTCTCTACTGTATCCCTAACACCAGCTTGCACCAGTGCTTTCTACTTCAAACTGGGAAAATAGAAGATAAAGGAAAATAGAAGATAAGACTACAAAGTCTGCCTGTTTCCAGAAAAATGAGAAAAAGCCTATTTCTTCATGGGACTCATTTTTATTATTGCCTTTGAACTATCTTTGATGTATTACTGATTTTGCATTTTTATTTCTGTGGTTCTCTAGGAATGGATTGACAATGGACCTCCTGTGGTCTTTTGGATCTCTGGATTCTACTTTACACAGTCTTTTTTGACAGGAGTCTCTCAGAATTATGCTCGGAAATACACCATCCCCATTGATCACATTGGATTTGAGTTTGAGGTAGGGGCATTTTAGGGTACAACAGCTCAAAGCAGTGTTGTCCATTGCCTTGAGTCCAAACATTTAGATGTGTTAAGGTTCAAATACTTCTGAGATGATACAAATGAAGTATTTAGCATGACTTAAAGTAGCTCCAAGGAGAAAGAAATGGCAACTCACTCCAGTATTTTTGCCTGGAGAATCCCAGAGATGGAGGAGCCTGGTGGTCTGCCGTCTAAGGAGTCACACAGAGTCTGACACGACTGAAGTGACTTAGCAGCTGTAGCAGCAGCAGCAGCAAAGTAGCTCCAAAGTTATCCCCAACAGAACCAGAGGATTCCCAATGCTTTGTCTCTTGTGTATATAAAAAGGGAATCTTTCCAGAGGAAAACTCTGCCACAGTTGTACCAAAAACAATGAAAGCATATTCCATACTGTCTATTCAACATGGTGGACTTTTCATTTGGAAGGATGTTAAAGGTCTTGTGTAGGGCTTTGCTTAAAGTCAAAGGATGCCAATAGTCAAGAATCACCCAACCTATGTTTGGAGAGAAAGGAGTAGACAGACTTTAATAGAACATTGTAGAATTTTAAATTTTATGGAAAGATCCTTTGAGATCATCTCATCCAGACATCGCAAACTAATTGCCTTAGATATTAGTTTAGTTTATAAATGAACTTGACTGGCCTTTCTTGTTGTTGTTCAGTCACTCAGTTGTGTCTGACTCTTAGGAACCCCATGGATGCACACCAGGCTTCCCTGTCCTTCACCACCTCCCAGAGCTTGCTCAAACTCATGTCCATTAAGTCAGTGGTACCATCCAACCATCTCGTCCTCTGTCGTCCCCTTCTCCTCCTGCCTTCAATCTTTCCCACCATCAGGGTTTTCTGTAATGAGTCTGCTCTTTGTATCAGGTAGCCAAAGTATTGGAGCTTCAACATCAGTCCTTCCATTGAATATTCAGGGTTAATTTCCTTTAGGATTCACTGATTTGATCTCCTTGCAGTCCAAGGGAGTCTCAAGAGTCTTCTGCAACACCACACTTCAAAAGCATCAATTCTTTGGTGCTCAGGCTTCTTTATAGTCCAACTCTCACATCCATATGTGAATAGTGGAAACACCATAGCTTTGACTATATGGACCTTTGTTGGAAAGGTAGTGTCTCTGCTTTTTAATATGCTGTTTAGGTTTGTCAAATCTTTCTTCCAAAGAGCAAGCGTCTTTTAATTTCATGGCTGCTGTCACCATCTGCAGTGAGTTTGGAGCCAAAGAAAATAAAGTCTGTTACTGTTTCCATTGTTTCCCCAACTATTTGCCATGAAGTGATAGGACCAAATGCCATGATCTTACTTTTTTGAATACTGAATTTTAAGCCAGCTTTTTCACTCTCCTCTTTCACCTTCATCAAGAGGCTCTTCAGTTCCTCTTTGCTTTCTACCATAAGGGTAGTATATTTCTCCTGGCAATCTTGATTCCAGCT
Organism: Ovis aries; assembly: GCF_016772045.2. Classification (NCBI taxonomy): domain Eukaryota; kingdom Metazoa; phylum Chordata; class Mammalia; order Artiodactyla; family Bovidae; genus Ovis; species Ovis aries. The sequence goes on along the minus strand of NC_056077.1, from coordinate 19,222,866 downwards.
TGTGTTCCATCCAGCCCAGCATTTCGCATGATGAACTCTGCATATATGTTAAAGAAGCAGGGTGACAATACATAATCTTGACATACTCCTTTCCCAATTTTGAACCAGTTTGTTGTTCCATGTCTATTCCTTCTTGACCTGCATAGGTTTCTCAGGAAGCAGGTAGGGGGTCTGGCATTATCATCTCTTTAAGAATTTTCCACTGTTCCTATGCAATATTGTTCCTTATAGCATCAAATTTTACTTTGAACACCAGACACATGCACAACTGGGCATTTTTTCCACTTTGCCTCAAACTCTTCACTCCTTATGGAGCTGTTTCTCTGATCTTCTTCAGTAGCATATCAGGCACCTACCGACCTGGAGATTTCATCTTTCAGTGTTATATCTTTTTGTCTTTTCATATACTTATGGTGTTTGAAAGGTTGTGGCTGCAAGCCATGTGTTACCCTGGGATTCATGACATTGGAGAGGATTTCAATCTGGGGCTAGAGACAAGTCTTGACTACTCGGAGCTTTTTGTATGGCTAAGTTTTTTTAAAGTATAATAGAGATAGGGAAAGCTTCTGATATATACATCAGAAGGGGACAGAGAGTACCCGCTTGCTAGTTTTTAGCAAGGCATTTTATGTCTGTTAGCAATTTTCTAATCAGAAGAGAGACACCTCCAGTCTAAGGGAGTTTCACCAGGCCCCTCTCCCACAATATACATTTTGAGATAGAATGGCACAAGGTGTGTCATCCCCCAGCCATAAAGTAATTGACATGAATACTGGTTGTTGAGTCATTATCAGCCCAAGCTTTGGAAAAAAAAAAAAGTCTTAGGTGGAACCAATTTGAAGAAAGGCAAATTCTAAAGCAAATACATAGTTTCATTAACATTGCTTAAGAAAAACATTTTCATAATAAAGCAGCACTGGTTAGCTCAAGGTCTGAGAAAAGTTTAGTTCAGGCAGAATCAGGTGTTGTCAACAGAGAAGGGAAAAAAGTCTGCCACTTGCAATTTATTTCCTCCTACAGCTTGGGGACCTCATACCAAGGCTGTTAACACCCTCAGGTTCTCAAAGCAAGAATACTGAAGTGGTTTACCATTCCCTTCTCCAGTGGACCATGTTTTGTCAGAACTCTACACCATGACCCATCCATCTTGGGTGGCCCTACACGGCATGGCTCATAGTTTCATTGAGTTAGACAAGGCTGTGGTCCACGTGATCAGTTTGGCTGGTTTTCTGTGATTGCGGTTTTCATTCCGTCTGCCCTCTGATGAATGAGGATAACAGGCTTGTGGACGCTTCCTAATGGCTGTGGGGAAAACTGGGTCTTGCTTTGGTAGGTGGGGCCATGCTCAGTAAATCTTTAATTTTCTGCTGATGGGGGGCGGGGGGTGGTGGTGGTGGGGACAACACAGTGTGTTCCCTCCCTGTGGTTTGGCCTGAGGCCACACTATGGTAGAGGTAATGGCAGTAATGGTGACCTCCTTCTAAAGTACTTACTGCCAGCACACCACAGCTCCCAGGACTGTTGTAGTCGGTGCCCCTGACCTCACGGCAGGCCACTGTCAACCCACGCCTCCGCCGGAGACTCCTGGACACTCACAGGCATGTTTGGCTCAGTCTCTTGTGGGGTAGCTGCCCCTTTCTCCTGTGTCCTGGTGCACACAAGCTTTTGTTTGTGCCCTCCAAGTGTTTGTTTCCCCAGTCCTGTGGAATTTCTGTAATCAAATCCCACTGGCCTTCAAAGTCTAATTCCTGGGGGTTCTCAGTCCTTTCGCTGGATCCCCAGATTGGGAAATCTGTTGAGGGCCCTAGAACTTTTGCAACAGTGTGAGAACTTCTTTGGTAATAAGTGTTCTCCAGTTTGTGGGGCGTCTGCTTGATGGCTCTATAGTGGAGCTAATGGCAACCTCCTCCAAAAGGACTTATGTCACATACCATGCCTCCCAGGTCTGCTGCTGCCAGAGGCCCTGTCCCCGTAGCAGGCCACTGCTGACCTGTGCCTCTGCAGGAGAACACTCAAACACTCAAAGGCAGGTCTGGCTATCTCTTGTGGGGGTCACTGCTCCTTTCCCTTGGTCCTGGTGCGCACAAGGTTGTTTGTGCCCTCCAAGCATCTCTGGCAGGTCTGAGGTTTGATTCTAAATGTGATTTTGCCCTTTCTACCATCTTGTCAGGGCCTCTCCTTTGCCCTTGGATGCGGCGTTTGTTTTTTTTTTCTTGTGGGATACTACATTCTCCTGTCAATGGTTGTTCACAGCAGCTAGTTATGATTTTCATGTTCTCACAAGAGAAGATGAGCACACGTCCTTCTACTCCACAATCTTAAAGAAGTTTATCAGCTCCGAATCTAAACAATGGTGTGCTAGGGCTGGCTCATACTAACTCACCAGAGCCAGCTACAGGTGGTTGTTAAATAATGGATATGCTGAAATTGATCATGGTGGGGCTCTTCACACCACAGAAATTGACAGAAACTACAAATCAAAGTTTTACTTCTTCTACTAGAGAACTATTTTACCAGCATGCAGCTGAATCTAACCCCTCACTTTACAGATCCATATTCAGAAAGGGGAAAGATTATACAAGGCCACTAAGGTAGGTAATAGTTAATGTGGCCTCCTGGTTCTTGTTGACTGGAAATCAGGCATGGCCCATGTAGCATGTAGGAATATTATCAGAGAAGTCTCAGTGTCCTGGGAGACAGACAGTAAAGCCAGTTTTTACCTTTTCCGTCTCTTAATGCTGCCTCATTTAGGAAAATGGCAGGTAACAATGGAACTCACAGCTTCCTGTCTTTCAGGTAACCACACAAGAAACAGTCATGGAGAGTAACCCAGAAGATGGGGCCTACATAAAAGGACTCTTCTTAGAAGGTGCCCGTTGGGACAGGAAAAAGATGCAGATCGGGGAGTCTTTCCCCAAAATCCTCTATGATCCATTACCCATCATTTGGCTGAAACCTGGGGAAAGTGCAATGTTTCTGCATCAGAACATTTATGTGTGTCCAGTCTACAAAACAAGTGCCAGGAGAGGTACCCTCTCCACAACAGGGCACTCCACCAACTATGTCCTATCCATTGAACTCCCAACTGACAGGCCTCAGAAGCACTGGATAAACCGAGGAGTTGCCTCTCTGTGCCAGCTAGATAATTGATGGCATGTGTCTCAACAGAGAAAATAAAAAATAAAAAGAGTATCATTCTTGACTGACGTATAGCTTTCCTTTCTTGAGAGTCACATGGTATGATCCTGATCACCAGGGAAGCCCCAATGATGATGATAGTTATATTAATGGAGCACTTGCCATGATCTAGGTATCTTAGCACACTCCTATAAAGTAGGTTATTATCCTTACTTTATGGGTGCAGAAACCAAGATATAGAGAAAGTAATATTCTCCAAGTCAGGTAGTTACTAAAATAGTGGAGCCTAGTTTTGAATATAGGCAATAGGATTCTTCAGCCTAGACCTTGAGTCACTAAGGTCCCTGGCTAAGCTCTTTGATTTTTTTTTTTCCTATTATTTTGCCATAACTGTCACTGAATTTTAATTGCTTCTCTACTAGTCTGTTAGATAGTATCACCAACTCAATGGACATGAATTTGATCAAACTCTGGAGATAGTGAAGGACAGGGAAGCCTGGTGTGCTGCAGTCCATGGTGTTGCAAAGAGTCAGATATGACTTAGTGACTGAGTTATACTCACTCTTGTCTCCATTTCAGTGATGCAAAAATGGAGGCTTAGAAAAGTAACTAGTTCAATTTTACAGCTAGCCAGTGGTACCCAAATTCTTCTTCACTAGCTTACACAGATGGGCAGAAATATCAACGAAAGGAGACATGAGAGAACCGTTATTTGTTGCTTGCCATGGTTTATCCTTGGGCTTTTAGATATCCTGCCTGTTCCTATGATTGTCTTCCTCTGTAGAAGCTCAGGAAGACTAAGTATCTTGTCTATGATCACCCAGTTCTTTCACACTGAGGAGCCAGGTTTTGAGCCAAGGTCTGTCTGGCTCTAGAACCCATTCATTTTTCACTGCTTCGTGCTGCCTCCTTCTTGAGGACTTGGGTATACTGTGATGTGGAATTTTAGAGGAGATGTGTAGTTCCAACAACCATATCCAAGAAATTTTTAGTTTATCACTATTTCTCCCCAGGGCCAGCTGGAAGAGAATCCCAAAGGAGATAAAAACAAAATTCTTGATGTATTCTCAACTAACTCTCATGTAGCTCTTTGGCTCTAATGGCTACCAAAGGCATTCCATTGGTCAGTTCACAGATGAGCAAAGACATAAGACTTCGTGAATCTTAATATGTCTGGCCTGGCTTCCCAGCTTCTTCACCAGAAGAAACGTTCTGACTTGGACTGTTTTTCTTGAATGAAGCTTCTGAGAACCACAAAAACATATTTCAGGAAACTTGTTTCTTCATGGCAACATGGAGTCAATCAAATTCCGATTGAGGATTCTGAATTCTGAGGTCAGCAAATGATCTAATCGATCCTAAGTGCAAAAGCAGGGCGGGGCTGGGGGGGAGGTGGTTCTCCAAATCTTGCCAGTGGGCAATAAAGAGTGAGGAGGAGACACTTTTTCTCAGCTCTAAGTATGTGGCTCAAAAGCTATTTTTTTTAAAGAAACGTAACTTTTTCCAATTGAGGGAAAAAAGATCAGAATTAACAGATAGGTAGAACTGCCATATTGTCTATTATTTCAAATAGATTGTTAAGTCATATGAGATGGAAAAGTGGGCAGGAACCCAAATCCCTGAAATCTTGGACTGGTTGAGGTAAGTCAGACTGCAAATGATAAGGCAGTAAAGAGGTTGCTAAAAGGACAACTGAAATTCAATTACAGTTATCTAACTCCAGCTTCAGCAGCAAAAAGCTGATGGAGGCAGGGACTGTTTCATTCCTCAGCGGTCAAGGGACAGAACGTTTGTATGTGATGGATTAAATTTTTGTAATTAAAAAAAATTTCCCCCTCTGGGAAAGTGCAGTAGGTTCTTCAGAAGTCCTGGTGAATTAGAGGCTGGAACTCTGGAGCAGGAACAGCCAGAGATCAGCTCTGTGAGAAGCTGTGGGCCCTGTCTAAAAATAGCTCAGCAGATGACATCAGACAAACCTTGTCATCAAGCTAGTTCTCTCTCTCTAAAAATCTGGCTCTTGAGTAAATAGTTTTCAGTCCTTGTCAGCCTTGGAAGAAAATGTCATTAAAAGAGGGGGTGTAGGGGAGGCTTCCAAAAGACCAAAGAAGATTTAATAGGGGGTTAAAGAGAAAAAGTTATTATAAACAAGTAGGTTTCATGGAAAGTTTGGCATATATAATTCACATTTAGCTTAAGATTCCTGGCACACAGAAAGTACTTAGAAGTTAACTAGCAATTAGATGGACTTTCATTTTGGAGGAGTCCTTCCATTTTGGAGGAAGGATGATTTCTACTTCTCATAGAGTAAGATAAAAATTGCATATTCAAAATCACCTTGAGTTACTTAGAAAGGGATCATGATGGGGACAGCAAGTCATGTTTCACTCAGTTCAGCACAGCTAGTTTTTCCTCCATTCCAAGAACAGGTCATTGTTTCATTGACTGACCACCAGATAAAGTTTGGCTTGAGTTCACAGGCCTTATATTGTTTTAGAAACACTTAACTTTAAACATTAGAACCACCTCTTGGCAGGGAAATACTTCCACAGTGAGATCAGACAGAAAGAGACTGACTGATGGAACAGCATATTGATGTCTCCGAGTTCAAGCTGGGTTGGGGTATGTGCTCACTGAATGGCTGTGGAGTGGCCAACATGCCAACCAACATATTTAAATTTATCTCTTCATCAAAGGCCTATAGCTATATTTTTATTAAATATGTATGTGCTATATCTCTTTTGACACAGTATTATATTTGCTTTCAATGTTATTGACAAACCCTGCGTCAATATTTACTTAACCTGCATGAGAGAGCACGCTCCTGCTCACAGGAACATTTTTGAAACTGAAATATATATACTTTAAATTAAAGAATCTGTGTGACAAGGGTATGGGCAGGAAGTTATCAGCTACTACTTCTGAGGGTCACAAGGCCATTTTGGTAAATGGTACAGAGAGACCAAAATAAATAGAGATTTTTCTTTATTGGTGATTACCCATCCGCTCTGGAGGTAAGAGGGAAAGTGAATGTGAAGTCGCTCAGTTGTGTCCGAATCTTTGCGACCACATGGACTATAGCCTATCAGGCTCCTCTGTCCATGGGATTTTCCAGGCAAGAGTGCTGGAGTGGATTGCCATTTCCTTCTCCAGGGGATCTTCTCGACCCAGGAATCGAACCCAGGTATCCTGCATTGCAGGCAGACGCTTTACCCTCTGAGCCACCAGGGAAGCCCTAAGAGGGAATGATGCTGATATACAAATGACCTGCCATGGGATTCTCATCTGTATCCACACATGCAAGGGTATAAGTAAATTGTTTTGATCTCTACTTGTTCCATTTCTGTTTGGACATAATTTGAAAGCCAGCTTAGCTCTTGTACTTCCTAATTATGTTAAGACAAAATTCTCATAATGAACGCAGTATGAGTTTCTAGTGAGCTTTTCAGGTCTTGGGTGTATCCAAAGTAATCACAGGCTTTAAGATAAACTAAATATATGCATTTACCTAAGATATGCACTTTTGTGTATGTGTACATCTAGGGCAGAGATGTATCTCATAAAATTTCAATGAAAAACCATGATTGATCCAAAGATGATGCACTTTTTAAGGGAATTTTATCTGGAAATGATAAGTTCCAAAAGACAACAAAGCACACACAAAAAGTCTACTTTTAAGTAAATCTATAACTTGGAAAAAAAAAAAAAAGGCCTAAAAATATTCTGAAGGGTAGTGTATAATCCTAAAGTAGCCATGAGAACTTCCATCAACTGGCTAATTTCTTCATATCAACTGGCATGTCTGGTGATTGGCGTTCCCTTGAAAGCTTCTGTCACCCTTCAGTCTTCTGCCCACAGGCCTTAGTTTTGTTTCCAAGTGGTGCTTCAGTGAGGATATAAGGTCCATGACCTCTAAGGTTAGTGTTTGTCTCGTCAGGCAGCAAGATCCTCAAAAACTGTAGTGATGTGTGAACACACATCATTCGGACAGTACCAATATTTCAGAGGTTTTAAGAAGATAATTGGATTTTTGCTCCTAATCAAGAACTGTTAACTGGTTTATATTCAAGGCTTAGTTGGCTCATCATTCTCGGAAAAAAACAACTTTATTCTGAGTTAGGAAACTTCATCGTGAGATTTGAGATATATTGGTTTGGAAAATTTCCTCAGTTTCTCCTGGCTTCGAAGTCCCCGGCCTCGTAGTGGGGTAAGGCCCATCGGAGGCAGATGAATCTGAATAATAAGAATAATGATAATATTAAAAATTATAGGACTTCCCTGGTGGCACAGTGGATAAGAATCTACCTGCCAGTGCAGGGGACATGGGTTTGATCCCTGGTCTGGGAGCCACTAAGCCTGTGTGCCACAACAACTGAAGCTGTGTGCCCTACAGCCCACACATGACAAATACTGAGCCTGTATGCTGAAACTACTGTAGCCCGTGCTCCCTAGAGTCTGTTTCACAAGAGAAGTCACTGCAATGAGAAGCCCATGCACTGCAACGAAGAGTAGCCACCGCTTGCTAAAACTAGAGAAAGGCCACACAAAAGCAATCAAGGCCCAGCACAACCAAAAATAAATAAATAAAGATAATAAAAGAATTGCAATCATTGCAGTAGCTTATATTCACCAAAGATTTACTAGGTACTATGTTCTCTGCTAAGTGCTAACTCTATGTTGTTTTTCAGTTGCTAAGTTATCTCCAACTCTTTGCAACCCCATGAACTGCAGCATTATCAGGCTTCCCTGTCCTTCACTATCTCCCAGAGTTTCCTCAAACTCATGTTCATTGACTCATGATGCCATCCAACCATCTCGTCCTCTGTCACCTTCTTCTCCTCTTGCCCTCAATCCTTCCCAGCATCAGGGTCTTTTCCAGTGAGTCAGCTCTTTGCATCAGGGTCAAAGTATTGGAGCTTCAGCTTCAGCATCAGTACTTCCAATGAATATTCAGGACTGATCTCCTTTAGGATTGACTGGTTGGATCTCCTTGCAGTCCATGGGACTCTCAAGAGTCTTCTCCAACCACAGCTCAAAAGCAACAATTCTTCCATGCTCAGCCTTCTTTATGGTCCAACTCATACATCCATACATGACTCCTGGAAAAAAAATAGCTTTAACTATATGGACCTTTGTCAGTAAAGTGATGTCTCTGCTTTTTAATACGCTATCTAGGTTTGTCATAGCTTTTCTTCCCAAGGAGCAACCATCTTTTAAATTCACGGCTGCAGTCACCATCCATAGTGACTTTGGAGCCTAAGAAAATAAAATCTGCCACTGTTTCCATTTTTTTCCCCTTCTATTTGCCATGAAGTGATGGAATCAGATGTCATGATTGTAGTTTTCTGAATGCTGAGTTTTAAACCAGCTTTTTCACTCTCCTCTTTCACCTTCATGAAAAGGCTCTTTAGTTCCTCTTTGCTTTCTGCCATTATGGTAGTATCATCTGCATATCTGAGGTTGTAGATATTTCTTGAAGCAATCTTGGTTCCAACTTGCGACTCATCCTGCCTGGCATCTCACGTGATGTACTCTGCATATAAGTTAAATAAGCAGGGTGACAATATACAGCCTTAACGTACTCCTTTCCCAATTTTGAGTCAGTCTGCTGTTCCATGTCTGGTTCTAACTGCTGCTTCTTGACCTGCAGACATGTTTCTCAGGTGGCAGGTCAGGTGATCTGCTATTCCCATCTCTTGAAGAATTTTCCACAATTTGTTGTGATCCATGCAGTCAAAGGCTTTAACATAGTCAATGAAGCATGAGTGTTGACAATTTGATCTCTGGTTCCTCTGCCATTTCTAAATCCAGTTGGTACATCCAGCTTGTAATTCTATACTGATTCATTATTCCTTATAGTCCTTATACACATTAATTCTCAATATAATCTCACAAAGAATATTATTCTAATATTCATAGATGAGAAAATGAAGGCTCAGAAGGATGAATAACTTGCTCATGATTATATATTAAGTGGTAGAACCAGGATTAGAATCCCGATCTGACTCCAAAGCTTGTGCTCTTCTTTGCCCTATTTCCTGCATGGAGGGGAAGAACTACAGATCATATAGTGAAATGAGAGTCCAAAGAAGGTGAGGAGAAGTGTGTATACAAACTTGTTCTGTGCAGAGTGAAAAACTGGACCAACATAAATGTCCACTGAAAGGGTACTGGTTAAATTAGGGTATATTCTTACAAAAGGATACAATGCATCCATTTTAAAAGATGGAAGCAGAGATATGCAAAAAAGGGAAGTAAAATAAATGGGCAATAACAGTATGCCTAGGTTCCCATGTACTTTAAGTAAAGAAAATGTATGTATGCAAGTATAGAAAAAAAGACTAAAAGGATATATTACCAAACTATTAGGCTGAGCCAATAAAATATAAAATTGCTGTTTCTGTAGGTCAAGAGTAAAATATTGGCAATTTCATATGGTCCAACTTAAAAGTTATAGTGGTCACTCCCACAGGGTGAGAATTTTTGACAATTTTCACTGTCTTATGCATTCCTTTAAAGTTTGAATTTTACTCATTCTTTTTTAAAAAATTATTTATTTACATTTTTCTGTGCTGGGTCTTCAATGCTGCATGTGGGCTACTCTCTAGTTGTGGTACACGGGCTTCTCATTGTGGTGGCATCTCCACTTGCAGAGCATGGGCTCTAGGGCACCCAGGTGTAGTAGTTGCAGCTCAAAGGCTCTAGAGTGAGGGCTCAGTAGTTGTGATGTACGAGCTTAGCTGCCTTGTGGCATGTAGAATATTCCTGGATCAAGGATTGAACCTATGTCCCCCACATTGGCAGGTGGATCCTTAACCACTGGGAAACCAGGGAAATCCTGAATTTTATATTTTATTAACAATAAACCTGTTTTTTTAAAATAATAGAAATAAAAATCTTTCCAAAGAAAAGGTAAAAGTTAGAAAACTATATAAATGTGAGCTGGATTTCCTTTCCATCTAGGGGAAAGTTTTACAAGTAGGAGAAGTCAGGCATTCATTGACATTTTAGCTTGTTGTAATGGGTTGGTGGCCAGGCAAGCATAACTTATTTCCAACAGGCCTCCTTCAGGGGCTCTAGGCTTTTCGGCAAACACGAGCCCTCCTGGTATATATTCTTGGAAATAACTAGGTTGACAAGGATAGGTACACACCACATGTTAACTGAAGTCACACTTACTGGCCTTGGATAAGGAATCTGGTAATGTAGTCCAATTTCAATCCTGGCTGTGCATTCATCTATACACTGTTTAATCAGGTCTGTGTCTGTGAGCTATTAAAAGGGAAAAAGAGGTGAGATTGTTAGCGTCTTTCCAAGGCTACATAAAGTAGAGGTGCATATTTTCTTAAACTTTTTCAGTTCATCAGCCACTAAATTAAATATTGGTCATTTGAAATATCAAAAACAATTTAAGATTTCCTGTGGATTAAACTTTAAAAAATCATTTAGCTAATATAAGCACATAGTAAAATAATTCAAATGATACAAAAGGATATAATATAAAACAAAATCATCTTCTTCTTCTTCCTGTCTCTCAATTTCCCTTCTCAGAGACAATGATCACACGTTTGTTTGTTTTTCCAGGGATATTCTATGCATATATAAGTATACTTCTATAAGACCTAGTAGTTTTTCTTATAAAAATGAAACCTCTGAACCCTGCTTTTTCACAAACAACTTGAAGTTCCTTCTATATTTACACATATAGAGCTGCTTCATTCTTTTTAACAGTTGCACAAAATACCAACATATGACTGAATTATAATTTAACCAATCTTCCACCAATGGACATTTAGGTTATTTCCAATCTTTTGCCATTTTAAACAATGGATCTTGTATTTTTAACTCTTACAGATAGTCCCTGCAGATTCAAATTACTCTCTAAGAGGTTATACCAATTTATATTCCTATGAACAATCCATGAATTATATTCCTACCAACAAAGAACGAGAGTGCTTCTTCATACCCTCCCCATGTTGATCAAGTGTTTCAGCAACTGCTGTCTAGACACACCCTGAGTAAGATATTGGAGAATGATCCACCTTCTATTTTGAACTGTAAACTGTTTGCTCATTACTGAGAAGAAGAAATGATGTTTGAAATTTCCAAACAGTTAAACTGTGGTAGTCCAATTTCAAGTAAAGGAATAAAAAGTTCATTCTGAAAACAGAAAGCCAGGGAGTAGATGAGGAGACAATGTTTCGAGGATGGAAAATGAGTCAACACATGACTCTACCAAGAGTCTGAAAGTGGGCTTCAAAGCAGAGGTGGGTTGCATCAGCCCCAGATGACACCCACAGTGAAGCCTGGGCTACCATGACTTGCAAATTCCAAGGGCGTTCCTGTCCTGTGGTACCTCTTGGAGCACAGAAAAGTTCTAGGACCTGCAATGCATAAAAAAAAAAAACCACAGCTGAGCCCCCTGGGACAGAGGCTCAGCTTTCTGACCTCTGTATTTCTCAGAAGCTATTCTTCTGCTTGTCTACCTTGGGGGTAGATTTCCATGTTCTCATTTGCCTATTGGGATTCAGAGCAATTAATAAAATACATTTGAGTTATTATTAAGCTCTTATAGCAAGTGAGGTTACAGGAGACTACTTAGGTCTACATGAGGGATTAGGGAGAAAGAAGCCCCTAATAAAGATATGGGGACTGAGGGCTTCTAGGGCTCCAGCTGTCCATTTAAACAAGCTGGATTAGAGTTCTCCAAATTCAGTCATTCAGAGGCGCCTGTGTGATTTTGTCATCTCCACAACTACCTATACTAATATTAAACTTTCTCTTTAAATGGACTCTGTTAAGTACAGTACTTTCAAAATTATATGATATTATGTTTCCTTTCTAAAACATGGTAAAACAGTACATATTTTTAAATGACAAACCCATGTACCTCCCCCAACACAACAACATTATCTCATTTATGTCCTAGCACATACACCTCTCTCTGGCTCATACTACACTGGGCCAATTCAAGCAGAGGCAAATGAAGAATTATTATTACCTTAACTGCAAGCTCAAAGGGTATTGAGTAGTCCTTAGGTGATTGAACCTGCAAAGCTTTACTGGTCATATACTACTATGATATCCCCATCCCCAGGTTAGACACTGTGAGGCCATGGTACCTGCCTTCAACTATCAAGGATGGTACCTGTGCAGAACAAATCTGACACATGAAGCTACAGAAAAGGCACAATGGTACATAATCAACAGGGCAATGACTGCAGACTGCTATACAGGAATTCAGAGTAGGTGGTCATCATGGGGTTGGTTGAGGGCAGAAGACTTGAGGAAGACTTCCTGGAGAAGATCAATTGAATCAAAGTATTTGTAAGTGCTCATTAATTTAGTGACAACCACAGACAGGGCCATGAGATACACTAGAAAGGTATAAGAAACTGTCTATGTGCTCAAGGAACTGACAATCTGGTTAAGGAGACCATACCAACATAAATGAAACAAATAAGTAAAAAACTTATGACTGTCTAATTAGGGAAAGGTATAGGTCAGTGGTCTACAAAGTTTTTGATCATCTACTTCTTTCAATAAAAAAACTTCTGAGCCCTGAGAATTCCACAGTGGTTCAGTGGTTAGGACTTTCACTGCCGTGTCCCAGGGAACTAAGGTCCTACAAGCCACACAGTGCGGCAAAAAAAAAAAATCCTGAGCCCATATCCATAGCTTCCATATGTGTATTTATAAATTTATTAAACTATTAATAATCAATAATATATATATAATAGACATTTTTAAAGGAGCAATAAAAATAAATAGAAACAGCACTTACAATATTTTATTTCTATTTCTCAAAGGACTGTTCAGGACCTCAAAGGGTACACACACACTGATGTGGTATGCATGGTCTATACTAAAATCAGAAAAAGTTTGGGGAAGTTGGAGGATGGTCAGAAGAGAGGAAAGGAGTTTCACAAGCAGGTTGGTATTAAAAGCATGTAGGCTTCAGGGATTATAAGAGAAGGATATTATAGATTGGGAGGGTTTCTCAGGTAGCACTTAACCCCAGTGGTAATTTTACACTTCTTTCCATCTAACTCTGAAACATCTTTCAGGGACCCTGTCTTGGTTTTCCTCAGTTAGATCCCTGATGTCTAGTCTGATGTTTGGAACATGGTAGACACTCAGCAACTTGTTGAATAAAAGAACGACAGCAAAGGGTCACAAAGTAGTGCAGAAATGGGAAATGGGCAAAATGGGAAAGGGAGGTGTTCTTGTGGAAAGATGAATTCTGCTTTGGGCTATTATGCTTGTGGTGAGTTCCTACAGGTGGCTGATGAGAGACCAAGACATGGGATCTGGAGCCATGGTCTTTGGGCCTCAGTATGGAGGGGTGACCTTTAGAGGACTCTTATAGCTGGTAGGAGAGTGTGTGAAAAAGGGCAGAAAGGAGACTGAGACAGGGGTCAGAGAGGGAAAAGCAAAGAGAGTAGATTGTCAGGAAGTTTCACAAAGTGAACAGTGACAACACTGAATCCATGAGATCAACAAGAAAGAGGCAAGGAAAGTCAGGAGCTGAAAACGTCTTTCCACGCTTACAGCCAGACAGTCTTCCCAAGAGCTGACAGATAATACTTTATGGTTTGTCAAATCAAGCCTCTTAGATGGTTTTTGGCTCCCTGGTATTTGGGTTCAGCTAGCTAATGGAGGCACTATTTTACTCAATTCTGAGGTCCCAAAGGGCAAAGCCTCTCTGTTAGCCAAAGAGGCTTGAGTTCAAAGGTAAGTTATAAAGGGAACTTTTGCCTTAATCCTATTCTCTTTCCTCTTTATACTTGGAGACTCTGAATAGCTTATGAATTGAAAAAACCAAACACAACTCTGAGCACTTCCTGTGGGAGTGACCGACAACAGGCACAGTGTGTGAGGAGCCGATTCTACCCTGAAAATTCTCACTGGACTGATTTAGGTCACCTGGCTCACGCAGTCTTCTGAGGATGCTGAGCCACTTACCAGCTGGACTGAAACTTGAAGAAAGTGAAGACAGAAACCCAGGCTGGCCTCTGTTTTCCAGTGGTTGGGTAAGCCAGCTAGGTTGTGCCTCTGGCCCCTTCTTGCTCCACATTCTGTCCCTCTAATTTGTGCTGCTCAGTCCTCTCAACTATAGGATAGAAAAGAAATGAACAAACACCACAAGAATTGCTCTCCTCCTTGCAATATCCAACGGGGCCTACTTACATTTTTGTTTTTTTGGAACAGCGTTCTGGCTTCATTTAATATGTACTGTTTTTCTTTAATGGTGTCTTCCATCTGCCCTGATGCAGCCTGCCATTTCCTCGCAAGCCTGAAAATTCTGCGGTAGAGGCCAAGAACTTCTTGTCGTGTTGCCATTGTCATCTTCCGACCCACCAAAATAGAAGGGAGGATAATTTGCATAAAAATTCACTTTGACAGTAGGCAGTACAGCAGCTGTACATTTTAAATAATCAAGCTCTTTAATTAGTCTAGAAAATAACTGCTCTTTCTCAACAGATATGTTTGGTAACATTGCCAGAATGGTGCTGTATGAATATCAGCAATCTCTTAGATAGCCTTGTGCATCATCCCTTAGTTGAAGGTTGTTCAACCTTGCTGTTTGCCATGATGACTATTTTTATGAATATGACAAATCAAAAATACACATTTAATGTTCTTTAAACCAGTATATTCTTTCCCAGAATATCTTAGAAATGATGCTTTTACTGTATATGCTGGTAAAATTACATTACTAACTTGAGTGCACAGGAGAAGGCACATTTTGAATAACTGAATTTTCTAGTTATGTGAGAACTTGAGTTAAATGCAGGGGTGGTAAACTGAAGTGCCTCTGGGGCCTAGCAGGCAACAAAATGAGGAAATTTGGCTAGTGGAGACAGTGGCCAACTAGAGATATGCCCCCTTGAAACAGAACAGTTCTACTCAGTCCCAGCCAGCTATTCTTGTGTAGAATTGAGGTCCTAAGGGTGCCAGATTTCCTGACAGCTTAACAATAGGTGGCAGTCAAGATGTTTAAAATAAGAAATTTCAAAAAACACAGTATTTATTTTTGAAAATGCAAGTACCAAGAGGGCCAAATAAAATGAGTCTGCAGGCTCAATTCCACTTGTCAGGTTGCAATCTTTTTTAGTTCATCATAATCTTGTTGAAAATATTTCTCAAAATTGTTGGCCTACTTCCTTCCTTCCTTGTCCACATAAGAACTGTATAATAAATACAACTGAAAATCTTTCTGATGACTGAAGATCTTGTGGCCCCTCTTGAGTTTTCACTCTGAAATACATCAGTTTTAATTTCAGAGGCTTTGGCCAAGGGAAGCAACCCAAGTATATTCCTGAAAGCTAGCAGTATTTTTAAATATTAAATTCCTGTTAAAGTCATTTTTATTATAAAATTTTTCAGATCTAGAAAATATATAGTTAATAACATAATTAACCATCATATATTCTTAAATAACCTTAAAGAGTAAATTATTTATATAGTCAAAACCCCATTGTACCCCTTCCAAATCAAATTTCCTCTCCTCTCCCCTAGAAGGAATCACTATCCTGAATTAGTTTGCCTTTCTCACATACTGGGCTTCCCTGATAGCTCAGTTGGTAGAAGAATCCACTTGCAATGCAGGAGACCCTGGTTCGATCCCTGGGTCAGATCTGCTGGAGAAGGGACAGGCTACCCACTCCAGTATCCTGGCCTAGAGAATTCCATGGACTGTATAGTCCATGGGGTCACAAAGAGTCAGACACGACTGAGTGCTACTTTATGCTTAACATAATATTGCTTAGCCAGTTAAAATTTATATATATATGAGGTATTATATCCTTCCACTTGCCTTTTTTGCTCATACTTGTACAATTCATCCATATCCTGTAGCTGTGGTTCATATATTCTAACTACTGCAATTCAGTCCACTGCATGAAGCTATCCCAACATACTTGTCTATTCTCCTACTGATGAATGTTGAATTTTTTCCCCCTTCCCTCTCTTTTTTACTTTGCAAAAACTTCTGCCTATTTTTTGAAAATAATTTTATTTATTTCTTTATGGTGTGCTGGGTCTTTGTTGCTGTGTGGGCTTTTCTCTAGACTGGCAAATGGGGGCTACTCTCTAGTTGTGGTTCCCGAGCTTCTCATCTCGTGGCTTCTCTTGTTCTGGAGCACTGGCTCCAGAGCACACAGTCTTCAATAGTTGCAGCCTGTGGGCTCAGTAGTTTTAGCTCCCAGGCTCTTGAGCATGGCTCAGTAGTTCTGGTGCACAGGCTTAGTTGCTCTACTGCATGTAGGATCTTCCTGGACCAGGGATCAAACCCGTTATCTCCTGCACTGGCAGGTGGACTCTATCACTGAGCCACCAGGGAAGCCCCAGCCAATTTCCTTACTGTTAACTTCTATATCTAAAAGAAATTCAGGGATCTTGGGCAAGATGGCACAGTGGGAAGACCCTGAGCTCACCTCTACAGGCACACCAAAATTGCAACTATTGATGAGAAAGCCTGGACTATAACAGAAAAGATCTCCTACAACTAAATATATAAAGAAGGAACACAATGAAATGGGTAGGAGGGGTGGAGCTGTGGTATAGTCAAGATCCATACCCCTAAGTGGATGACCCACAAACAGAAGAATAATTACAAGTGCAGAAGTTCTCAAGAAGCAATAGCTACAAGCTCCACATCAGGTTCCTCAGGTTGGGAGTCTGGCACAAGGAAGAAAGGCCGCTAGAATGATTGGCTTTGAAAGTCAGAGAGGCTTACTTTTTAGAGATCCAGAGAGTGGTGGGATATAGAGACTGTTCTTAAAGGGTACATACAGACTTTCACACGGGCAGAAGCATTTAAGTGAAGGAGCCTAGGCAGACCCACATGCTGATCTTTAAGAGTCTTCTGGAGAGACAAGAGGCAACTGGAGCTCATCCTGGAGTCATAGAAACTGATGGAAAGTGTTTTGGGGAGCTCATTTCACCACGTGGACCTATTGCTGGCAAGAGTCACTTTGGAATTCTTCCTTTAGCTTATTAGACATCAACCAGACATCACCAACCTGTCTGGGATGTCTCAGGCCAAGTAGCTAGTTGAGCAGAGACACACCTCACCAACCACCAAACAAGCTGCCTTAAGACTCCTTGAACCCACAGCCATCTCAGGACATGGTTCTATCCACAAAAGGGCCAGGAACTTGCCCCACACACCACACACACTAGCCCCAGGACTTCCAACACCCTGTGGCCTACCCTGAAGGGACATTTGGACTTAGCTCTGCCTACCAGTGCGGCAACACTAGCCTCAGGACCACTACACTACAGCCCTGAAGCCTGCCATGGCGGGACCCAACCCACCTACCATCAAGCTGGTACCAGGCGCAGAATCCCTAGGCTACCACCACCAAGCCAGTATCAGCTCTGAGACATGTTGGGACCTTTAGAGCCAGCTGCCCCAGGATCAGGCCTCATCTACCAGCAGCCAACACAAGCTTTGGGACACCCTGTGCCCTGTAGCCAGCTGTGTCAGGAATCAGCTGCACCTATCAACAGGTAGATGCTAGACTGGGGAACCATGACTCTGCGAACACCCACCCTAGAACCTGGCTTTAGCCACCAGTGAGCCAGCATTAGCCCTGCAGCCCCTCATGATTTTATAGCCAGCTGTCTCGTGACCCAGTCCCACCAATCAGCAGTTGGCAGTATCAGAACAAGTCAGGGCCTAACTAGCAGTTAGACAAGGGGCCAGCCATGCCTACCAGACTGCCCAAAGCAGTCAGCCCACCATAACTGAAGGACCCATGCAGTCCACCTAGTGGGTACCCCTTGAGCATATAGTTGTGATGACCAGATAAGAGTATGGTGGAGGAATAGAATGTTTCCTACAAAAGACCATTTTTCCAAGGTCGGGAAATGAAATCAATCTACCAGATATATAGACATAAAAATGGCAAATTAGGCAAAATTAGGTGATAGAGGAACATGTTCCAAATGAAGGAATAAGATAAAACCCTAGAAGAAAAACTAAGTGAAACAGAAATAGGCATTTACCCAATAAAGAGATCAAGGTAATAAACATAAACATGATCAAAGAACATGGGAAAAAAGTAGATAAACAGACTGAGAAATTAGACGTTTTTAACAGAGAGAAAATATAGAGTTAGAAAATATAAAGAAAACCAAATAGAGATGAAGAGTATAATAACTGAAATAAAAGACACAGTAAAGTAAATCACTGAAGGTGAACAGAAAAAAGAAGAATAAAAAGAAATCCAGGAGACATTCAGGAAAACAACAAGCACACTAACATTGACAAAAAAAGGGTCCTAGAAGAAGAGAGAGAGAGAGAAAGGGGCAGAGAACATATCTGAAGACATAAGAGCTGAAAATTCCTCTAGCATGGGCAAGGAACCAGACGTACAGGTCCAGAAAGCACAGAGTCCCAAATAGGATCAACCCAAGGAAGGCCACACAAAGACACACTGCAATTAAAATGGCAAAATTTAAAGATAAAGAGAGAATATTAAAAGCAGCAAGGGAAAACTAGCAAGTTACCTACAAGGAAACTCCCATCAGACTATCAACTGACTTTTCAACAGAAACTCTGCAGGCCAGAAAGGAGTGGCATAATAATATGTTAGTGTTTTGAGGGATGAATGGGAAAAACCTACAGCCAAGAATATTCTACCTGGAAAGATTTTCATTCAGATTTGATGGAAAGATTAAAAATTTTATAAAGAAGCAAAAGCTAAAAGGGTTCAGCACCACCCAAAACAGTTTAGAAGATGTTAAGAGAACTTCTCTAAGTGGAAAAAAAAGGCCACAACGAGAAACATAAAAATTACAAAAGGTAAAAAGCTCACTGGTAAAGGCAAATATATAGTAAAGGTAGTAAATCAACTATATACAAAGCTAGTAGGAAGGTTAAAAGACAAAAGGAATAAACTCATCTATATTTGCAATAAGTACATAGTTCAGTTCAGTCGCTCAGTCATGTCCGACTCTTTGCAACCCCATGAATCGCAGCACGCCAGGCCTCCCTGTCCATCACCAACTCCCAGAGGTCACTCAGACTCACGTCCATCAAGTCAGTGATACCATCCAGCCATCTCATCCTTTGTCGTCCCCTTCTCCTCCTGCCCACAATACCTCCCAGCATCAAAGTCTTTTCCAATGAGTCAACTCTTCGCATGAGGTGGCCAAAGTACTGGAGTTTCAGCTTCAGCATCATTCCTTCCAATGAAATCCCAGGGCTGATCTCCTTCAGAATGGACTGGTTGGATCATCTTGCAGTCCAAGGGACTCTCAAGAGTCTTCTCCAACACCACACTTCAAAAGCATCAATTCCTCAGCGCTCAGCCTTCTTCACAGTCCAACTCTCACATCCATACATGACTACTGGAAAACACATAGCCTTGACTAGACGGACCTTAGATGGCAAAGTAATGTCTCTGCTTTTGAATATGCTATCTAGGTTGGTCATAGCTTTCCTTCCAAGGAGTAAGCGTCTTTTAATTTCATGGCTGCAGTCACCATCTGCAGTGATTTTAGAGCCCCCAAAAATAAAGTCTGACACTGTTTCCCCATCTATTTCCCATGAAGTGATGGGACCGGATGCCATGATCTTCGTTTTCTGAATGTTGAGCTTTAAGCCAACTTTTTCACTCTCCTCTTTCACTTTCATCAAGAGGATCTTCAGTTCCTCTTCACTTTCTGCCTTAAGGGTGGTGTCATCTGCATATCTGAGGTTATTGATATTTCTCCTGGCAATCTTGATTCCAGCTTGTGTTTCTTCCAATCCAGCGTTTCTCATGATGTACTCTGCATACAAGTTAAATAAGCAGGGTGACAGTATACAGCCCTATTTGGAACCAGTCTGTTGTTCCATGTCCAGTTCTAACTGTTGTTTCCTGACCTGCATACAGATTTCTCAAGAGGCAGGTCAGGTGGTCTGGTATTCCCATCTCTTTCAGAATTTTCCACAGTTTATTGTGATCCACACAGTCAAAGGCTTTGGCATAGTCAATAAAGCAGAAATAGATGTTTTTTGGGAACTCTCTTGCTTTTTTGATGATCCAGCGGATGTTGGCAATTTCATCTGTGGCTCCTCTGCTTTTTCTAAAACCAGCTTGAACATCTCGAAGTTCATGGTTCACGTTCTGTTGAAGCCTGGCTTGGAGAATTTTGAGCATTACTTTACTAGCGTGTGAGATGAGTGTAATTGTGCGGTAGTTTGAGCATTCTTTGGCATTGCCTTTCTTTGGGATTGGAATGAAAACTGACCTTTCCAGTCTTGTGGCCACTGCTGAGTTTTCCAAATTTGCTGGCATATTGAGTGCAGCACTTTCACAGCATCATCTTCCAGGATTTGAAACAGCTCAACTGGAATTCCATCACCTCCACTACCTTTGTTCATAGTGATGCTTTCTAAGACCCACTTGACTTCACATTCCAGGATGTCTGGCTCTAGATGAGTGATCACACCATTGTGATTATCTGGGTCTTGAAGATCTTTTTTGTACAGTTCTTCTGTGTATTCTTGCCACCTCTTCTTAATATCTTCTGCTTCTGTTAGGTCCATACCATTTCTGTCCTTTATCGAGCCCATCTTTGCATGAAATGTTTCCTTGGTATCTCTAATTTTCTTGAAGAGATCTCTAGTCTTTCCCATTCTGTTCTTTTCCTCTATTTCTTTGCATTGAACGCTGAAGAAGGCTTTCTTATCTCTTCTTGCTATTCTTTGGAATTCTGCATTCAGATGCTTAAATCTTTCCTTTTCTCCTTTGCTTTTCACTTCTCTTCTTTTCACAGCTATTTGTAAGGCCTCCTGAGACAGCCATTTTGCTTTTTTGCATTTCTTTTCCATGGGGATGGTCTTGATCCCTGTCTCCTGTACAATGTCATGAACCTCATTCCATAGTTCATCAGGCACTCTATCTAACAGATCTAGGCCCTTAAATCTATTTCTCACTTCCACTGTATAATCATAAGGGATTTGATTTAGGTCATACCTGAATGGTCTAGTGGTTTTCCCTACTTTCTTCAATTTAAGTCTGAATTTGGTAATAAGGAGTTCATGATCTGAGCCACAGTCAGCTCCCAGTCTTGTTTTTGCTGACTGTATAGAGTTTCTCCATCTTTGGCTGCAAAGAATATAATCAATCTGATTTCGGTGTTGGCCATCTGGTGATGTCCATGTGTAGAGTCTTCTCTTGTGTTGTTGGAAGAGGGTGTTTGCTATGACTAGTGCATTTTCTTGGCAAAACTCTATTAGTCTTTGCCCTGCTTCATTCCACATTCCAGGGCCAAATTTGCCTGTTACTCCAGGTGTTTCTTGACTTCCTACTTTTGCATTCCAGTCCCCTATAATGAAAAGGATATCTTTTTTGGGTGTTAGTTCTAAAAGGTCTTATAGGTCTTCATAGAACTGTTCAACTTCAGCTTCTTCAGTGTTACTGGTTGGGGCATAGACTTGGATTACCGTGATATTGAATGGTTTGCCTTGGATACGAACAGAGATCATTCTGTCATTTTTGAGATTGCATCCAAGTACTGCATTTCGGACTCTTTTGTTGACCATGATGGCTACTCCATTTCTTCTGAGGGATTCCTGCCTGCAGTGGTAGATATAATGGTCATCTGAGTTAAATTCACCCATTCCAGTCCACTTGAGTTCATTGATTCCTAGAATGTCGATGTTCACTCTTGCCATCTCCTGTTTGACCACTTCCAATTTGCCTTGATTCATGGACCTGACATTCCAGGTTCCTATGAAATATTGCTCTTTACAGCATCAGACCCTGCTTCTATCACCAGTCACATCCATAGCTGGGTACTGTTTTTGCTTTGGCTCCATCCCTTCATTCTTTCTAGAGTTCTTTCTGCACTGATCTCCTGTAGCATATTGGGCACCTACCGACCTGGGGAGTTCCTCTTTCAGTATCCTACCATTTTGCCTTTTCATACTGTTCATGGGGTTCTCAAGGCAAGAATACTGAAGTGGTTTGCCATTCCCTTCTCCAGTGGACCACATTCTGTCAGACCTCTCCACCATGACCCGCCCATCTTGGGTTGCCCCACGAGCATGGCTTAGTTTCAGTGAGTTAGACAAGGCTGTGGTCCTAGTGTGATTAGATTGACTAGTTTTCTGTGAGTATGGTTTCAGTGTGTCTGCCCTCTGACGCCCTCTTGCAAACCCTACCATCTTACTTAGGTTTCTTTTACCTTGGGCGTGGGGTATCTCTTCAGGGATATACAAAACAAAAGTTGTAAAATATAATGTCAAAAACAGTAATCATCAGGGAGGGAAGTAAAAGTGCAGGATTATTAAATGCATCTGAAATTAAAAGATCAGCAATTTTAAAAAATTAATTTATTTTAATTGGAGGCTAATTACTTTACAATATTGTAGTGGTTTTTGCCATATATTGACATGAATCAGCCATGGGTGTACACGTGTTCTCCATCCTGAAACCCCCTCCCACCTCCTTCCCCATCCCATCCCTCAGGGTCATCCCAGTGCACCAGCCCTGAGAACCCTGTCTCATGTATCAAACCTGGACTGGCGATCTATTCCACAAATGATTATATACATGTTTTAATACTATCCTCTCAAATCATCCCACCTTTGCCTTCTCCCACAGAGTCCAAAAGTC
The DNA here is from genome assembly GCF_016772045.2 of Ovis aries. Classification (NCBI taxonomy): domain Eukaryota; kingdom Metazoa; phylum Chordata; class Mammalia; order Artiodactyla; family Bovidae; genus Ovis; species Ovis aries. The sequence continues at coordinate 19,200,112 of NC_056077.1, read as the reverse complement.
TGTTCTTTATATCTGTGTCTGTTTTGCCATCTTGTATACAGGGTCATCGTTACGATCTTTCTAAATTCCATATATATACATTAATATACTGTATTGGTGTTTTTCTTTCTGACTTACTGCACTCTGTATAATAGGTTTCAGTTTCATCCACCTCATTAGAACTGATTCAAATGCATTCTTTTTAATAGCTGAGTAATATTCCATTGTGTATATGTATCATCACAGCTTTCTTATCCATTCATCTGGTGGTAGACATCTAGGTTGCTTCCATGTCCTGGCTACTATAAACAGTGCTGTGATGAACACTGGGGTACATGTGGCTCTTTTAATTCTGGTTTCCTCACTGTGTATGCCCAGCAGTGGGATTGCTGGGTCGTATGGCAGTTCTATTTCCAGTTTTTTAAGGAATCTCCACACTGTTCTCCATAGTGGCTGTACTAGTTTGCATTCCCACCAACAGTGTAAGAGGGTTTCCTTTTCTCTGCACCCTCTCCAGCGTTTGTTTGTAGACTTTTGGATAGCAGCCATTCTGACTGGTGTGAAATGGTACCTCATTGTGGTTTTGATTTGCATTTCTCTGATAATGAGTGATGTTGAGCATCTTTTCATGTGTTTGTTAGCCATCTGTATGTCTTCTTTGGAGAAATGTCTGTTTAGTTCTTTGGCCCATTTTTTGATTGGGTCGTTTAATTTTCTGGAATTGAGCTGCAGGAGCTGCTTGTATATTTTTGAGATTAACTCTTGGTCAGTTGCTTTGTTTGCTATTATTTTCTCCCATTCTGAAGGTTGTCTTTTCACCTTGCTTATAGTTTTGTTCATTGTACAAAAGCTTTTAAGTTTAATTAGGTCCCATTTGTTTATTTTTGCTTTTATTTCCATTACTCTGGGGGGTGGGGGGGTGGGTCATAGAGGATCCTGCTGTGGTTTATGTCGGAGAGTGTTTTACCTCTGTTTTCCTCTAGGAGTTTTACAGTTTCTGGTCTTAAATTTAGATCTTTAATCCAAAGATCAGCAATTTAAAATAATCATGTGTGTGTACACACACACACAGATATGTGTGTGTGTGTGTATATATATATATATGTATACACACACACATATTTATGGCTATACATAAACCTATATTGCACATATATATATTTATATACACACATGATATTTTTTAATACCCAGAGATAAATGAAAACAAATACACAAAGATCCAAAATCTATGGGAGGCAGCAAAAGTAGCTGTAAGAGGGAAGTTTATAGTGATACAAGCTTACCCCAGGAAACAAGAATAATATCAAACAACCTAATCTTATACCTAAAGGAAGGAATTAGAAAAAGAACAAACAAACCCCAAAGTTAGTGGAAGGAAAGAGATAATAAAGATCAGAGCAGGTGTTTCCCTGATGGTTCAGTGGTTAAGAATCTGCCTGCCAATGTAGAGGACACAGGTCTGATTTCTGCTCTGAGGAGATCCCATATGCAGTGTAGCAACTAAGTTCATGTGCCACAACTACTGAGTCAGCACTCTAGAGCCTGTGAGTCACAACTACTGAGCCCATGAGCTGCAACTATAGAAGCCCATGTGCCTAGAGCCCATACTCTGCAACAAGAGAAGCCACCACTGAGAAGCCTGCACACAGCAACTAGAACCCAGCATGGCGGAAAATAAATAAATAAATCTGAAAAAATCTCAAGAGAGCAGAAATTAAAAAAAAAAAATTGAAAAGTCAATGAAACCAACAGATTTCTTTTTTAAAGAAAAACAAAATTGATAAATCTTTAGCTAGACTCATGAAGAGAAAAAGAGAAGGCCCAAATCAAAAAAATCAGAAATTAACAAGGAAGAGTTACAGTCAGTTACAAGTTACAGAGTTATAAGTGATTACTAGGAATGACTATATGCCAATAAAATGGACAACAGAAAAAAAATGGAGAAAATCTTAGAAATGTACAATATGCCAAGACCAAACCAGGAAAAAATTAGAAAATATGAACAGTTCAATTACCAGTAATGAAATTGAATCATAATTTAAAAATTCCCAATAAACAAAAGTCTAGGACCAGAGGGCTTCACAGGTGAATTCTATCAAACATTTAGAGAAGAGTTAACACCTATCTTTCTCAAGCTATTCCAAAAAATTTTGGAGGAAGGAACACTTCCTAACTCATTCTATGAGGCCCCTCGCATCATCCTGATCCAAAACCAAACAAAGACATAACAACAACAAAAAAAATTACAGGCCTGTATCACTGATGAACATAGATGCAAAAATCCTCAACAAATTATTAGCAAACAAAATCCAGTGATACACTAGAAGGGTAATACACCATGATCAAGTGGGATTTATCAATATCTGCAAATCAATGTGATACCCTACAATAACAAATTGAAAAATTAAAAACCAAAGGACCATCTCAATAGATGTAGAAAGAGCTTTTGACAAAATTCAACATCCACTTATGATTAAAGCTTCCCAGAAAGTGGGCACAGAGGCGATATCCCTCAAAATAATAAACACCATATATGACAAAATAACATATTCAATGGTGAAAAGCTGAAAGCATTACCTCTATGCTTGTGATGAGGAACAAGACAAGGATGCCCATTCTCTCAACATAGTTTTGGCAGTCCTAGCCACAGCAATCAGAGAAGAAAAATAAAAGGAATCCAAATTTTAAAGGAAGAAGTAAAACTGTCACTGTCTGAAGATGGCATGATACGACACATAAAAAATTCCAAAGATCCCACCAGAAAACTACTAGAGCTTATCAATAAATTCAGTAGAGCTGCAGGATACAAAATTAACATATAGAAACCTGCTGCATTTGTCTCTACTAACAACAAACTATCAGAGAAATCAACTAAATAATTCTATTCATCATCATGTCAAAAAAATAAAATACCTCAAAATAAACCTACTAAGGAGGTAGACTTCCCTGGTGGCTCAGACGGTTAAGCGTCTGTCTACAGTGTGGGAGACCCGGGTTCAATCCCTGGGTCGGGAAGATCCCCTGGAGAAGGAAATGGCAATCCACTCCAGTACTATTGCCTGGAAAATCCCATCAACAGAGGAGCCTAGTAGGCAGGCTACAGTCCATGGGGTCGCAAAGAGTCAGACATGACTGAGCAATTTTACTTTACTTTCAAGGAGGTAGAAGATATCTTGGACAGGAAGAATTAATATTGTTAAAATTATAATACTACTTAAGGCAATCTACAAATACAATGCAATCCCTGTCAAAATACTGATGGCACTGTTCACAGAACTAGGACAAATATTTAAAATTTTGTATAGAAACACAAAAGACTCTGAATAGCCAAAATGTCTTTAGAAAGAACAGAGCTGGCTCCCTGACTTCAGACTATACTACAAAGTTATGCTTATCATAACAGTATCATACATCACTCATGAAGATAAACTTAAAATAGGTTAAAGAACTAAATGAAAGACTGAAAGCCCTAATACTCCTAGAAAACACAGATAGAACATTCTGACATAAATTGTGGCAATTTTTCTTGACTTGTCTTCTAAGACAAAGGAAACAAAAGCAAAACTAAACAAAATTGGGCCTAATTAAACTTAAAAGCTTTTTTACAACAAATGAAACCACTGACAAAATGAAAAAACAACCTACTGAGTGGGAGAAAATATTTGTAAATAATATGACTGATAAGAGGTTAATATCCAAAAATATAGAGAGAGTTCATACAATTAAATATCAATAAAAACAACCTGATTAAAAAATGGGCAGAAGACCCAAATAGAAGTTTTTCTGAAGAAGACATACACATGGCCACCATCACATGAAAAGACACTCAGCATCAGTAATCATCAGTAATCCCTGGCAGCTCACAAGGTACGGAATTTGCCTGCAATGCAGGAGACGCAGGATTGATCCCTGGGTCAGGAAGATCCCCTGGAGAAGGAAATGGGTACCCACTCTAGTATTCTTGCCTAGAGAACTCCATGGACAGATGAGCTTGGCAGTCTACAGTCCACAGGGTTGCAAAGAGTCAGACGTGACTGAGTGACTAACACTCAGCCTAATCATCAGAAATATGCAAATCAAAACCATAATGAGATATTACTTCACACCTGTCAGACGGCTATCATCAAAAAGAAGATAAGTAATAAATATTGGGGACGACATGGAGGAAAGGGAAAAGTTGGTAGGAACATACCCTGGTATAGCCACTATGGAAAACCTATGGAGGTTCCTTGAAAGCTAAAAATGGAACTACCATCAGTTCAGTTCAGTTCCACAGTCATGTCCGACTCTTTGCAACCCCATGGACTGCAGTATGCCAGGCTTCCCTGTCCTTCACCATCTCCTGGAGCTTGCTCAAACTCATGTCCACTGAGTCAGTGATGCCATCCAGCCATCTCATCCTCTGTTGTCCCCTTCTCTGCCTCCCTTCAATCTTTCCCAGCCTCGGGGTCTCTTCCAATGAGTCAGTTCTTCATATCAGGTGGCCAAAGTATTGGAGTTTCAGCTTTAGTATCAGTCCTTCCAGTGAATATTCAGGACTGATTTTCTGAATCAGTCCAAGGGACTCTCAAGAGTCTTCTCCAACACCACAGTTTAAAAGCATCAATTTTTCAGGGCTCAGCTCTCTCTATAGTCCAACTCTCACATCCATACATGACTACTAGAAAAATCATAGCTTTGACTAGACAAACTTTATGTCAGCAAAGTAATGTTCCTGCTGTCTATGTTGGTCATTGCTTTTTTTCCAAGGAGCAAGTATCTTTTAATTTCATGGCTGCACTCACCATCTGCAGTGAATTTGGAGCCCAGCAAAATAAAATCTGTCACTGTTTCCATTGTTTCCCCAACTATTTGCAAGAAATGATGAGACTGGATGCCGTATTAGTTTTCTGAATGTTGACTTTTAAGCCAAAATTTTCACTCTTCTCGTTCACTTTATCAAGAGGCTCTTTAGTTCCTCTTCTCTTTCTGCCAAAAGGGTGGTGTCATCTGTGTATCTGAGGTTATTGACATTTCTCTCAGCAATCTTGATTCCAGCTTGTGCTTCATCCAGCCTGGCATTTCTCATGATGTACTCTGCATATAAGTTAAATAAACAGGGTGACAATATACAGCCTTGATGTACTCTTTTCCCAATTAGGAACCAGTCTGTTGTTCTATATCTGGTTCTAACTGTTGCTTCTTGACCTGCATACCAGTTTCTCAGGAGGCAGGTAAGGTGGTCTGGCATTCCCATCTCTTGAAGAACTTTCCACAGTTTGTTGTGATCCACACAGTCAAAGGCTTTGGCATAGTCAGTAAAGCAGATTTTTTTTGGAACTCCCTTGCTTTTTGGTTTTTTGATGATCCAGTGTTGGCAATCTGATCTCTGGTTCCTATGCCTTTTCTAAATCCAGCTTGAATATCTGGAAGTTCACAGTCTGCATACTGTTTAAGCCTGGCTTGGAGAATTGTGAGCATTATTTTGCTAGTGTGTGAGATGAGTGCAATTGTGCAGTAGTTTGAACATTCTTTGGCATTGCCTTTCTTTGGGATTGGAATGAAAACTGACCTTTTCCAGTCCTGTGGCCACTGCTGAGTTTTTCAAATTTGCTCTCATATTGAGTGCAGCACTTTCACAGCATCATTTTTTAGGATTTGAAATAGCTCAACTGGAATTCCATCACCTCTACTACCTTTGTTCGTAGTGATGTTTCCTAAGGCCCACTTGACTTCACACTCCAGGATGTCTGGCTCTAGGTTATCTGGGTCAAGAAGATCTTTTCTATATAGTTCTTCTGTGTATTCTTGCCTTATGACCCAGCAATTCTACTTCTGGGTATGTATCTGGGAAAAACAGTAGTTCAAAAAGATAAATGCACCCAATGTTCATAACATCATTATTTATAAGACAAGATAGGGAAGTAACCTAAGTGTCTGTCAACAGATGAATGGATAAAGAAGATGTAATATACACAATGTAATACTACTTGCCATAAAAAGAATGAAATTCTGCCATTTGCAACAACATGAATGGACCTAGAGGGTATTGTACTTAGTGAGATAAATCAGACAGAGAAAGATAAATACTCTATGTTATCACTTATATATGGAATCTAAAAAAAAAAAAGAAATGAATGAATTAAACAAACAGACTCACAGATATAGAGAATGAACTATTGGTTACCAGTGGGGAGGCAGTGGGGCATCAGAGAGGTAGGGGATTAAAAGCACAAACTATGAAGTATAAAATCAGTAAGCTACCTGGATATATTATATAGCACAGGGGTTAGAGTCAATATTTTATAACAATTTTAAACAGAGTATAATCTATAATAATTTTGAATCATTATGTTGAACATCTGAAACTGATATTATAAATCAACAATACCTCAATTTAAAAAATGATTTAAAAAAGAAATTCAAAGAAGATAGGAAAAGAAAGCTCACTACTGGAGGGCTGTGATTAGTCAGATTTAGGAGAATGAATACTATATTTGCCTTTAAAACAAATTAGCAGGCTGGGAAGATGAGGATTTGGCAAGTGAGTAGCAAGACCAGGCAGTGGTACACCTCATTAGGAGTCCAGGACTTTTCTCAAACAGGTCATCTGTTGAGAAATATGCTGCTCATTGCCCTTTGAGAACAAGACCCATTTCGAACCCAAGGTAATACATGGAGATTCCACACTTTAGGTTGGTCCTAAGCTTATGAGGATTTAGGCAGCTAAAGAAAGCAGATGGGAGCTGGAAGGAGCTGTGTTATCTAGAAATTCTGAAGGAATTCACCTGAGAGAGAATGTCTGAATGGCTCCACCTCCTACTTATCCTGACATTGATGAGCTTTCTTAAGCAATGAGGAATAAATCATGGCTTAACCATTTCTTCAAATGGTTAAGAAATCACTACTTCACCCAAATACAAACATTAAAAGGGCTAAAGTTATATCCATTATACCTGATATTCATTTTGACATGGACTATGCTGTGCTATTATGTGGCCTGCAAAAATATAAAGCATTTTATATTCTAGAAATAATTTATTTTGGAAGCACATTTTTATAATGGTCTGATCTTGTTTTTAGAAAATGAAAGCGCAGTAAGTGATGGGTCCGATTTCCGTGAACAAATGGGTATATTGTTTCAGTACAGTATTTAGTCCTTGTGCATTTCTAGTTGGTGCTTTTTGGGAAATGGGTCATGTGTACCACTTCACTACATAAAGGAGAGCATTCTTAAGTTTTATCCACAGAAGACTTATCCCCCAAGCCCCTAGCATGAAAGAAGGCTCTTAAGAGTTGAGGGGAGAAGAAAAGGCTGTGATTTTATTTTTTTCCTCTTTCTATACCTCACTGCTTGGTAGCATCTTTCCTGAAAGGCTAGACCTTGACCTTCCAGGAAAGATGACCTTGAATCAGGTTAGAGTGTTAAGTGTCAACATGAAGAATTCACACTTGGCAGCATCAACTGTTTTTCAAGTATTACCTAAAAGTCAGCTTATGTACTTGTACAGAGTAGAATATGTAGCTAGGCTTCTTGAGATTTTCAGAATGACAGTACCTTTTAAGGAATTAAGAGGGCTTCCTGAAAGTCATAAAAAAATGAGAAAGCAAAATATGTCTTCCTTATACAAAGAACCTTGGAAAATATTTTGTTAACATGTAGCTTAATGTCATGAAACGAACGAAATTGGAGAAGGTAGAGGCAGAGCTGTGTTGAGTATTAGTCGACTTTCTTACCTTAATTTTGAAGGATCCCTACTCACTAAATGTTATTCATAGTTCTTACTACAAAAATCATTAACTTATTTTTTAAAGTAGATTTTCTTACTTTGGAGGATCAGGAATAAGTCGACCTTCTTATATTTATGATATGACAGTGAAAAAAAATTTTTTTTAATATACTCAGAGGCTATTTTCGGAGAAGGCAGTGGCACCCCACTCCAGTACCCTTGCCTGGAAAATCCCATGGATGGAGGAGCCTGGTAGGCTGCAGTCCACGCTAAGGGTCAGACACGACTGAGCGACTTCCCTTTCACTTTTCACTTTCATGCATTGGAGAAGGAAATGGCAACCCACTCCAGTGTTCTTGCCTGGAGAATCCCAGGGACGGGGGAGCCTGGTGGTGAGAGAGTCATTTCCTAGGCAGGTTGATAAGAAGTTTAGGGGTCCCCAAGGAGAGAGGGGTCTAGAATTCTCAAGGAGGAAGAAAGGACAAAGTTTTTTTCCTTCTCTACATTCCTTAGGATTATATAACAACAATGTATTATGCCTGAGGACAGTCTTTGGATTAAACCTTCTGGCTAATTCTGTTATCTTAAAATGTAAATTATGGGAGTAGGTCTGGTGAGGTCTTTACAACCTCCAGACATTCTTTGGATTCATTGGAGAGTATATAAACTCATTGCTAACACTAATAAGGGGGTACTCTTTCTACCCCCTTCTGATGCCTATGTCAAAAACTTTCTCTATCTCCTTTATACTTTAATAAAAACTTTATTACACAAAAGCTCTAAGTGAGCAAGCCTCATCTCTGGCCCCGGATTGAATTTTTCTCCTCCCGCGTCGTGATTCAACAACAACCTTTCAGTGGGCTGCCGTCTATGGGGTCGCACAGAGTCGGACACGACTGAAGTGACTTAGCAGCAGCAGCATGCTGTGCTATACTTAGTCGCTTAGTCGTGTCCGCCTCTGTACAACCCCATGCACTGTATCCGCCAGGTTCCTCCATCCATGGGGATTCTCCAGGCAAGAAGAATACTGGAGTGGGTTGCCATGCCCTCCTCCTGGGGGTCTTCTCAACCCAGGGATCGAACCCAGGTCTCCCGCATCACAGGCGGATTCTTTACCAGCTGAGCTACCAGGGAAGCCCAACATCCGTTACACCTCACAGGAAAAAACACTTAAAAGGAATTCATACAAATTAAGAGAGATTATCATGCATTATGGCTAATCATAATGAAAACTCATAGAATTGATGATGTTTTCCTGGTAAAGAAACAGGTTTCTGAGTTTCTGGCTATCCTTAAAACTCCATGGTTTCATACAAAAATACATGAGTCAGTTCCTGTGAGGAGCAGAGTCTGCAACAAACTTCTATTCACAACTGCTTCACTTCCCTGTCATTAACAGATTAAACTTCCTTGACTGCACAATACCAAAAGAGGAAGGTAAAGGCGATCTGGCATATTAAAACAGCAGCAGCCTTCTCCAAAGTCTGACTTTCATTTCTTTCTTTCAACTACTCTAAGAACCACAGCTTCATACTTTAACTGATCATACTATATATATCTGATACACAAGCCTTACCATTACAATACTTGAGGTAACAAGCAGAACTAACAACTCGTATTTAATAGGACCATTTTCAAAACACTTTAATGTTTAAGTGTTTTGAAAACTAATCCTGGCACTTCCCTGGTGATACATACAGTGATTGGGAATCTGCCTCCCAATGCAGAGGAAGCTGATTTGATCCTTGGTCAGGGAACTAAAATCCCACATGCCTAGGGGCAACTGCTGAGCCCTTGTGCTGTGCTCTACAAGAGGGTCACATGCTGCAAAAAACCCTAATCCTGAAAGGGAAATAAGTGATGTCTCCCTTTCCAACACTAGGTGACCCAGAAAAGTTAAGTCCAAAAGATTTCCACAGACAGACTAAGCTGTACTACGTACTATTAACAAGTGGGTGTTACAAAGCTTGTGATTCTAGAAAAAAAATCAGCCATGTAAGTAAAAAAAAAAAAAAAAAATTAAGCTATTTTCTTTTTGGTTTATATTTCTATTCCTAGAAAGGAACGTATTTAGGAAAAGTGCCTTTTCCCTAAGAGTTTTCCTCCTTTTGGATTTAATGGCTTGAAACCAACGTTTACTCCTCTAATTATCAATTATCTGTCACTATTGATGCAGGGCTAAATCAGCCCTTATCCTTCTTCACTAGTATCAGGGGTTGATCTGATGCAGCGGGGTCTGCTGGGATTCTACCATGGGCGATATAAGGAATATTCAGTTGTTTAGAGGACCACAAATGAACTGCAGTCACAACTGCCTGTGAAATCAGTTCTTATATTTAGAACTTCTTAAAAGTCTTGAGAAACCTATATGCAGGTCAGGAAGCAACAGCTAGAACTGGACATGGAAAAACAGACTGGTTCCAAACAGGAAAGGAGTATGTCAAGGCTGTATATTGTCACCCTGCTTATTTAACTTCTATGCAGAGTACATCATGAGAAACGCTGGGCTGGAAGAAGCACAAGCTGGAATCAAGATTGCCGAGAGAAATATCAATAACCTCAGATATGCAGATGACACCACCTTTATGGCAGAAAGTGAAGAGGAACTCAAAAGCCTCTTGATGAAAGTGAAAGAGAAGAGTGAAAAAGTTGGCTTAAAGCTCAACATTCAGAAAACGAAGATCATGGCATCTGGTCCCATCACTTCATGGGAAATAGATGGGGAAACAATGGAAACAGTGTCAGACGTTATTTTTTTGAGCTCCAAATTCACTGCAGATGGTGACTGCGGCCATGAAATTAAAAGACGCTTACTCTTTGGAAGAAAAGTTATGACCAACCTAGATAGCATATTGAAAAGTAGAGACATTACTTTGCCAACAAAGGTCCGTCTAGTCAAGGCTATGGTTTTTGTACTGGTCATGTATGGATGTGACAGGTGGACTGTGAAGAAGGCTGAGAGCCGAAGAATTGATGCTTTTGAACTGTGGTGTTGGAGGAGACTCTTGAGAGTCCCTTGGACTGCAAGGAGATCCAACCAGTCCATTCTGAAGGAGATCAGCCCTGGGATTTCTTTGGAGGGAATGATGCTGAAGCTGAAACTCCAGCTTTGGCCACCTCATGCGAAGAGTTGACTCATTGGAAAAGACTCTGATGCTGGGAGGGGTTTGGGGGCAGGAGGAGAAGGGGACGACAGAGGATGAGATGGCTGGATGGCATCATTGACTCTATGGATGTGAGTTTGAGTGAACTCCGGGAGTTGGTGATGGACAGGGAGGCCTGGTGTGCTGCAATTCATGGGGTCGCAGAGTCAGACACGACTGAGCAACTGAACTGAACTGAACAGTTTTGTAACTTTTATTCTGAGACTGATAGTTCTTCAAATTCTGCTTTTCACTTCCTTAACCCTCAAATCCCAGAATGAGGAAAGGTGAGCGATAAGAAGTGTGCCTGGGAGGAACTGTGACTGGAAATTGGGCTCTTTTCTTCAAGTCATACTTCATTTATAAGCACAGTGCCAGGATAAAACTTGTTATCAAGCACCTACCATGTGCAGCCTGTACTATTAAGAAAAGGCTGATAAATGTCATTGCTAGTACATTTTGGCCTCAAGACATAGTCAGAACTTTCCCCTAAAGCAAGTATCCCAAAGATTGGTTGGTGAGGTAATTTCTCATGTATAATAGAATATTTATTTTCTTACTGTGACTCTCTTAATGTGTTTTAATAGCCCACCAAATGCACGACCCAGATAATCATGATGCTGTGATCACTCACCTAGAGTCAAACATTCTGGAATGTGAAGTCAAGTGGGCCTTAGGAAGCATCACTACAAACAAAGCTAGTGGAGGTGATGGAATTCCAGTTAAGCTATTTCAAATCCTGAAAGATGATGCTGTGAAAGTGCTGCACTCAATATGCCAGCAAATTTGGAAAACTCAGCAGTGGCCACAAGACTGGAAAAGGTCAGTTTTCATTCCAATCCCAAAGAAAGGCAATGCCAAAGAATGCTCAAACTACCGCACAATTGCACTCATCTCACACGCTGGTAAAGTAATGCTCAAAATTCTCCAAGCCAGGTTTCAGCAATACATGAACTGTGAACTTCCTGATGTTCCAGCTGGTTTTAGAAAAGGCAGAGGAACCAGAGATCAGATTGCCAACAACCGCTAGATCATCAAAAAGGCAAGAGCTCCAGAAAAACATCTATTTCTGCTTCACTGACTATGCCAAAGCCTTTGACTGTGTGGATCACAATAAACCATGGAAAATTCTTAAAGAGATGGGAATACCAGACCACCTGACCTGACTCTTCAGAAATCTTTATGCAGGTGAGGAAGCAACAGTTATAACTAGATATGGAACAACAGACTGGTTCCAAATAGGAAAAGGAGTATGTCAAGGCTGTATATTGTCACCTTGCTTATTTAACTTACATTTAGAGTACATCATGAGAAATGCTGGGCTGGATGAAGTACAAGCTGGAATCAAGATTTCTGGGAGAAATATCAATAACCTCAGATATGCAGATAACACCACCTTTATGGCAGAAAGTGAAGAACTAAAGAGCCTCTTGATGAAAATGAAAGAGGAGAGTGAAAAAGTTGGCTTAAAGCTCAACGTTCAGAAGACTAAGATCCAGTCCCATCACTTCATGGCAAATAGATGGGGGAAAGATTGGAAACAGTGGCTAATTTTATTGTTTTGGGCTCCAAAATCACTGCAGATGGTGATTGCAGCCATGAAATTAAAAGACACTTACTCCTTGGAAGGAAAGTTATGACCAACCTAGATAGCATATTAAAAAGCAGAGACATTACTTTGCCAACAAAGGTCCATATAGTCAAGGCTATGGTTTTTCTAGTAGTCAGGTATGGATGTGAGAGTTGGAATATAAAGAAAGCTGCACATCGAAGAATTGATGATTTTGGACTGTGGTGTTGGAGAAGACTCTTGAGAGTCCCTTGGACTGCAAGAAGATCCAACCTGTCTATCCTAAAGGAAATCAGTTCTGAATATTAATTGGAAGGACTGACACTGAAGCTGAAACTCCAATACTTTGGCCACCTGATGCGAAGAATTGACTCATTAGAAAAGACCCTGATGCTGGGAAAGATTGAAGGCAGGAGGAGAAGACGTCAGAGGGTGAGATGGTTGGATGGCATCACTGACTCAATGGACATGAGTTTGAGTAAACTCCAGGAGTTGGTGATTGACAAGGAGGCCTGGCATGCTGTGGTCCATGGGGTCGCAAAGAGCTGGACACCACTGAACGACTGAAATGAACTGAACTGAAACCCATGACTTAAAGTGATTTGTATTTTGTAGTTCTACCTTTACACATATTACAGAAAATTTTAACCTGGTATAAAATATAACAATAGTAAAAATTATGATGTGGAGTCCCCAGAAAAACCAAGTTTGGGAAATGGAGCTCTATGGCACTCTACTGTGCTGTTTGTTCTGGCTAACCTTTTCACTTAGGATGCTTGTTTTGGCTGGCCATGGCAACTTGTAGACACTAGTTTACTCTCAAGCCTTTTTTGGAGCACCTCTTTCTCTGCTTTTATCACATCCGGTTTCACTGTGTCTTTTTCTTCCTTTCTTCCCTTCTTCTGGAGGGCAGGGACTGCATTTTGCTCACTAAAAGAATAAAAATAATAGTAATAGCTATCACCAACTCAATGGACATTAATTTGAGCAAACTTTGGGAGACAGTGAAGGACAGAGAAGCCTGGCGTGCTTCACAAAGAATCAGATATGACTTAGTGACTAATCAACAAAAACACTTACTTTGCAATCTGTGCCAGGCTTTCTAGGTACTTTATATACATATATATTAATTCCCATAATCATCACTGTTCTATAAGGTAAACACATTATCCTATTTTATAAAAGAGTATCCTGATGCAAAAAGAGGTTAAGTAACTTGAGCACAGCCACAAGGAAAGGAAGAGGTGGAGCCAGATTCAAAATCAAAGTCTGGAGTCAGAGCACCAACTTTTAATCACTAAATAGGCTGATCAATCTAAGTAAATGTGGTTGAATGTTTGCTGATTGCTTTAAAGAACTTAGCCAGTTGTGACAGTGGGAACTAAATTCTGTTCCCTTCCTACAAAGAGCAAAAAACCATTCTTTTCGCACCTAGATATGAATTGCAATTACACTTTTATAAGGTCTCCACTTTATAAATATGTTATCCACCCCTCCGGTGCAACTGTCCTTCCTCAGTAATGATGTTACACATCAGCACCTTTAGAGGAGGCCGTGCACTTGGCTGGACTGCTTTAATCTTCTGTTTCCTGTACCAACACTGTTCCTGACACTTCAAAGGGAGCTGACATCACAGAAGAGATACCAGCACTCATTACAGTACTACTACCCTGCAGGTCTTACTCTTCCCTTCCAAGAATCTATCCATCCATCCATCCAATATTTATTCAGTGCCATGTGCCAGGTACATGCAGCTCTAGGCATACAGTGATAAACAAGGAGCCATGGTCTCTGATCTATAGTTTATATCCAAGTGGCAGAGGCAAATGATATACAAGAAAAACAATTTTTCTTGGTGATATGTATTCTCAAAGAATGAAATAATAATATGATATAGATGAGAAGAGGTGGTGATTATTTTGGGTAGTCAGTGATGTTTGAGTTGGGTCTTGAATGGTGTCAAGGAACCTATAAATGGTAAGAGTTCAGGGGAAGAAGATGCAGGAAGAAAGAACAGTAGAGACAAAGGCTATGAAGTGGGAACCAATCTCAGTGTTAACACAACTGAAAGTCTATGGGGGAAGTGAGGTGATAGGTGTATAGAATCCAATACAGGTTGGGAAAGCAGGCCTTGAAAAGCAGTTTGATTTGTAGTCTAAGAGCAAAAGAAGACATTGGTAGGTTTTAGGCAAGTAACAGTATACTGGTCTGACCTGATTTACATTTTTTAAAACATGCTGTATTTCAAACTATACCGTAAGTATTTGTGATTCTACCAACCTTGCAGATGGTGAAGAGTCTTGCTTAATGCTACCTAATTGACCTGAAAACTGGGATTAAGAGCCAAAAAAGCTATATGGTTATTTTTCTAGCTGCAACTTTTTCCCTGTTTTCATTTTGGTGTCAGTAATGGGGACTTGAGAGAAGCAGTGATCAATTTCCTTTAAAAAGAAAAGCACTACCCACTCACTCTTCCACTTGCTATTGAGAATGAAAATACATGCTAAGCACTTGGCATGTCTAAATCTAGTTTTGCAGGAGGCCTACGGGAAGATTGGGCTTCCCAGGTGGAGCTACTGCTAAAGAACCTGCCTGCCAATGCAGGAGACAAAAGAGATGCTGGTTCAATCCCTGGGTGGGGAAGATCCCCTGGAGGAGGGCATGACAACTCACTCCAGTATTCTTGCCTGGAAAATCTGATAGACAGAGGAGCCTGGCAGGCTACAGTTCATGGGTGGCTGAGAGTTTAACATGACTGAAGCCACTTAGCAAGCATGCACGCATGGGAAAATCTGCTAGGACTAGGGGCTTTATCCACTTCACCATTTTCCCCACTCCTGAAACACTTTCTTTCACCTTTGGAAAGACATCAACCGCATGAACACTAAGGAGTTAAGAGCAGAGATGAAAATCCCCTTTCCTCAGATGAAATTTATAGAAGAATGACTCTGGTCTCAGGAATGTCAAAATTTCAAATGTTGCACTCTCAGGAGGCTTTGCCATCTACTGAAGAAAAAGTATTGTAGTACAAACAAGGGACAGAAAGGCAAGGGAAGTTAACTGACTTCCAAACCCCAAGTGGAAGGAGACTCTTTCCATCCATTCTTTCAAGATCTGTCCCTATGTATAAAATTTTAAAAATCGTCACCAATGAATATAATGTAGCCAAATTTCTCTCCCAACTACTTTATGATTTGTGGGGGGAGGGTGACAGGGAAACTCACAGAGAAATCCATTTTTATGTTCACCAAGCACCAGCTGTTGCCTATCCTGTATGCTGCCCTGTCTCCTTAGACCTGGGAGTCCTCCTTTTTGCCAAATGGAAGATTCCAACTCATATAGCTGAAATATTCTTTTATTTTTTGCTTAATTGCTGATTCTCATCCTTTGGCTTTCATCACTTTTAACAGACTGTCTTCTTCACACTAAGCCAATGTCTTCATTCTAGGTTCTTCCTACTCTATTGTAATTTTCTGTTTGACCTGCATTTCGTCCTTCACTGTGTTTTGGGAGGGGGAGAGAGAATAGGTTGGGACCTTGTCTTATCCATTATACTCCCATGCCTGGCAGAGTTGGAGCTTAAAATACTTTTGTTAGAAGAAAAAAAATTACCTACACAGAATAATTACCAGTAATTTTCATTCTCATCCTGAGATATTTGCATTGGTATTTTGGGCCAGGTTTCACAACAGAAGACCCTAAGGCATTTAAAAATACTAATTAACCCTCACAATGATGTTTTCAAGAGTGGCACTGTGGGTATCAACATGAAGAACTGAAGATTTAAGTGTTATTTGGGAAAGCAGTCTTATTACTTCCACGCAATCCACTCCAGTGTTCTTGCCTGGAGAATCCCAGGGATGGCGGAGCCTGGAGGGCTGCCATCTATGGGGTCGCACAGAGTCGGACAAGACTGAAGCAACTTAGCAGCAGCAGCAGCAGAGCAGTCTACAGAGCTATTACCTAACCGTCACTCTTAAGTTCTTTTAAGGCCACTAAGGGTTTGCCTATAGGACTGAAATGATATACTATGTTTCCACGAAGCTTTGAACTGTGAAATTGAATATTTCCTGCCATATCAATAAACAAGGATGTAAAAGCCATCAGCAATTTCCGGCCTCCAAATGTGAATGAGGGCTTCCAAAAAGGGACACAACGCCTATGATCTAATAGATCACATGCCCCCCCACTCTCCATGGTGATTGCTGAGGAGCTCTGGGGTTGAGGGGGTGGGGAGAAGGGAATACTGAAGAAAAAAAAGAGCAGGATGGTGGCCCCAGACAGCTGAGATGCATATGAAGAAACGACTTCAATAATCTCATATTCTTGCATCTTCCCATACGTAGAAGAGTGCTAAATTCCTTTAACTTGGTATCTGGTTTTCCTTACTTAACAATAATTGATGTTCAGTCTGCCTGCCCACTTTGTTGCAAACTTGTATGTAGCCTGACTCTCTCTTCTGCTTCCTCAGAGAAGTCTCCCAGGCTTGGAGTCCTAACATTCCCACCAAGTAAAACACTCTACTTTCAGGTTGTGAATGTATTTGTGGTCAACAGAAACAAACACATAGAAAAATGAGGTTCTGGTACTTTTTTTTCATAAAAACAATTCTTTGGGGGAATAAGGTCCATTGCACGCAAATGATCAGGGTTCAAAACCAGCTTCCAAAATTATAATTTAAAGCTTTAGTCATCTGGAAAAAACTCAGGGAATTGAAGTGTTCTTATAATGTCAAAGCAAACAGATTTTCTTGCCCAGGATAGCAGAATAGAGAATGACTACCTTGATTTCAGGCATTCAAAAATTTTCCACACATGTAAAGAAGAGAGATATAATGCAAACAATGAACTAATTGGAGTTTGAATACTGACTTCACCACATTAGGCAAGATATTAATCTTCCAGAGCCTCAATTTCTTAAAATGGGGTAAAAATAGAACCTTCAAAGAGTTGCTGTAAGGATTATTCATAATTATCTATGTAAATCACTTAGCATTGGGAGTTAACAAAGGCAAAATGTTACCTGAAATAGGAAATAAAGTAGGAACAGTGAGGCCTCTTTTATCTATGCTAAACTTTGTCTGCAGAGGAGGGAAAAGAAATGTGTTGTCTGTTGGTGAATTTATTGCTTTGTGGTAGTAATGGATTTTCCTAAAGCTGTTTCCCTCTGATTATTAATAATCCATGTACAGTAAAGAGCTATTGTTCTTCATTATGACTAACCAACCCTGCTGGAGGCATTGCTTATCTTTAGACCACAGCACATACTTCTTACTGGAAATACAATGCAGGTGCCAATATCAAGAGCCTGTCCAAGCTTCCCTTCCTATTTTTCTTCCTTTATCTCTTACTCCTTGCTTACCCTTCAGTGCACTTTTCTCCTACATCTGTTATCCTTCCCTACTTTCTAATGTATTTCCATATCCTATACAGTATCATCTTATCTAAACTGAATAACTTTCAAGATAAACTATGGACCTCATATCATTGCCCCACACATACCCCATGGACTGATTTCCTGACTGGGATTCAGTTTTTGGTTACTAGAATCCAAAAAGGGAAGTGTAATGCCACACACTGCTTTGCATATCTCAGGATATACTTGTGTGGTGTACTTAGTCATACTACAGCTATTCTCTGAAACAGCATCTTTTTACAATAAATTGACAATATGGTATGTCAGAGTTAAGGGTCATGGAGGAGAGGATAGATTATGTACATAAAGGAAGAGAAATTAAGTTAGGCTTTGTAACACAGGAAATCTTTAGAACACAGGGAAAAACTAAAAATATTTATGTCTGGAAGGTTTCTAAACTATCCCAAACAAGATCATATAAGGCACATATATTCATTCTAAATATATCATCACAGGAGCACACAAAAGATTATACTTGTAAGGGGAACTCCAATCAGGCTATAGTAACCATTGAGATGTTCGGCTATTTGCCCCCTCAGGGATAGAAACTCTAAATGGACATCAAGTTTCAGTCTCTCAATTAAAAAGAAGTGGAAGTAACTGCTTTCTTATCATACTTTAAGAGACAAAGACCAGATCAATCAGAGAAATGAGAACAAGTTACCAAAAGTAGGAGGTGTGTGTGGAAGTGTGTTGTACGTGCGGGCACTAGGCATTGAGTTATTTACTGTCGTGTCTGACTCTTTGCAACCGCCAGGGTCCTCTGTCCCAGGAATTTTCCAGGCAGAGGGTAGCCATTCCCTCCTCCAGGGGATCTTCCTGACCCAGGGACTGAACCTGCATTTTAGGCAGATTCCTTACCATCTGAGCCATCAGGGAACTTGGTCAATGCTAAAGATCAACCCCAGTCATTCATTCATAACTTAACTATCCAAGATTTGAACCCTTCAAAGGAACTAGGTAAGTCAGAGAACATGAAACATTTAAGACATTCAAACCCCTTCTTTGTGATAAGTCCTAAGGAATTGGATTAAGAAGCAGACAAAAGGGCTCTGGTTATAACCTTAGATACACCTGACCCCTGATCCAACCATTTGATATACAGCCCTTACTCGGCACAGGGGGTCTCCGCCTTCATGACAGTTTCCAAGTACCCGCCATCTATTGAATGAACCACTTTTCCCATCTGCAGAGGCACAGGAGCTCTTTACTAGACAAATTTCCTTCAGAGTAGGAGCAATGACTTTACTAGCCATGGATATCCGCACAATCTATCTTTAGTGTGCAGAATGATTAGACCTGAGAGCATCTTTAAGTTCTTCCAGTCCAACAGAATTTTCTTCAATGTTGGAAATATTTTCTATCTTCGCTGTCCAACAGGGTAGCCACTGGCACTGGGCGCCTGAAATATGGTGAGTACATCTGAGGAACTGCATTTTTTATTTTACTTCATTTAAATTGAAATAGTTACATGTAGTTTGTGCCTACAGACAGACAGCAGAGCTCTAAACCAAGAACTGCAAATCAAATGTCCATAGGGGTCAGGCAGGTAGAGGAAGGGAAAAGAATCTCACTGGCTCCAGCTGACTATTGCTGTGCAGGAAACTCAGGCTGGTGTTGCCAGATTGTCACTTTTTCAAATGAAGCTGAAAATTGTATTTTTTAATTTGGCAAGTAAATTAAAAAAAATAATTTAGATCAATTTATGGGCCAAACCATGTTTTCAGGCAGTTTGTAATCTGTAATCTAGGCCAATCTGTAACCCCTTAAACTCAAAGAACATGGCCATTCTGCAGGTCAGTAGTGACCCAAGATAGAAATCCGAGCCTTCTGATTCTTCTTTTTTTGGTATATGGGATTTTAGTTCCCAAATCAGGGATCGAACCAGCAATCCCTGCAGTGGAAGCAAGGAGTCTTAAACGCTGGACGGCCAGAGAAGTCCCTTCTGATTATTCTGATACTCTTTCTAGATTTTATGAAATCAACCATATCTAGTGATGGAGGCAGCAGCAACATCAGGGACAAACGTTCCTTTGACAGAAGGTGTTGAAATTCATGGTTTATACATTAAGGACACACAGTTCCTATACCCTGGGCTCTATGGGCAAAGCTCTGAACTAGGAGTCAACAGGGCACAAAGAAGAAATAGTTCACAGGATAGTCAGACCCATAAACAATAAGCAAAGTAAGGTTTGTTACAGTGAACACAAACCATCTAGCAGGAGTCAAAAAGCACTGACAGCTGGCAGAGGAAAGGAAGAAAGAGATTTGAGCCAGAACTTCCAGGCTGAGTCTCAATGATTATGAGGGTGGGTCCTATTATTCAAGAATATTACAGGGCCTTCTTTTATCTTTGAGGCTTTATATGTACAGTCTCCTCTGCTGGCTTTTCCTTCTCTGGATCATCTCTTAATGTAAAGAGCCCCAAGGAGTTTAGTGGCCTTCCTCTCTCCCACTCCGCCAAGAATATGTTTTAACACATAAACATTTAACAGCACAATAGCTAAGCCAAAATTGCCCAATTTCAAAACTTCACCAGCATTCTTAAATTTACTTTTTATTCCTTGATTAACAAAGAAAAATAGGGCTTCCCACAGAGGACTTCCTCTCTATCTGCACTCTTCTTAGGTAATTTAGGAATAAATCGCTACATTTATTATCTCTCGAGTTTTCCCTTGATTTTCACATTTAACTTCTCAACGTCTTTACCTGGACAGTTAACAAACTTATCAAAACTAGTATGTTTAAAAGAATAGAGTGCCTTCCAAACTATTTTCTCTGAGGAGTCATCTTTGGTTCCATTCTTTCACATACACTTCATATTCAATTTGCCAACAAGTCCTGCAAGTTCTAGTTTCAGAATATATTCTGAATTTAATTCTTCCAGTTCACTGTCACCTCTCCCTTGGCCTACTGCAACACCTGCCAAACAGGTCTGACCACTTGTACCCTTCTCTATCCAGGAGCTAAGAATGATTTTCTAAAACTGTAAATGAGATTTGTCACTCCTTCTTAAACCCTCCAGTAGCCCAACAGTTAAGCTCTCGCCCTGGGCTAAGCTATGCTTGATCAGGCCATGCCACTTCTCCATCACAGACCACTCTGGCTCTTGTTCTTCCCTTTCTGGTCCAAGCATCTGACTTTCTCGCCTTTTCCTTCTGTAGATACCTTCCCGTTGCTTCTTTTCTCCATCTATAAAGCTCATTCCCTAGCTTCCCTCTTTTCTGGGATTTTTGCAAACCCGGCCTCCTCTGAACAGCCCTATCCGATTTAGAGTGGTCCTCCCCTCATCTTCTGCACTTCCCTTGTGGCTCAGCTGGTAAAGAATCTGCCCGCAATGAGGTAGACCTGGGTTCGATCCCTGGGTTGGGGTCCGAAAGAGTCGGACACGACTGAGCGACTTTCATGTTCCCCTTATTTTCTACCACTTCCCCTGATATTACTTCCTTTGGGGCATTTACTTGCTGATATCTACCTTATTGATTTACTTTTTAAGTTACTCCCGGACTCGAAAAATTCACGTAGCAACGTCTTTCGTGGACCAAGGGATTTAAGAAGCTAGTTCTCATTATCTTAGAAAATCTCAGTATCGTGCAGGGTACTCGTTTGTCAACCTTCCTCGGCTAGACGCCTCGCCTCCGGATTTGCCCCTATTAATCTCCCATTCATCAATACATTGGGGGAATCCAAAGGACTCAGAGATGCGCCCCAAATCGGCATTTCAGCGTTCCCAAACCAGGCCTCCCCTTCCTGGCCCTCAAGCCGCTTCCTTTAGCAGGTTCCTGAGGCGAGCGGCGGTGACACCAAGCAGCCCTCGCGAGGCTGGGGTCACACTGGCTCGTCTCCTAGCAACGTCGTACCCCCCACCCCCACCCCATCCCTGCCCCTGAGGAGTCCACCCCTTCCCCGTTTCCCGCGCCAGGAGTCGGCGTCTCCATCCTCAACACTCACTCTGCGTCAGTCCAGCCTTCCCCCACCCACAGAAGCCCCGCAGCCTCCGGCAGGCTGGGAGGAGGCGGCGCCGGGAGCGCAGCTGAGCGGCGGCGGACTGAGCTCTCTAGCAGGTCTGGTAGGCCAGACCGGACCGAACCACCGGACGGACTTCTGTGGGAGCATTAGTCCCAAGTCGAGGGTAGGCTCGACCTTTCGTTAAACTTCAAACTCTAGATCACGCTCCGCCGTATACCCAACAAGATAGCCAAACTAATCCTTTCTTTAATTTTCTTTTCCACTTTCCGTTCTCCTCTCGCCACCCCATTCCAGCGAAAAAAATGGTCCACTCCATCTCTTCCTAGCCCTCCCTCCGCGTTGCTAAGTCTTTGCCCTTACTTGGCGACAGCTTCGTACGTCTTTGCGTACGTCATGACGCAAACTGCCACTCGTTCCCTCCTCTCTCCTTTCCTATTCCGCCTGCCGAAGCGGGCGGCCTGCGGGGTTACCGGAAGTGATGATGCAGGAGGCGATGGAGGGGGCGGGGCTTCGGGGCGGCCGCCGCTGGTGGGCGGCAGATGAAGGGGAGGCGGCGGCAGTGGTGGGAGAAGAGGCGGCGGCGGCGGCAGTGGAGCGGGTAGGGAACCTGGAAACGCGAGCGGGGATGGTAGGTGTTTTGGACCCGCCGGGCCGCCGTCGTTTCCAGAAAGGGTTTGACTGGAGGAACCTCTGGAGCAGCTGTGAGTTTGAGGGGGGGTTTGAGGAAAAGGGGAGGCTTTGGGAGATGAAGGGGCGGGGGCTGGGTACCTTCGAGAAAGGGAGGGGGGGTGGAAGGGGAGGCGTGGAAATCAGCTTCTTGTCTGGACTGGTCCCGCTGGAAGGAGAGGCTGTGAGGGGAGCCTGTGGCGTGTCAGCCGCAGGGCTCAGAAAACTTACCTACTGTCCCTGCCTCCTCACCGCCAGCACCCCTCAACCCAGGGCCTGGGGCTCTGGTGGCCGGAGCTGCCCTGGAGGGGGTACAGACTCTGGTTCTCTGCGCCTTGTAAGCGCCGTGAGGTAGGAGCCCAAACGAGAGGTGGTGGGTGAATCTCCAGCTCCCTCCGCCCTCATCTACCTCCCCACCCCCATCTTCCTCTTTAATCATTAACAGCCCTGGAATTAAGGGGCTCAGACCTGAAGTCCTTCCTATGCACCTTTGCTGTATACGATAACCATCTGTGCCTGAGGTGATGGGGCTGGAAGCTTTGCCCCTATCCTGTATAGGAAGTGGGACAGAGTGACAAATGTATTGTTTTTTTTTTTTTCCCATTTCCCCCCCCCCCACCCCCCACCATCTTCTCCCGTGCATAGCCCTCCTTTCCACTTTAATTCTCCGTGACTAGGTGGTAATTGTGGTGTTTTTTTTTTTTCTTTATTGCTTGGTATCTTAGTTACCTCTTTTGAATTTGGTGTTCCGCCTCCATCCCAGGTCTTAACTGCAAGCTTTGTAATACTTCAGTTACAAGCTGTCTTTGGGAGTACCTCTCAATCCGTGGTTGCTTCCGATTAAACGAGCGTTTTATCCTCTGAATACTGGAATTCCAAAGCCCTTGCAAAGATTCCTAAATGGCATCATAGCCCAGGAATCAAGGTCTCTTGCTCTAAATACTTTATGTGTGAGGAATTTAAATGTTGTCAACTCTTTCCAAAATGATTTGATGTTAGGCTAATTCTAGATTGCTTGTTTCTCTCCACCCACACTTCATGATGCACTTTGGAGAACAGAAAACTCCGTATTACTCTTTTGTTTCTACAGTTGGACAATAGCTCTCTTATTTTTTCTTTTGTGTGTCTGGCACACAAGTCTTCAGTGACACATTTGGCTTGTGCAGATTTCCATATTATTTATTTAGCTTATTCTTTGTGTATAGGTGGTCTTACATGAGACAGCATGATTTGCTTAGTTTTCTTTCAGGGAAGAATACAAACCAGTAACAGATGTGAAAAAATTATTTGGCAAAGAATGATTTGAAAAGAAGATCTCTTTGTTGATGTTTTGTTGGTTTAAGGGGGGAAAAAAGTAGTGCTTCTTTAGCCTGTAGTACGGATTTCAGAGTGAAGTGTAATGATTTCTACTTTGGTGTTGATATTTTCTTTGGAAGTCCTTTTGAGTCTGGAACTGTTTTCTAAAGAACTTGAAGAGGTGGTTCCCAAATTTTAGGGATCCTTTGATGATTAGAAAGTGTCTGTAAATCCTGTCCCTCTGTAACTGAGTTTATGTGCATATTGCTAGAATTATCATAACGGGTTCCATCCTACTCATCAGGGCTTTCAGGCCTGATAAAACAATATTTAATGCTTTCATTGTACAAGTAACAGCATGTTTGGATGTTTCACAGAAATGCAACAAAAGAAAAAAATGACTACTGTTCTCACCTTAACTGATTTGGAATCATTGAGTAAAAAGTCCAAACTTCATTCATTCAGCAAACATTTATTGACAGGGCTACTGGTTGCTAGCCAGTATATTAGGCAGTGGACATACACAGAGGAATATAGCAGTAAGGTCCATGCTCTCATGGAGCATACATTGGAGTGGGGTGGGGACAGATACATAAGCAAATTGGATTTTGATAAGAGCTGAAGAAAATCAGCTCTTATCTGTAATTGTGAGTGCTGTGATAGGAAGTGTCTGACTGAGATACAGTCTAGACCTTTCTGAGAAGGCAGCACTGAAGTTGAGCTTTAAATAAAAAGGAGCCAGCCTTGCAAAAATACAGGAGGAACCTTCCAGGTTTAGGGACTAGCTAGTGCAGAAACTGGGCTGGAGTATGGCAAGTTCCAAGGAGTGGGAAGAAAGGGATGATGAAGAGGAGGTCAGGGAGGATTAGGGGTAGGAGTAATAGCTAGAGCCTCGTGATCAAAGAGAAGAGTGAAAAGAGTCTAGGTCAGAGAGATGGAGGCTGAGCTCAGAATGCTATGCTATGCTAAGTCGCTTCAGTTGTGTCCGACTTGGTGTGACCCCATAGACAGCAGCCGACCAGACTCCCCCGTCCCTGGGATTCTCCAGGCAAGAACACTGGAGTGGGTTGCCATTTCCTTCTCCAATAGGTAGACAAAATAAGAGCAAGAAGGAGAAGGATATAGAAAATGATGTTCCTTTTAATTCTGTTGTTTTTCCCAGAGTCTTGCCACATACTATTTTAAGGATACTCTTATTAGAGTATTGTCTGGAGAAGGGAACAGCTACCCACTCCAGTATTTTGGCCTGGAGAATTCCATGGATTGTATAGTCGGACACGACTGAGCGACTTTCACTTTACTTAGAGTACTGTAGGGGGAAAAAGGTCACCCTGCTGAGAGTGGGAGAGGAGGAGGCAGTGGTCATTTGGGTCTTTTCTGGCAGATGAATCTCAAGCCATGAGTTAAGAATTCAGTGGGATGTTCAATTGAGAGGTTGCCTTTTTCCTTACAGGATTTTCTCTTATATGCTTTTTAAAATTGCATAATGGGTACCCCAAATGTGTTCTAGTATATGAATCCTCTTTTGCTTCTAGCTGTGAATTTAGGGCTGAAGATTGGGCAGATGATAATAAAATGCCCCTGTTGGTCTACAAGATGACCATTACAATCTAAGTTTGAAGTTGTTTTTGGTAGGAAGGCAGATTTTATGTTGTGCTATTTCCATTTTTGTCTGGTCTGTCTGATGACTAACAACATTCAGCTGAGGTGTGTGTGTAGGTTGGTGCTATAAGTTCACTCTGGATTACATTAGATAAGTGACCATTGTGGGCATAATCCCACTCTGTCGGCATCTTTGGGCTGGCATGTAACCAAGTGATGTAACCCACTTTTGCCTTCTGTTGGGGCCATACATCTCTAGTAGGCCAGTTGCTTCTCAGCCTCACCTTGACCAGACTGTCCACTTGAGAGGCCCAATCAGGACTCCTCCTTAATTTAGCCCTGTTGAGCCAAATGTTTCAGTGGGCTGAAACAGTTAGAATATGCTGTTTTCTTCTCTTGAACACCACAACAGTGACTAGTGTGTTCTTTGAGTGAATTGGCTCTTTGAGCTAGGCAGTTGAGAGACTTAAATGTTGCCTGGGCTGTTTGTAGTAAAGTTGGTATCAGAAATGCTATGTAAAACTTTTTCGTGTTTGCGAAAAATGAATCAGAAATTTTGGACTTGTCACCTGTTTTAAGTTCTAACATAAGTAGATGGATTATCAAAAGTAACTTGAATAGTCCTGGGCAGTCCTGGGGGTAATGAAGGGGTTGGAGTTGAGCCTGAACTGACTTACTGAACCCAAACTTGAATGTAAATAGGAAGTCTTTGGTTAGCAGGCAAGTGAACAGCTAGAATTAGGCAAACAATAGACTCTACCCTTTATACTGCAGAGTAACTCAAAGAACTGAGAATTGATTATATATGGGGGCTTCCCTGGTAGCTCAGATGGTAAAGAATCTGCCTGCAATGCAGGAGACCCGGATTCAGTCCCTGCAACAAGAAGATCCCGTGGAGGAGGGAATGGCTACCCACTCCAGTATTCTTGCCTGGAGAATTCCATGAACAGAGGTCCCTGATGGGCTACAGTCCATGGGATTGTAAAGAATCAGACATGACTGAGTAACACTTTAACTTACACATACACACACACAGGCTTCCCAGGTGGCTCTAGTGGTAAACAACCTGCCTGCCAGTGCAGAAAATGTAAGAGACTCAGGTTCGATCTCTGGGTCAGATCCCTTCCCTGGACCCCCTGGAGGAGGGCATAGCAACCCACTCCAGTATTCTTGCCTGGAGAATCCCATGGACAGGCCCCTGGTGGGCTACAGTCCATCAGGTTGCAAAGAGTTGGACAGGACTGAAGCGACAGTGCACATGTGCGCGCACACACACACACACACACACACATGCACACATGTGGCTTTGGTCTAGGTTGTATCCTAATGTTGGATTTTAATCTAGCTAATGGATTATTAAGCTGTCCACTATTCATCTTCAGTTATAACTTGAGTATGAAAATGCCCTGTAGGCCGAAATTTCATCAGTCAGTTTGGGGACAGGTGGCTCTTATTTGTGAAATGAGTTGGATAGGTAGGAGGGGAACTTGAATACAGGGAGAAGCCATTGACTCCTGCATTAGCCACTAATTGTGTTTGGGGAAAGAATCTACAAACCTAAATGAATTTAGATTCTCAGAGCTGAACTGGCCTTTTAATCTAGAGTACCAGTGAGTTTGTTAAACTCCTGGGGCTTTTGGACAAATTCATCTGAAAGAAGAGTTGATGCCACTTACTTTTGGAGTTGTGGGTTTGCATTGCATTAGATGACTTAAAATTAATCTGATTTCGCTACTGTTTTGTGCTGCAGTAAGAAGAATTAATTGTACACTGGCTGCCAGTTGTTTTAAGGTGAAGATGTGGTAACTCTGAGTGAAACAATGGTAATTACGTGGTGACTCCTGTTCCCCCAGCTCTTGATTACTTACAGCTACCTCTTTGTGTCTATTTACAGATGTTGATACCAGTGAACCAGGATCAATCCTCCCTAAATGTCGGAACAATGTTCTGAAGTTCTCTGCACAATGGACCAGAGTGTTTCATTGAGTTAGTGTCTTTCAATTCAAATCTAGTTTTACCAGTTCTTATATCTATTTTTCTTGGTGATGGAGGAACCTACTTATTTTGGGGGGGAAAGGAGATTACTATAGTACCTGTCTTATTCAATTAGTGAATGATTGCAAGTAAGAACTTAGCATATTAATTATCTGAAGTGGCTCAAACTAATCTTTTGAAGTTGTGATATGTAGAAAGGGAAAAATGGGAGGAGATAAATGCCAAATCCTCTTCCTTAAGATGAAACTATTTAAATGCCATACATCAGAATAGGGAAGGTCAGTAAAGGGATCTTGAAGTGGTAAATAGCCCTTGTACCAAAATAAATCATTATGGTCAGTGAGTGCCCTGATACCAGCCTGATTATATGAAAAAAGTAGGCATCATGTTGATGACTCCTGACTTCCTGAGGGCTTGTCCTTGCTCAGCAGTGTCCTTTGACCGAAGTGTGTTGTTGGGTTTTGGGCTGGATTGCATCATGGAAGCTTAGGTTGCATACTGCTGCAATGCATAATCCTTGTTCCTGTTCTCCCTGCTCTGCTGGAGGATTCAGCCTCAGGACCTGGGAACTGAAAATGATTCTGTCACCAAGGCCTGAAAATCCAGACCAGATATGATGACTGACCAAGGATCTTGGGTAGCAACACTGCATAGTATAGGACTTGTCATTTTTGCCTTAATCTCTGCTGGTCAGTCTAGGATACAGTGTTTTGGAGAAACTTGCTCTCGTTGTTTTAAAAGTAGATCACTTCCACCATATCAAGATCTCAGAGTTTGGTTATAGCTTTTAGCTCTTTTTGGTTGATGAAGTATTTGGATTCTGCAATGTTTGCCTAAAAGTGAGTTGATATGTGACCTATAACTTTGATTCTGAACAAGACTCAAGTCATAGCATTTACTATATTGAATGCATTTAATTCTTTGTCCAGCTAAGAATAAGCAGGAAGAAGACCCTCAAAGAATCTTAGAATATCTGGCATGATAATTTTTCAAACTGGGCTATATAGAGCCTTCTCAGGGGTCATTTCTGCAGTATATCCATGGTAGACATGGAAAACCCCATCATCTTGGTGTCTAGCTTCCATTTCACTGCTCCTGCTCCCCACCACCACACCCATGTTTGACTCTGCTAAAGTTGCTGTTACATTGGGTTTCCCCATAAGATTTCAGTCGATCAGAATGTTTTGAGGCTGAAAACAGATCAAAAAGCAGAAGGTAAATGGGAATCTATAAAGGTTAGTAAACTTGCTTAAAGTTACAGAGAAGGTACTGGCAGGTATAGGACTTCTCTGCACTAATTTTGTTTTCTCATTTACACTGCCTTAAATATATCCTTGTAGGCACTCAATACAGTTTGTTTGAGTTTAATTGAATCCTTGGTGTTTCGTCTCTTCTATATGCTGTCCAGAATGCCTATGCAAAATGCTGACCTGCATATTCCCATTTCCAGTGACCTGCCTTGGAATATGAACAGGAAAATCCAGGTATATCCGTGGACAAAACATTTTTAGAATGGCTCTGTGAAAATATCTACAATTGCTTTGTTCTTAAAAAAAAATCTGAAACAAATTTGTTTCCAATTAAACATTTACTTTATATATACTTGATGACTACCTAGTGGCTGCCTTTAAACAGGAAGGGAAGGCAAGGAATACCACTCCAAAGAGGGTGCTGGGACTCTAGCAGCATGTATTCTGGGTGGCAAGATTATAGACATGCTACAAGTTCCAGATTCTCAGAGTGGTGATGTTTTCTTTATTCTAAGTGAGTACAGTTCAAAAGTAAGGAGTGATGTGTTCATTTTAAAGGATGTTTCTGTGATTCCTTTTCTCCTAGTAAATTAGTTTTTCTTTGAAGTAACTAGTCACTTGTCCAGTCATTTACTCAAAACAATTGGTTATAGCTGATGTCAATGGTAGGAGAATTTTGTTTGGGGGTTTACTAACATTATATGAAAGAGAAAAGTCTGAAGACCTTTCCAGAGGCATTTCGATATGTGGGTTCAGTTGCTTGGGAGGAGAACATTTCAGGAAGCAGGCCTTTGGGAGTGCAGAGTGGTGGCAGTGATGATATTGTGGGCCATGTGCACAGGGTGAAGAGAAATTCCATTGGTTGTCCAGCTGGGAAAAGATGGAAATTGCTAACAGTGGCACTTGATAGGAGAAAAGTGGGTCAGGAAGGAACAGGCCCATAAGGTTGCCCAATGCTGGACAACACCATTTACAAGGAGGGGAATGGGGACCTTTGGAGTTGGGTAATCCAGTGCCCCTGACCAGGTCTCTGACGATAGTACTCTCTCCCCTGATTGAAAAGTGTGTTTGTTCCTGATGGGAAGGGATGAGTGCATTGATGCAGTGTCTGGTTTGACCAGATTGGTCTTCAAGATTGACTAGTTGGTCATGATGATCTCTCTTTTGACTTTTGTTTTTGACAAATAAGAAGTTGGCAAACGTATTGGGGAACGTATTGTTCCTGGGTCCATTAGAGTTTGAGTTAAGTACATAATACTGTGTGGTGGTGATTGTCATTTTAACACTGTCTGTTATCCAAAGGGAACGGTTAGATGTAAACTATTGAGATAATTCATGATTCTCTCTTGGGGACTAAATGTGAGTTAAACAACAACTAAAATAATTAAAGAAAACATATTTTGACTTCATATTTCTGTAACATTACGTGGTGTCTTTAGCAGGTCACATTAAATCGTTAGTCTTTTAAAAGAAATTTTATTCTACCAGGTACTTGTGAATCTGACATAAGGCCAGATTTTCTTCTAGTGCTGAAAATGGCAAGTACTGTTCTGAATTGGTGACAGCTACAGATTTAATGATTAGATCAAGGGAGGTGGCTTCAATTAAATAAATATCAGTTAAGTTGGTTGTCATATGGACCTCTTCTCCTGAGGTTAATTATGCTGTCCCTTCAACAATTCTCTCACATTACTGAGAATCCAACAATTCACTTCTGACACAAACTGCCTGGAGTTTGTGCAGATCCCACAGGTTAGTGACTCAGTCTCAGGAGACTGCCCCACTTCAAGTGCCAGCCGCAAGTATCAGGTTGTCTCAAATTCCTCCTTGCACTTTTGCCTGGCAGACCTCAAATTTAGGGGTTCCCATGACCACCCTCCCCCACTATGGATGATTTGCTAGAACATATGACTCATTTAGCTGGTAAAACATGATATTTATGAATTCAGTTTCATTATAAAGGCTACAACTCAGAAACAGCCAAGTGGAAGACCTGAATAGGGCAAGATTTGAATTAGGGGCATAGAGCTTCCATGTCCCCTCTGAGCATGCCAGCCTCCCAGCACATCAGTGTATTCACCAATTCTGAAGCTCCCCTGTGTGCTAAGTTGCTTCAGTCATGTCTCACTCTTTGCAACCCTAAGGACTAGCCTGTCAGGGTCCTCTGTCCTCTGTCCATGGGATTCTCTAGGCAAGAATACTGGAGTGGGTTGCCATGTCCTTCTCCAGGAAATCTTCACAACCCACGGATCAAACCCGCATCCCTTACGTCTACCTGTATTGACAAGCAGGTTCTTTACCACTCGTGCCATCTGGAAGCCATAAGCTCCCCTCAGTTCAGTTCAGTTACTCAGTCATGTCCTACTCTTTGCAACACCATGGACTGCAGCATACCAGGCTTCCCTGTCCATCAGCAACTCCTGGAGCTTGCTCAAACTCATGTCCATCGTGCTGGTGATGCCATCCAACCATCTTATTCCCTGTCATCCCTGTCTCCTCCTGCCTTCAATCTTTCCCAGCATCACAGTCTTTTCCAGTGAGTCAGACCTTTGCATCAGGTGGCCAGAGTATTGGAGCTTCAGCATCTATCCTTTCAATGAATATTTAGCACTGATTTCCTTTAGGATTGACTGGTTTGATCTCCTTGCAGTCCAAGGGATTGTCAAGAGTCTTCTCTAAGACCACAGTTCAAAGGCATCAATTCTTTGGCGCTCAGCTTTCTTTATGGTCCAACTCTCACATCCATATATGACTACTGGAAAAACCATAGCTTTGACTATACGGAAGCTCCCCTAGCCTTGTTTCAGTTTCAGTTGTGGTTCCTTTATGTAGGCATAATTTATTAAAGTATTGACCTTTGTTGATGAAACTTCAGCCACCCTTCCCTTCCTTAAGGGCTAAAGGTGGGACTGAAAGTTCTAGTCATTTGCCTGGGCTTTCTGACAAAGGTAGCTTCTCTTCAAACTATCAAAAAAAAACTCAGGTGTGGTCCAAACCCTGCTCCTTAATGAATAACAAGAAGTCTATCTGGGGACAAAGTAGTAACTGGGGACAAAGACCAAATGTTTTTTATTATACCACATTAGTACTCCAGTTATATCCCAAAAGTAGGAATAAGGTTGCGAGTGTGCTCAATCGCTCAGTCCTGTCCAACTCTTTGCAACTCTTTGTGATCTTGTGGACTACAACCCAGTCTCCTCTCTCCATGGAATTCTCCAGCCAAGAATATTGGAGTGGGTTGCTACTTCCTCCTTGAGGGGATCTTCGACACCCAGGGATTGAATCCCATCTCCTTGCATTGGCAGGCAAATTCTTTACCACTGAGCCACCAGGAGTAAGGTTACCGAAAGTTGATTTTGGTGATAAGTAACAATATGCATTTAGTTTTAATTTGATGACTTGTGTTTTTTTGGTCAAGAGAGTACAAATTGCATAGTTTCAGATTACAAGGAGCAAAGTCTTCCCTCAATCAGTATGAAATGGCACTCAGAATGTGTTATATATATGTTTTAATTTTATATATGCATTCCCTAATGCAATAAGGAAGCTCACTTTTAGGAAATTAGATACACAGAAATCATATTTCCTTTCACTGTGAATTTAAAGTTTCAAATGTACATAGTGCACAGGTAGTATGCACTATGTGTGTGTAGAGTCTGGGTTTGCATCTGAACTTTACCATGTACTTGTCACTTGACCTTGGATGAGCCACTTAGCATCTCTAAGCCTTGTTTTCTTCATGTATTAAGTGAAAACAATCACAGTAAATAGTTGTGAGGAGTCAATAAGACATTTGCAGGACATGGCACAATGCCTGGCATATAGATAAACATTTAATAATGGTAGTTATTATTAATTGCTTGCATGTACAGTGAAACTTACATGCATTGGCAGCTTCCAACAGGCCAGGAACTATACTATTTTGCCTTCTCTTATATGGGAAGTATGGGACAGTGTATAAAACATTGCTGGGCACGTAGTAGACACACGTTATCTATCACTTGAAAATAAAACCTGGTCTGGGTATCTGGGAAATACTGGAGTAACTCTGTAATGGAAACTTCCAGCTTGTTTCCAAAGCTAGCCTAAAACCCAGAGATGGAAAATCTTCCTCCTGAAACCATATAGAGCATGCATGAATCTAGCAATGGGGACAGGAGATCAGTGGCTAGGATATTGTTGGATCCAAAAGTGGGAAACTGATCCAGGAGACATTTTTATCATTGGCAGCATGCCTTGAGATTCAGTGAGTTTGGGAAAACCACATGAGAGTTCAGGAAGGAAGCAACAGATTTATTTCAGCCCATTGAGACACTCTTTGAGAGTCCACTGGCAAATACCATGTTTTGTGTATTGCTTCTCAGAGAAAATGAAAAACCTGGATCTGCTGTCAAAGGGCTTAGCAACTCCTTGAAGTTCACTTCTTGGGGAAGTCCCCAAGGACTAATTCTCCCTGTATCTTACCCATCTGTAGATTCTACTTTAGTAGACCACCACTGGACTAAGTTCTAGTCTAGAGTCTGGCACCAGTTCTGTGTGTCCTTGGGCAAGTTACACCCCCTCTATGAGCCTGTTTTCTTAGCTGCAATGAAGGATTTGGTACTAAATCACTGTTCCCCAAAGTGTGGCTTTGGTTACATTGTTAGTGTATGTGCTGCTGAAATGAGTGTACAAAGGGGTATTTTTTAATACATGAGATGATTTTTGCCTGATGAATACTTTTTATCCTATTTTTTTTTTATACTGTCATTTTAAATCTTTAATCAGATTCCATTCATGATTATCAGTCATATTACATGCCATGATTAGCTTTCTATAAACAATTTTGCCTTCTGTGTACAAATTGGTATCAATGAAATAAAAAATAAAACCATATACTAGGCAAAGAATTTTATTTATCTTTGTCTCAAACTTTATTCTTAGGCTTCTTCAGCTTCATTAGCTGCAAAGAATAAATTGTATATAAGCAAAAACTGAAAAGAGCTGCAGTGTCCAGGGGCTTAGGCTTAAAAATATTAGAGATCTAGATTTTATCAGATCCATAAACAAAATTTTAAAAAGCAGTCATAATATAAAATAGCAGCTCCCAGTAACTTCTTCAAGATTTATCTTCTTCAGAAGTTAACTCAATTCAGTTTGCTTCATTCTTGGAAGCCTCATCAAAATTCTCCACAAGATCTGGAACTTCATCATCATCCTCCTCTCCAGTGGCAAGTGGTGCTTTTCCATCCACAGATTGTTTGGGCAGAGCTTCAGCCAGTCTCCTTAAACTGGTGAGACTGTCGGCACCAAGCTGGTTTAAGATGCTGGGGAGCATTTCTGTCAGTTGCTTTGTCTCAGCGTAATGGTGAAAGTGTTTGCTGCCAGAGATGCCTGAACTTTAGGGTTGTTAAAGTGGATCACTGTTCCTTGATTTGTGAACATATTCACCTCTTCAATACCAGAGATATTGTTTTAAAGAGAACTGAAGTTTTTGTCATCTGCTGTGGCTGTTCTATGAACCTTGTATTAATGAAAGTGTAACTAGCATATTAGACCTATGACTTCATGGATAATGTTACTTTCAGTTCAGTTCAGTTGCTCAGTCGTGTCCGACTCTTTGCAACCTCATGAATCACAACACGCCAGGCCTCCCTGTCCATCACCAACTCCTGGAGTTTACTCAGACTCATGTTTATCGAGTCGGTAGGGTGATATTAAAGTGGATTTTTTTTATCCTTTCAAGAAAAGCCTTAGAGGAACGATAGTTGGGATGGTAAACGGATATAGAAGATCATAAAGGTTGTATAGGAATAGCTGATGTGTTTGTAAGTTCTAAGACTGAGTAATTCTAGTGCATTGCCATACTTTCATAAAGCCTTTGTGGTGATGGACTCAGTAGACAGGTCTAAATTTGAGTGGCTTTTAAAAAACTTGCCTAACTTAAGCAAATTGACAAATTTATTCTTATGCATTCATGGTGAAAATGCCCATGAGTTCGTTGTGTAGAATTTGAATTAGCATAGACTTTAGAAGTGGTGGCTTTTTTCTAAATAACAAAGAATGAATAATGTTGCTTCCTCTCACTTTTAGCAGATTCCTCAAAACCTGGATTGATCTTTAGTTCTTTTCACTCCTTGTTGGGGAACTCCCTAAGACAGGAGTTAGGGGTTCCCATTTGTTCTGTTGGGGGGGAAGAAAAAGCCACCCCCTATCTCTTGAATGCATGCCTGTGCCTGCTTTCTCTGTTCTGGAGATGCTGAGGATGCCCCATCCTAATGATCTCTGCTTTACTTCTTCCTGGAAGCCACTTTAAAGGTGCAGTGTGATGTGTGCCGTAAAATGAACATAAATTCTGAGGCAAGGTTTTTGAAAATTTCATATCACTTTTTGTTGTATTGGTTTTCACATAGTGGGAATCTTGAGAAGTAAAACGAGCAGTGGTGGAAATGAAATAAACTTGTGGGAGGTACTTTCTTTTTAAGCAAAACCCAGAAAAAATAGTGCAATCTTGATTGTGTAGTAGGAGCCAAGAAATCTGCTTTCAGATGTAGTCTGTGGTTTAGATTTTTTTTTTTTTTTTAAGTATTATCTGTGTTACCTTGACATTTTCTGTGTATCTTAACACTGTCATCATTCATTATCTACATTTAGTCGTTGACCTCTCTTCTGTAAATGATATTGTTCTGTTTCATTCTCAACGTAAAGGGCTATTCATTTGATATAGCATCTTGTAATAAATTGTTGCATGTTTCAAACTGTATAGTTTCTAAAAATTGCTATAAAGATGGCTTCAAGTCTTTTATTTTTCTGATCCATGTGTTATCTAGTCAATTCAGTTCAGTTGCTCAGTTATGTCTGACTCTGCAACCCCATGGACTGCAGCATGCCAGGCTTCCCTGTCGATCACCAACTCCTGGAGCTTGCTCAGACTCCTGTCCATCTAGTCAGTGATGCCATCCAACCATTTCATCCTTTGTCATCCCCTTCACCTCCGGCCTTCAATCTTTCCCAGCATCAGGGTCTTTTCCAGTGAGTCAGATCTTCACATCAGGTGGCCAAAGCTTTAACATCACTCCTTCCAATGAATATTCAGGGCTGATCTCCTTTAGGATTGACTGGTTTGATCTCCTTGCAGTCCAAGGGACTCTGAAGAGTCTTCTCCAGCACCACAGTAAAAAAGTGTCAATTGTTCGGCACACAGCATTCTTTATGGGCCACCTCTCACATCCATACATGACTACTGGAAAAACCACAGCTGTGACTAGATGGACCTTTGTCAGCAAAGTAATGTCTCTGCTTTTTAATGTGCTATCTAGCTTTTCTTCCAAGGAGCAAGCGTCTTTTAATATCATGGCTGCAGTCACCACCTACAGTGATTTTGGAACCCAAGAAACTAAAGTCTGTCACTGTTTCCATTGTTTGCCCATCTGTTTGCCATGAAGTGATGGGACTGGATGCCATGATCTTAATTTTTGGAATGTTGAGTTTAAACCAACTTTTTCACTCTCTTCATTCTCATCAAGAGGATCTTCAGTTCCTGTTCACTTTTGCCATAACGGTGCTTGTCTGAGGTTATTGATATTTCTCCCAGCAATCTTGATTCCAGCCTGTGCTGCATCCAGCCTAGCGTTACTCATGATGTACTCTGCAGATGAGTTAAATAAGCAGGGTGACAATATACAGCCTTGATGTACTCCTTTCCCGATTTGGAACCAGTCTGTTGTTCCATGTCCAGTTCTAACTGTTGCTTCCTGACCTGCATACAGATTTCTCAGGAGGCAGGTAGGGTGGCCTGGTAGTCCCATCTCTCTCAGAATTTTCCACAGTTTATTGTGATCCACACAGTCAAAGGCTTTGGCATAGTCAGTGAAGCAGAGGTAGATGTTTTTCTGGAACTCTCTTGCTTTTTCTGTGATCCAGTGAATGTTGGCAATTTGATCTCTGGTTCCTCTGCCTTTTCTAAATCCAGCTTGTACATCTGGAGGTTCTTAGTTCATGTACTGTTGAAGCCTGGCTTGGAGAATTTTGAGCATTACTTTACTAGCATGTGAGATGAGTGCAATTGTGCGATAGTTTGAACATTCTTTGGCATTGCTTTTGGGGTTGGAATGAAAACTGACCTTTTCCAGTCCTGTGGCCACTGCTGAGTTTTCCAAATTTGCTGGCATATTGAATGTAGCACTTTAACAGCATCATCTTTTAGGATCTTTTAGCTATCTAGTCAAAATTAGGTTAAAATAGAACAAAATGGTGACAGTGCAGTAACTTAAGATTCTTTTCTTCCTTCATTTTTTCTCTGTCATTGGTTTAATACAAAGTTTTTACATGATTTCATAATGAGAAACTCTCAGATGTTCCCCAATCGAGGTGGCATCTAATGTTCCAAGCCACAAGCTCTCAAACTTTGTAAATTTTGGTTTTGTCATCCATACTATCTTGTCTCCCGAGAAGAAGTAGTAAACTGTATTACTTAGCATATTGGAAGAATCTGTATTCAAGACTGTATTTTGCAGTATTAAAAAAAATCTCTTTCTTACTAAAATCTGTTTCATGACTTGCACAATACTCATCCTATACACACATTTACAAGACCCACCTTACTCAGGGTAGGTGTCAGGTTTTTGACAGTCTGTTTCCCTTGGGGCTTCCCTGATGGCTCAGTGGCAAAGAATCCACCTGCAATGCAGGAGGTGTAGAATCTATCCCTGGATTGGGAAGATCCTCTGGAGAAGGAAATGGCAGCTCACTCCAGTATCTTGCTCCTTTCCTGTCTCCTGAGAAACCTGTATGAAGCAACAGTTAGAACTGAACATGAAACAACTGACTGTTTCCAAATTTGGAAAGGAGTGCGACAAGGCTGTGTATTGTCATTTTGCTTATTTAACTTATATGTAGAGTACATCATGTGACATGCCGTCCTGCATGAAGCACAAACTGGAATTAAGATTGCTGGGAGAAATATCAATCACTTGAGATGCAGGTGATACCACTCTAATGGCAGAAAGTAAAGAGCCTCTTGGGCTTGGCTTCCCTTGTGGCTCAGCTGGTAAAGAATTTGCCTATAATGCAGGAAACCTGGGTTTGATCCCTGGGTTGGGAAGATCCCCTGGAGAAGGGAAAGGCTATCCACTCCATATTTTGACCTGGAGAATACCATGAACTGTATAGTGTATCGGGTCACAAAGAGTCGGATATGACTGAGCGACTTTCACGAAGAGCCTGTTGATGAAGGTGAAAGAAGAGAGTGAAAAAGCTGACTTAAAACTCACCATTCAGAAAACTAAGATCATGGTTTCCAGTCCCATTGCTTCATAGCAAATAGAAGGGGAAAAAGTAGAAGCAGTGGCAAATTTTCTTTTCTTGGGCTCCAAAATCACTGTGGATGGTGACTGCAGCCATGAAATTAAAAGAAAAGCTGTGACAAACCTAGATAGTGTATTAAAAAGCAAAGACATCACTTTGCTGACAAAGGTCCGTATAGTCAGATCTAAGATTTTTCCAGTAGTCATGTATATATGTGACAGTTGAGTCATAAAGAAGGCTTGAGCACTGAAGAATTGATTCTTTCGGATTGTGCTAGAGAGAAGGTTCCTAAGAGTCCCTTGGACTGCAAGGAGATGAAACCAGTCAATTGTAAAGGAAATTAACCCTGAATATTCTTTGCAAGGAATGATGCTGAAGCTGAAGCTCCAGTACATTTTGGCCATCTGATGCAGAGAGCTGACTTGGAAAAGAGCCTGATGCGGGAAAAGATTGAAGAGGAGAAAAGGGGTGGCATCACCAACTAACTCAATGAACGTGAATTAGAGCAAACCTGGGGAGATAGTGAACTGGCATGCCACAGTCCATGGGATCACAAAGAGTCAGTCACGACTTAGCAACTGAATAACAACTATTTCCCTAGGTGCAAAGGCTAGTCATTATTTACAGGTAATTGCTGATGAGTCAGGAGAAATTCTGAAAGGGGATATGTAAGGATTGTGACTTTCATCCTTGATCTGTAGACTAGAATTTGCAAACCTAGAGTGAGGTTGTTTAATACCTTCTCTTCTTGGGAAATTGCCATTGGATCAGTCAGTCTTGGTTTAGGTCTCTTGTGGGCAGCTGAATAGTTGGACTTTTAAAAATGAAAGGCACATAAAAAACACTTCTTTCCCAATCACACAAATAGTTATCTCCATGATAGTATAATCTCCATCTATGGAGTGTAAGTACTCAAGACCACACATTTAAAAAGATAAATTTAATACTGAGTCAGAATGAAAGATGTGCAAAGGTAGTGGTAGAGTTCAAAACCTTTTCAGGCCATTCTTAACATGTTTCCAGCGCCACTTTGGTTTTATCTTGGTAGACTAACCTTTTATTCATTGGGAGCCTTTTCACTTCTAAAATAAAGCCCTTTTAGGATGCTGAAACTTGAACTTTCATGGTGAGTTAAAGTAAAAAAAAAAAGGGGGGGGTGTATACTCAGAGACTTTTCTTGACTTCAAACCTTCCTATTAGAGAACCAGAATTGCTTAATTTATTAGAGCATTTGCTTTTCTAAGTTTCCAGCTCACAACCATTCCGTGGCCTAGCAGAAAGAGATAATAAAAAGTTAAGCAACAGGTAAAAATCTTTTACAGTTGCCTTTTCCCCAGTTGGAAGCAGAGTTTTTCTTTCCCTCTGGGCAGTTTGGCCTCTAAGCTCCTCCTTTTTCTGATTTGAAACTTTACTATTTGCATACAGTGTTTAAATTGATTCACTCACCACCAAGTTCTGAATGTCTCCAGCACTAGTACCTTTGACTCAGGCAGCTTAAGCAAAAGATTATAATAGTGGTTTAACAGGACAAAATCTTTAAAAACACACTTGAAGGTTGTTTTTACTCAAGATTTCCAAACAGATACAAACTGTTTTCAAAGAAGAGCCAGTCTCTGTGGTTTTCAACTTAGACATACATGAGCAGGGAAGCAGCTTTCCCAGATGGAATGTGGGTCTTTCATAGAGAACTTGTGAAGCTGAAAACTCATCTTGTTAAGTCTTGGCCTCCAGACTTGATTCTTTCACCGTTATATTCAAAGTAAAGTATGTGTAGTCTGAATTTTTCTTAAGGATCAACTCTAGGATGGGGTGCATAGTGCTTCAGGGAAAATAAACGTGTTTATATGCTGCCAGATTTTCATTCGCGTAAATTTGAGTGTCTTTTGTGGACCTTGTTTTTAAAAACTTTATGGTAAGAAAACAGATATAAAAATAAGTGAAAGTGTGAAGGGACAGAGACTCTAGGTCAACTTGAAGGAGTCAGGAGAGGAGTCCTATAAGAAGTAAAATCTGATCTGGGATTGAAATACCAAGAGTAGAGAGGGAGGAGGCATTCCAAACACAAGTAACAGTATGTGTAAAACTACAGCGGGTTGAGAAGCCACGGCATCTTGGGAAGCGGCAGACGTTTCAGTATGCCCGAGGGATGTGGAGTGAGAACAGGAGAATGGCAGTAATTGAGGCCAAATTAAAAAAAAAAACCTTGTATACCTTATTAAGGTTGGATTTGTAGGTGAAGGGGAGCTATTAAATAATTTTGAGTAGAGGCATGGCATATTCACATGGGCTATGTGTGTGTTAAAAAGATCACTCCAGTGGCAGTTTGGAAGAGAGATTGAAGGGAGCAATCCCAGAAGCAGGTAAATACTGCAGTAAAGATGGCAGAGGCCTGAACTGTAAAATTATTGAGGGAGGGATAGATATTTAGGAGTTAGAGCTTAACAAAGTTTGGCGTAATCTGTTGAAAAGTTTATTGCTTGCATATCCCACGTGGGTTTTAGGCTAAAAGGTGCTCAGCTCCTGAAGTTGCTCAGAGACCCAAGCTGATGTGGGTTCCACCATCATGTGTTGTACCATCTGTATTGTCTTGGTTACCATGGCAAGGGAAAAGACGGCTGAGATGTCTTGTGCCACCTTTAGGCTTGGGCTTGGAAATGATAAGTATCACATCTGCCTACAGCTCATCATGTCATTTCTGCCTATACCTGTTTGGCCAGAAATGGACACATTTCCTCATCTAACTGAAGAGGCTGGGAAACTGGGGGAACTGATGGCATGTTGGATGAGCTTCTCTGTCTGTGCTACAGTGTAGGGTCTTAAATAAGGTGCTTTATTTCTGAGTGTATTCCCTTATTTGTAAAATAGGAATATCAAGAGTACCAGCCTCACTCCCGAAGACTCTTAGAGGATCCCCAAGACACTTTTCGTAGAATCTGAAAGACCAGATTCTCTTCTTAGTAATACTAACATCATTTGTCCTTTAGACTTTGAGTCTACATGGTGTATTATATCACAAAAGATTGAATGAGAAGCACATACGGGAAATTAGCTGTCTTCTAAGCCAGACCTTAGAGACATTTTCAAAAATGTAAAACAATGTCGCTGTTCTTATTAAGTTTTTGGAAATACAGTTATTTTTCATAAAATTGTCATTTATGTTAACACATAATGATTTATTATTGATATTTAGTTTTTAGAAGCTATTATTTTCTTATGAAGACTTCCTCTTTCCCTAATTCTTCAATATTTTTATTCTTTGTACTATACATACTTTGATAACCTTGCTTAAAATGCATACATATAAAATAACAATTATGTGTCTTTATTTTTATTTTTAAAATTGTTATATTAACAGTGTTGTGTTAGTTTCAGATATATAGCAAAGTGATTATCCAAACACAGGTATCTATTCTTTTTCAAATTCTTTTCCCATTTAGTTATTACAGAATATTGAGCAGAATTCTCTGGGGGTGCTTGTTGAAGGTCCTTGTTGGTTATCTATTTTAAATATAGCAGTGATGTTTTAAGTGAATTAATACAGTATTTTTAAATTTTTCAGTTAAAAAAAGTACCAGCCTCATAGGGCAGCTTTAGGGATTAACTGCTATCACAACTCTAAAACGCCTAGCATTGTGTCTGGCACAATAAAGATATTGGAGGGAATCTTTAAGTTTGATCTTGAACTTTTCTTCTTATGTGCCGTAGGTGGGTGTCCTCAGTCATATCCGACTCTTTCGCGACCCCATGGACTATAGCCTGCCAGGCCCCTCTGTCCATGGGATTTCCCAGGCAGTAATACTGGAGTGAAATGCCATTTCCTTCTCCAGGGGATTATCCCAACACGAGTCAAACCTAAGTCTCCTGACTCTCCTGCATTGGCAGGGGGATTCTTTACCACTGAGCCACCTGTGATTATTTACTTAGTGGATTATAACCAACAATTAAAAACCAAGTTAAAAAAAGAAGCAGCGTAAATTAGAGTTCATCATCGAAGTGAGAGTAAATGTGCTTCATAAGTTGTGTGGGTGTGTGTATGCATTTGGTCAGCATGTAACTTGTTTCGTCACTGATTGTTGCAGTTCAAGTTGGAAAGACACTGATTTAGTTCAAGCTCTCATTTTACAGTGACTGAAAGACTTAAATATACTAAACAAAAAAAATGAGTGTATTCTACTATACTTTTTTGAAAGAGGCAGTTTAAACTGCGTTAATGTGTTTACTTATTTTTGGTTGCCCTGGGTCTTCATTGCTGTGCACAGGCTTTCTCTAGTTGTGGCAAGTGGGGGCTTCTCTCTGTTGCAGTGTGCTGGCTTCTTATTGCAGTGGCTTCTCTTGTGAAGCTCCTGGGTGCCTGGGCTATAGTAATTGCGGCACGTGAACTCAATAGTTGTGGCTCATGGGCCTTAGAAAGTGTGGCCGCCAGTTGTTGTGCATACTGGCTCAGTAGTTGTGGTGCAGCACACTTTAGTTGCTCCACAGCATGTGGAATCTACAAATATCAAGGATCAAACCCATGTCTCCTGCATTGACAGGCAGATGTCTATCCACTGTACCACCAGAGAAGTCCATAGTTTTAAAAGTAGGCTTGAAAAAAATCATCCTTAACTTTGAGAAAGAGTAGAACATGGATTTGAATTTCCAAAGTGTTTGTTAGATGCCAGTTAGTCCTTTTCATTTTACCATATACACTTCCTGCCTTCTTGGAACTTTAATCCAAGATGTAGTCCCTAAAACAGTAACATCTTTTCTGTACTTGTCATTTTTTGCTATCTCCTTGAGAGCCATGAATATATATGTTCCATAGGGGTAAAATGCATAATGCATTCAAGCCTTGAATCCATAGTAGAAATAATTATTTATTATAATAGGGGGTCATCATAGACAATAAAAAATATTCAGTCAGAAGAACTTACTGAGGAAGGAGTTAATGAATATTTTTTTTCTGTTTTTTTCTCTTTTTGACCTGTAAGAAACAAGTACGAAAGTTGTATTTAAGTTTAACAAAGTATTTAAGTGACTTCTCTTACAATGAATAGTGATGTCAACCTGCTGTGTCTTTTTCAGAGCAGTGGTGGATAATAATGCTTCCATTTTGATTAGCCCATGCTGAGTGAATAGGAGTTAATCCTGGCTGCCTCGCAGAAGTAGATTTGTTACATAATTTATGCTACCCAGAAGCCCTTTGAGGAGGTCTTTATCATCTTATTATCCGGACAGTATCCATCTAGGCCTGAAGATTAATTTTTGTTGTTCTCATCTAGTTCCACCAGACTGATTTAACAGCAACTTGCTGTTAAATGCTGGCACTTGGTTTTTGCTTTTGACACAAAGGTATGCTAATCAAGAATGGCTGTTAGGAATCCTGTAATGTTTCAATTAGTGATTTATTGTCATTTAGAGGGTTCCCCCCCACCCCATTAAACCGATTTAACTTCAGAAAAATGAGTCAGTTCAGGGTTTCAAGCATTTCTTCTTCAACTAGCCTCCAAAAAAGGTTTATTAATGATTCTGTCTTGTAAATTGCTGCTGCAGTTCATTTGTGTCAGTCCCGTCGCTGCTGAAACAAATGCAGGAGGAACGTCAGTTTAGTTTTCCTTCATCT
Organism: Ovis aries; assembly: GCF_016772045.2. Lineage (NCBI taxonomy): Eukaryota > Metazoa > Chordata > Mammalia > Artiodactyla > Bovidae > Ovis > Ovis aries. The sequence continues at coordinate 19,156,628 of NC_056077.1, read as the reverse complement.
GGCACATGGACTTCTTAACTCTATTACTGGTAGATGCCTGCTGTTAAACAAGTCTGTACTATTTTTTATGACTTGCTGAGAAGTCATGTGGTAGTGTGATCCCTGTCCCCAACTACCAGTGCTTAAACTTATAATTTTCAATGTATTGTGTTAAAACAGACTTCTAATTCTGGATATTTTTCTTTTCAGTTTTAAACCTAAAGGTGGAAGTTCTATTTTTAGAAAATACTCTCCTAGAAAAGTTACTGGTGTCGCTACCCCAAATACTAGGCCTAAGGGAAATACTAGGCCTAAGGGTGGGAAGAGCAAGAGCTGACTGTTTCACATGGCTAAGCAGAATGTGTGGGCTGGTCTGCCAGCCAGCAGAGGTGAAAGCTGCCCTTTGCTTTCTTGGCAAGTACAACTGGCTGTGAAGGCCCTGATTAGGACTTTAGGTTTTGGCCTTTTCCTGGCAGTTATATGAAACATAGTCTATTGTCTCCAGTGGTTCTGAAGAGATGCAGGGCCTTGATGGTCCACATCCCTTGTCCTCTTTGCAGGAAATGTGCTTCATCCCTCAGAATTTAGCCAATCTGTCATCAAGCAAATTTTTTAAAACACTGCAGTGTAAAAAAATATCTTAAGTAGTGTAAAACTTGCTGTGAGTTCTTCATGTTCATTATATAGCATGCAAACAAGCTGTTGGCTTTTGCCCTTACATCTCTAGACACCTTAAAAGTCATTCCTTTGTTTATTGTGATAGAGAAAAAGCAGTTTGGACCAGCACCAGAAGGTTTTTCATTGCTTGGAGAACCCTTGGAGCTTCGTACAGTGCTGCATGGCTATGGCTTGAATAAACTGTCTGGACTTTCACCCTTGCTTGAAGGACAGGCAAGAGTGATTTCCATTATTATGTGGATTTTTCCCAGGGCACTAAGTTGCAGGTCAAAAAGAGGTACTACAGGGTGAACATCTCCCAATTTTAGCTTCAAATTTTGGCTTTTGCTGTTCGAGGTGAAAATTAACTTGCAGAATAAGGAGAGATAGGACTATATACTGCTGACTAAGAAGCTGTGTTTGTATCACATTATCTGGTTAACTGATGAGGTAGGGAATAATTTGGAACAATGAGACGATTTCCTCTTTTCTCTCTGATGGTAGTAGGGTGTTGAGAGGCAAGGTGTCCAGGAATTGGATCTTAGGAGCCAGCTCTTGAGTGGTGAAATTAAGGCCTACTCTACATCCTTAGGGCTTCGGTTCCTTGACTGTTGAGTATTTGATAACAACATAGAATTGGTATATATAGCTATCATCTATTGAAAACTAACTGTGCTAGGGACAATGCTAAGCATGTCGTACTCATCATTTATTCAATCGTGAGTTAATACATTTAAGTGCATAGACTAGTACCTTGTACAGAGTGCTCAATAAATATCAGAGATTATTATTCAATAGATACTTTCAAAACATTTACTTACATGATAAAGCTTAGGTGCCCAGGACAAAATGTTGAATAAAATAATTTCCACTCTTCTGGAAATTGCTTTCTAGTAGGGGGAGTGGAAAATAAATAAGTTAACCAGAATTTCAGAGAGTGGTATGTGCTAAAGAAATAAAATAGTGTGCTGGATCAGAGGGAGATGGTACTTTAGATTGGTTGGACAAGGAATACATCTCAGCATTTGAACTGAAATCCTCTGATACGAAGGAGCCATTTATTCTTCACAGTGACCCTTTGTCCCAATTTTCAGGTGAGAAAACAGAGATGCAGGGTGACTAAGTATGTGTGGAAAGTGAATAGAGCTGGGCTGTACAGACCCTATCATTCTGCATCCAAAGCATATCATGTCCTTCCCAGAAGGGCAGCTGTAGGAGTTGAACTATATGCAGTTGGTTTTGAGTAAAAGAAATGGAGTTGGTTGCAATACAGGTAAAACCCTCAGGCAATTTAGAAAAGTTGTAATTTCATGGACCCCCACAATCCTGGGATGCAAAATTTGAGTATGAGTGTGTGTATGTATGTATATTTTATTCTAGAATCCAAAGCTATATTCAACTTCTCAAAGGTGATGACAAAAACAGCCTGTGCACCACTGCTTTCTTTTAGGATGTTTTTAATATTGTTTTTTTCGGAAGTAAGGCCTACTTGCTAGGGCAGAGTTTTGTTTTTTTTTTTTTTTTTTCACTTTGGTGATTTATTATTTACAAATCTCTGCTTCTATACAGGATAACAATTGCACTGTTTTGTTTTTTTTTTTTTTAATGAGATAAAATGGCATCGCTGATGTGGCCAGTGGGCCCAGGCCCCACTGCTCGGTCCTGGGAAGGAGTGCCTGGTCTGGAGCCCTCTGGCCAGCAAACCTGCCAGGGGCCAGGGGCTGATACAGCCCCCTACCCTCCCACCTCATCCATCTGGGGTTGCAACTGGCCTGGCAGAGTAGGGGCAGAGCTGACAGAGGTCCTGGTGCTGCAGGTAGACGCCAGTCCCCCACGTGTCCTCAGTGAGGGTCAGTCCCAGAGGGCCCAGGGGTGGCCGCCGTGCTCAGAGGACCTGCTCTGTGCTGGAGGCTGAGATGTCCAGGAGCCACCTGGCCACATAGGGGTTTAGTTCGTCCTTGTCTTGGCAGAGTGTCCACATGTACAGCGTTTGCAGTACCGTCTCCAGGTCGCCCTAGACCACCTTGCCTTTGGAGTTCTTGATCACCATCACCATCTGGGCCTGGAAGGTGATGATCAGCACAGACCCCTGCTCCATTATCATGCCCATGGCCATATCGATGTCAGTGTCCACGATATGGGAGTGCAACTGGAGGGCCAGACCCTTGGCCTGCTGGATCAGTTTGGCCAGTTGGCTGTAGACAGCTTCATAGCACCAGTCTTTGAGAATGTCAAGCTCCTGGGAAATCATGGCCTCTAGAACGTTGGGGATGATGTCGTTCTCACACTGCTACAGGAACCAGTCCTTATCGATAGCGGGGTCTACACGCAGGATCTCTGTGAGCACCTCTGACATCTCCATCTTCGAGAACAGGCCTCCCAGCAAGCCTGTGATCTTGTCTGTCAGTATGTGGGACTCCCAGATGAAGTCGTCGTCGCTCTCTTCATATTTCATTTTCATCTCGAAGAACTGATTGAACACACATTGTTGTCCCTGAAGTTCTTCCACTGCTAGTATCACTTGGAGTCCTTGTGTAGCACGACCCCCAGTGCCTCCTCGTTGCCCTCAAACATTTTCTCTTCCTTGAATTTCTCTCTGTCGAATTCCTTCCTTTTCAAGGGCCGTTCAGGCCATTGGTAGCGTCTGGTCTGTCCCACGATGCTCTCATTGATCTCCTTGACAGACTCCACGCCCTGGGAGAGGACTTTGAAGGCAGTGGTCCAGCCGAGCTTCTCCCCACCTTTGGACACTGACTTGGCAGATTGCTTGGCGGTCTTGGCTGCTTCTTCCACACTCTCCTTGATATTTCTGCCAAGGTCACTTTTACTGACTTCGTCAAGACTCTCTTTGACAATGCCCATAATCTCCCCTAGCTTCTTCCTGATCACCTCACTCGTCCGCTGTGTTTTCAGTTCATTGGTTTTGTATTTCCTCCTGGCTTCCTGGAATGCATCTGACTCTTCCAGCTTCTTGGCCTTATTTCAGAACTTTTTTATACTTTGTTTCATTTCTTTGTTTTTGGCTAATTCCTCTTTGATGTTATTGAGCAAACTGGAGAGAAACCCTCTTCTGTTTCCAGAGGAATAGGATTTGGACAGGGTTAGTTCTCCCCTTGGCTGGGCAGCTGGTAGGTACCATGGGGTAGCACCCCTAGATTGTGGCTGGACAGGAGATGGACTCCGCTGCCAAAATATCTCTGTGGGCAGTGGCACCAGCCTGCCCACAGCGCTGCCACTGCCATGGTAGAGGATCCTGTGTGCTAGGGCAGAGTTTTAATAGAGAGCATTGCAAATGACCATTCAGTTCAGTTCAGTTGCTCAGTCTATTCAACTCTTTGGGACCCCATGGTCTACAGCATGCCACACTTGCCTGTCCTTTACTATCTCACGGAGCTTGCTCCAACTCATCTCCATTGGGTTGGTGTTGCCACCCAACCATCTCCTCCTCTGTCATCCACTTCTCTTGCTGCCTTCAGTCTTTCCCAACATCAGGGTCTTTTCCAGTGAGTCGGCTCTTCTCATCTGGTGGCCAAAGTATTGGAGCTTCAGCATTACTCCTTCCAACGAATATTCAGGACTGATTTCCTTTAGGATTGACTGGTTTGATCTCCTTGTAGTCCAAGGGACTCTCAGGAAGCTCCATCACTACAGTTCAAAAGCATTAATTCTTTGGCATTCAGCCTTTTATCCAACTCTCACATCCGTACATGGCAACTGAAAAAACCACAGCTTTGACTAGACAGACCTTTGTCAGCAAAGTAATGTCTGTGCTTTTTAGTATGCTGTCTAGGTTTGTCATAGCTTTTCATCCAAGGAGCAAGTGTCTTTTAATTTCATGGCTGCAGTCACCTTTCGCAGTGATTTTGGAGCCCAAGAAAATAATGTCTGTCACTTGTTCCATTTTTTCCCCATCTGTTTGCCATGAAGTGATGGGGCCAGATGCCAGATCTTAGTTTTCTGAATTTGGGGTTTTAATCGAGCTTTTTCACTCTCCTCTTTCACTTTCATCAGAGGCTCTTCAGTTTCTCTTGGCTTTCTGCCATAAGGGTGGTGTCATCTGCATATCTGAGGTTATTGATATTTCTCCTGGCAGTCTTGATTTCAGCTTGTGCTTCATCCAGCACAAGTAGATCTCATGATGTACTCTGCATATAAGTTAAATGTCTGTTGACAATACACAACCTTGATGTACTCCTTTCCAAATTTGGAACCAGTCCATTCTTGGACTGCATACAGGTTTCTCAGGAAGTAGGTAAGGTGGTCTGTTATTCCCATCTCTTGAAGAATTTTCCACAGTTTGTTGTGATCCATAGTCAAGAACTTCAGCATAGTCAGTGAAGCAGAATTAGATGTTTTTTTTCTGGAATTCTCTTTCTTTTTCTATGATTCAACAGATGTTGACAATTTGATCTCCGGGTCCTCTCCATTTTCTAAATCCAACTTGTGCATCTGGAAGTTCTTGGTTCACGTACTGTTGAAGGCTCGCTTGGAGAATTTTGAGCATTACTTTGCAAGCGTGTGAGATGAGTACAATTGTGCAGTAGATTAAGCATTCTTTGGCATTGCCTTTCTTGGGGATTGGAATGAAAACTGACCTTTTCCAGTACCGTGGCCACTGCTGAGTTTTCCAAATGTGCCGGCATGTTGAGCGCAGCACTTTCACAGCATCATCTTTTAGGATTTGAAATAGCTCAACTGGAATTCCATCACCTCCACTAGCTTTGTTCGTAGTGATGCTTCCTAAGGCCCCCTTGACTTTGCACTCCAGGATGTCTGGCTCTAGGTTAGCGATCACATTAGCATGGTTATCTGGGTAGCTAAGATCTTTCTTGTACAGTTCTTCTGTGTATTCTTGCCACCGCTTCTTAATATTTTCTGCTTCTGTTAGGGCCATACCATTTCTGTCCTTTATTTTGCCCATTTTTACATGAAATGTTCCCTTGGTATCTCTGATTTTCTTGACGAGATCTCTGGTCTTTCCCATCCTGTTGCTTTCCTCTATTTCTTTGCATTGTTCACTTAGGAAGCCTTTCTTCTCTCCTTGCTATTCTTAGGAACTCTGCATTCAAATGGATATATCTTTCCTTTTCTCCTTTGCCTTTCACTTTTCTTCTTTTCTCAGCTATTTGTAAGGCCTCCTCAGACAACCATTTTGCCTTTTTGCATTTCTTCTTCTAAGGGATGGTCTTTATCACTGCCTCCTGTACAGTGTCACAAACCTCTGTCCACAGTTCTACAGGCAGTATGTCTGTCAGATCTAATCCCTTGAATCTATTTGTCACTTCCACTGTATAATCATAAGGGATTTGATTTAGGTCATACCTGAATGGTCTAGTGGTTTTCCTACTTTCTTCAAGTCTGAATTTGGCAATAAGGAGTTCTTGATCTGAGCCACAGTTAGCTCCTGGTCTTGTTTTTGCTGAGTGTATAGAGCTTCTCCATCTTTGGCTGCAAAGAATATAATCAATCTGATTTTTATATTGACCATCTGATGATGTCCATGTGTAGAATTGTCTCTTGTATTGTTGGAAGAGGGTGTCTGCCATGACCAGTGCCTTCTCTAGCAAAACTCTGTTAGCCTTTGCCCTGCTTCATTTTGTACTCCGAGAACAAACTTGCCTGTTACTCCACGGATCTCTTGACTTCCTACTTTTGCATTCCAGTCCCCAGTATTTTTAATTTAATTGTCTGCTTATCTTTACCCTCATTAATGTGCCCTTTGGTCTCATGCCATATGAGTGCACATTTGTGAAATAAGTAACTTGACCAAAAAAAGAAACGTCCAAACATTGGGGCCTCAGGTTTCAACCTACAGGGAATATATTTCCAATAAAGACACACTAATGTGAGCATTTCCTATCACTGTCTTCAAAACCTGAATAATTTCTAAATAGACTTTTTAGTACTTGACACCGAAGAGAAATTGTTTCCACCATAGTAATTGAAACCAAGAGAGTAGCAAAGTTATGGTCAGGTCTGGTCTTTCAGTTTCATAGGATGTGGTTTAGATCCAGTAGCCTATATTAGTCAGAAGATTGATCATGTTATTGCATAGGGAAAGACTTACAGGAGTTTTTACTTTGCAGTCATTCACGTGGTATCTGAGTGCTGGGAGGAGGTTTTTCCTTGGAAATGTGAAGACGACAGAAGCATACACAATAGGATAAAGCAGCTGAAAGTGCTCTATGGTACTTTTGCTTGAACGAGGCTTAAGATGGTAAGAATTGCAAGAAAGATTCTTTTTCTCTTAGTCATATCATCTTTCAAATAGCATCCTCCTGGTCCACCCAGTTGTCATGAGATTTTACAGTTTGCTCAAGCTTGGGATCATTGGTCCTAGTGTTCAACTAAGAAGTCTCTTGATATATTTGGTTGAAATTGTGGCCTGCTAAGTTGGTCTCTGACCATGGTATCAGATCTTCTGTTTCTTTGCTCTGTAAGTAGATCTGAGTGACATAGTTGTGTCTTGGTCGGGACTGTTTCTGTTGTGACAGGAAAACTGCCATCTGGCTTATGCTAAAGGAGAATTAATTGGCTCATACAACTGTGAGGTTCAGGCTTTGATCTGACTTTAGGTACAGTTGGATTCAGGGTTCAAATAATGTCTTTAAAACTGATTTTGTCTCTTGGCACTGGTTTTATTCTTGTGTCTTACACGCATTTAAATTGAGACCCATCTGATAAGAAGAGATAGTTTAACCCTCACAGTGACCCTTGGATAGGCATTATTGTTTTCTTTGGTGCTCTTTCTGATAAAAAGACCAAAGCAGCTCCAACCTTCCTTGCCTTTAGTGCAAAGATTCACTTTGTCTGACTTAGGTCTCTTGCATATTTCTGACCCAGTTGTTGAAAGCCAAGGACATAGGGAGACTTTGGTGGGCTTGAGTCACATAGTTCATTATCAGCCCTACCCAACATACATGACTAAGAGTGAGGGAGTTGGATCTTTCTAGTGAAGAAAATTGAGTGGCCAACTGATGAAGAACCTGGATGCTGGGGGAGCAGATGAGTCTGTGCTGCAAGCCTTTGATCCAATCTGAAGCTAAAAGGCCATATATTAAGTCTGTGGTCTGAATCCAGACTATTAACCGTTTCAAGTGCACCATAGTTCCATTTTGAATGAAATACTTGCTCCCTGGGCATGTGATTCACTCAGGTTCAAGTCCATGGGTCAGACCCTTCTACCCGCAATGGTAAACTTATGATAGTTCTGTTCAGTTCAGTTCAGTTGCTCAGTTGTGTCTGACTCTTTGTGACCTCATGAATCGCAGCACGCCAGGCCTCCCTGTCCGTCACCAACTCCCAGAGTCCACCCAAACCCATATCCATTGAGTTGGTGATGCCATCCAGCCATCTCATCCTTTGTCGTCCCCTTCTCCTCCTGCCCCCAATCCTTCCCAGCATTAGGGTCTTTTCCAATGAGTCAACTCTTCGCATGAGGTGGCCAAAGTATTGGAGTTTCAACTTACGATATGGGGACTCTTACTCATTAGATCTGTTATTATCATTAGACTGTTATTCATTAGATGGTCTTTATCTTTTTTGTGTGTGTATGGGACATGGGGAAGGTTCATTTTCTTTTGAAACAGTACATCAGGGGAATTTAGATATTATTGAAACATGATTAATCTCTTTCTGTTCCCTGCTCTGCACCCCACTCCCATCATTTAACAGTACTGTCTTGAAATCCTCGGAGCTAAAATTGTTGAATTTGTCAATCTTTTGATGCAATTTATAATGAAGCAAATGGTCTCTCATGTTTTCCGTCCTCCTCTGGCAGTTTGATATTTTTCCTAAAATATAATGTCTAAAAGTAATTTTGGTAAGGTATGTTGGGTTTTGTTTTTTTTTTAAGAAATTGAATTAGTTGACAAATATTACCAGGTGATGTTGGAAGAAATACACTCCCAGTACAGTCCCATTATATAAGTTGACACTACTTTTTTTGAATTTAGATTGATTTTATGTGGTGACTCAGCTGATAAAGAACTTTTCTGCAGTGCCAGAGAACCAGGTTCAATTTCTGGGTCAGGAAGATCCCCTGGAGAAGGGCATGGCCACCCACTCCAGTATTTTTGCCTGGAGAACTCCGTGGACAGAGGCACTTGGGCTGCAGTCCATGGGGTTGCAAAGGGGCAGATACTGAGTGACTAATACTTTTTACTTTTCATACACACACATACACGTATAATATGTTTTTGCATAGTCTTTGATCTGTTGTTCCACTTCTGGGAGTTTATTCTCAGAAGCTGAATTTTAGCTGCATAGTCTGTTTATTATCCCAATATTGTTTATAATAGTGAACTGTTGGAAGCAAACTAAATGTCCAACCATTAGAGTTTAAACTGTCAAATTATCAATGAAAGACATATCTGGCAATTAAATATGTTTTAACAGAGTGTCTCAACCCTTCTGCAACCCTTCTGCAGTGTAGCACCAAATTTTTGACAGATTGAAATCGTAGGCAATAAATAGTTTATGGGTTATGTGAAATAGCTGGTGTGTCAGTGGTAATACTGCCGCAGTCTTGGTGGTACAGCCATTGATTTGCGGCTCTTTTAAAGCATTTGATGAGGAAAGATTTATATGAAAAAGTGTTTTCAAACAGTTTGCAAAATAGAATGTACATTATGACTCAGTTTGTTTAAAAGTTGGATATGTGTACTATGAACATGCATGTATTTATTTATGTGTGCCACCTATATGCTTATATAGACCACTGGAAGGATATATTCCAAAATACTAATTTAGGTGGAGGGATTGTGTTGGTAAGTTGTGTTCAACTCTTTTGGGACCCCCATGAAGTATAGCCTCCCAGGCTTCTCTGTCCATGGGATTTCCCAGGCAAGAATACTGGAGTGGGTTGCTATTTCTTTTTTCAGGAGATCTTCCTAAGATGGGTCGAACCAGAGTCTCTTACATTGGCAGGAGGATTCTTTACCACTGAGCCACCTGGGAAGCGGCAGGTGGTGGGGTACTACGGGACTTTTTCTCTTTATGCTACTCCATATTTTCTAAACTTTACAGAATAACTGTAATGTTTTTGAATTTTGCAGTGGGAAAGAAAGCCTTAGTGGTCTTACTTCTCTGACCAGCTTACTGATGTAATTGAAAAAAGATATTCTTTTATTATACAGATCTTTTTTCTGTCCCTCTTCCTTTTCTTATCTACTAAGCTTTAGCAATCAGCTTCCATCATGGAGCTCTGTAAAAAAATGATAAATGTGGTCTTAATGAATTTGGATTTTTTTTTTTTTTTAAGAATCAGCAAACATTTAAATGTTAGCAAACATCACCTTTGTTACCATGTGATGAACATGAGAGCCGTTTAGTAGAAATGTGGCTCTAGAAACTACATCTGTACATTTGTGGTCATTCAGGTGCCCCTCTAAGAAGACAGCTGCATGCAGTCATTTATCATCTGTATATTGGATTCCTTTCTCATCTTTTGACTCATTTCATAGTTTCCTTTCTTGCCTTTCTTAGATACAAAGACCATATCTCAACTCCAGTTAACTATTTTTCATCAGTAACTACTGAATTCTACAGGTGACTGAAAAGTGAACAGTTGATGTGGCGATTGGGTGTTTGAGGAATGATTATCTAGTAAATGTAAATTATCAGGTAGATGTCTGGGATGGCTGGTACCATATGCTAATTGGAAGCAGGCAGTTGGTGCCTAACCAGTGGTTTTACCTTCAGTGTGACATAATGAGGCCTGTATTCTGAGGATGAGCTACAAGCTAAAACCAGAGTTAAAGAGTATAGCGGTCAGGCTATTTTTATTGTGGTACCATGGAGCAACATCAGGTCAAGAAGCAACAGTTAGAACTGGACATGGAACAACAGACTGGTTCCAAATTGGGAAAGGAGTACATCAAGACTACATATTTTCACCCTGCTCATTAACTTATATGCAGAGTACATCATGTGAAATGCGGGGCTAGATGAAGCACAAGCTGGAATTAAGATTGCCAGGAGAAATTTCAATAACCTCAGATATGCAGATGACACCACCCTAATGGCAGAAAGTGAACAGGAACTAATAAAAAGCCTCTTGATGAAAGTGAAAGAGGAGAGTGAAAAAGTTGGCTTAAAGCTCAACATTCAGAACACTAAGATCATGGCATCCGGTCCCATCATTTCATGGCAAATAGATGGGGAAACAATGGAAACAATGACAGACTTTATTTCTTTGAGCTCCAAAATCACTGCAGATGGTGACTGCAGCCATGAAATTAAAAGATGCTTACTCCTTGGAAGGAAAGCTATGATCAACCTAGACAGCATATTATAAAGCACAGACATTACTTTGCCAACAAAGGTCCGTCTAGTCAAAGCTATGGTTTTTCCAGTAGTCGTGTATGGATGTGAGAGTTGTACTGCAAAGAAAGCTGAAGAATTGATGCTTTTGAACTGTGGTGTTGGAGAAGACTCTTGAGAGTTCCTTGGACTGCAAGGAAATCCAAAGAATTGGTGCTTTTGAACTGTGAGCACCAGAGAATTGATGCTTTTGGACTGTCGTGTTGGAGAAGACTCTTGAGAGTCCCTTGGACTGCAAGGAGAGCCAACCTGTCTATCCTAAAGGAAATCAGTCCCGAATGTTCATTGGAAGGACTGATGCTGAAGCTGAAACTCCCAATACTTTGGCCATCTGATGCAAAGAACTAACTCATTAGAAAAGACCCTGATGCTGGGAAAGATTGAAGGTGGGAGGAGAAGATGACAGAGGATGAGATGGTTGTATGGCATCACTGGCTCAGTGGACATGAGTTTGAGTATGCTCTGGGAGTCGGTGATGGACAGGGAAGTCTGAAGTGCTGCAGTCCATGGGGTCACAAGGTCCATGGGGACACTACTGAGTGACTGAACTGAACTGATGGAACATAAACCCAAGATGGCGCTCTGTTTGTAAACAGTAAATTTAGCTAATGAAAAAGCTGGTGCAGAAACACAGAGAGTAACCAGCTTAGAAATCTGATGCCCCTTATGATGTCCACTTTGCACATAAGTGTACAGTCAGACTTATCCAGATCAGTAGTGACAGCAAAAATATTCCAAGTGTGGGTCACTAAAATAATTCAGCTCTTTTTTGGTTATTTAGAGTCATGTGGGATTAAATATGTAGCAGCTTTGGAACCCAGAGACCAAAAATGCTTGATTCTTTGGTATTTGGGAACTTTATAATATGTATGTATTGACTTTGTTGAATTTGGCAAGTAGTATTTGTTCTGGCCAGCGCACAGTGGCCTCAGTCCTCAGACCTCAACTGCATATATATTCTCAGTATATTTGAAGTATGCAAGGTAAGGAACATAAGAATCCTTCAAAAAGAAGAGAGAAATTATTTTGTATAAAGCTAACTGGTCTTAGTCCTGTGACCTAAGATTATTTTACAGAAATATAACCAATTGGTTTATTTTCTTTAAAAAATAATTTATCTTCCCTTCCTTCCTCCCTGTGTTCCCCCATCCCTCTCTTCTTTTTGTAGTTTTGAGATTGATGGATTTAGAAAGTCATGTGTTCCTACCCATCCCTAACTGGAACTGCTGTCTTAGCTTGCAGTACATTTTAGGACAAAAAGTCTTAAAAACATGAAAATAGCAGATACGCCTCATTTGCTTTGGCAGAGGGAACAGCTTTTTCTTCCAAGTAGCTCTAGGTAAGACCTAATCTCCAAAGGTGATCTTGTAAGTTCCAGATGACAGAAAGCAGAAGACCTTGTGTTTTAAAGTACTCCCTCCAGTCTTTCCTCCTTGTTTGTTATTTTCGCAAGTTTACTTTCTAAGAGGTAGTTTAGAAATGGATACTACCCATTTCCTGACTGTTTCTCAGGTCATTCAGCATTTACATTTGCCAGCTGGTATCAAAGAGACTCTTGTGGTCTTGCTTTGAGACTTCTCAGGGGGATGGCTTTTGCCACTATAGCTGCTTCAGCCCCTGGCAGCTGGGTGTCTGGCATATATAGTGAGAAGTAAAAACATGTGCCCAATTAGCTATACAAATTGTTTGGATGAAAGTTGGAAAGATGGGTTTCTTACTGCTATAATATGTAAAAGCACTAACATTTGCTAGTGGCTTCTTGCTTCTGAATAGACTCTATCTAGGTGGGAACAAATGGGACAGGTGGACTGGATCATTTCCTTCTTTCAAAGAAGTCATCAGAGTAGACGTCAGGTGCCTTGCTGACATTGGCTTTTGGTACCAACATTTGCCTTATTTTTTTTAAGCTCCCAACCAGGTACAACAATGAACCAGCTTGCTTGCTCTGTTTTCCATATCATCTGTGCTCATTCTTAGTCTTGTGTTTGACTCTTTGTGACCTCCCCCCACCAGACAAGCTTGCCAGGCTCCTCTGCCCATGGAATTTTCCAGACAAGAATGCTGGAGTGGAGTGCCATTTCCTATTCTAGGGGATCTTCCACACTCAGGAGTTGAACCCACGTCTCTTGCATCTCCTGCATTGGCAGGCGGTTTCTTTACCACTAACGCCACCTGGGAAGCCCATATGTTTTATGTCAGGGCCTTTTTCTTAGCCTGCAGAAATCAAACTAAGATGATTAGGAGAGGGAAGGCTGCAAAAACAGTGTCACCTCTCACCTCTTGTTCAGATTGGAATAGACTGACTTTCCCATTTTCCTTTGGCTCTAGTAGGCTTGGGCAAGAAGTATGAAAGCTGTTCACTGAGGAGGCAAAAGCCCTGTCCTCAGAAGGCTTGCAAATTTAGAACTTCTGCCTCTTTGCATGTCAAAAAATAAGATTGTCCCAGAATATTGGACTTCAAAGGATATTTTAATGTTGGGTACATAGAAACTCAGAGAGGTTAAGAGACTTGTTCAAGGACATTCGTCACTTAGGGACATCCCAGACCAGAACTGAAGGCTTTCTGAGACTTTACTCTGATCCTACTGATTCAGTACCTCTGGAGTACAATCACGTATTGATAATGTATTTTTTCTTCTTGGGCCATTATCGTCTCCTTAGGGGAAGAGTATATCCTGGCATGTGTATGCTCAGTTGCTCAATTGTGTCTGACTCTTTGCGACCATGAACTGTAGCCCACCAGTCTCTTCTGTTCATGAAATTCTCCAGGCAAGCGTACTCGAGTGGGTTGCCATTTCCCACTCCAGGGGATCTTCTCGACCCAGGTACTGAGCCTGTGTCTTGTGTCTGCTGCATTGGCAGGCAGATTCTTTACCACTATGCCACCTGGAACAGCATAGTGAAGAACAGTAAGTAGTGAGACCAGTGATGTAATATGATGAGTTTAGAATCGGACTCCTGGGTTTGAATCCCTTACATTTATAGATTGGCTGTGTGACCTCAGGCCAAATCCCTTAAACTTTGTTCAGTTTATTCCCCCGTAAAGTGAAGATTTTATTTTCTTCCTCATAGAGTTGTAATTGGTTAAAAGTGATAATTCATGTCAGTCTTCTCATTACATGCAACCAACTTAAAAGATTATTGCTATTAATAAACATTTTAAAATCCTCTCTCAACCTGGACCAACCAGATTGACCGTTTGCCTCTTTCCTTTCCACTTTTATGCTCCCAGTCACTGAAGGACCAGAACAAGACTCATCATCTCTGTGAAATTTTCCCACTGAGTAGATTTTGGAGCCTGACAAACTGATTTTATTTCCTAGTCCCATTGCTTAGTGGTTAAGAAACCTCAGTTTCCTAATCTGTAAGACCTCTGACATCATGGGTTGTTGTGAAGTTTGAAGATGATGATGTATATGAAGCATATAACAAATACCAATTCCTCTTCATCAGTCCCTCCACCTTCCTCTCCATAACACTGGTTCATACTCCTCTCTCCTTAAGCTGTCTCCATTTGTCTTTGTGTGGTTTAGCCCTTCATGGTCTTTCTGTACATAAGGGGTGATTCTGTTTCAAAGGCAGACTGTGAGTCCTGGAATACAGGGGCTTGCCTGATTGTCACTTCATGGAGCTGCCTAAGAATTAGAAGCACCTTCCTGAGCTCCCTTCTCTGGCTGTCTGTGGAGCCAGAGCATTCACTGGGACCGTGATCTCTGGGACTGCCCTTAGCCCAGCAGTGCGAGCCGCAGACCTGGGGCCAAGCAAGCAACCAAGCCCATTCCCAGGAATAGCAGCTGGGTCTGCCACAGGAGAGGAGGGAGGCTGGAAGCTGATGCCGAGAAGGAAAGAGAGAGGCAGAAGCAGTTAGAGCTGAGATTGGAGGAGAAAAGCTGGAGGCTTATCTTGGTCCAACATAAACTAAGCAGTTACTGCCTTTGATCTTTCAAGTAAACCCTCAGAGCTATGCCTACAACTATGTTTCCTAGTTTGTAGCTTTTTTTCTCCCTTTATTCTTCCTGCCTTTCCTTTCTTCCCACCCCTTCTTGTCTGACTCCATTTCACTCGTGTATGCCACTTTAGCTGAAACAGACTAGAGTCACTTACTGCAAGAACAGGAGAGCTACTGTGGGCATTTGGGACATCAGCATTCCTGAACTGCCCCAGGAGACCTGGCCTGGCGGCTGATGAGCATTTTTCGAGGAAAAGAGGAGCTTGATCCTGTCACCAGCTTTCTGATAATAACAATTACAATAAAAGCTAACACTTACTGAATACTTTTTATGAGTCAGGTATTAGGGCAGAGCATTTTACATGGGACATCTAATTTCCTCTATCCACCAGTCCATGATGTACACCTGTCCCATTTTAAAGTTATATGCTGATGGTCACAAACTTGGTGCATCACCATGATTCAGATACAGGTTCGTCTGCTTGTGGAGCTCATCCTGTTAATTACTCTGCTCCAGTTTCTCCTTTTCTAGATAGCTGCTTGACCTCTGTATATTTACATTTCTTTTACTATGAAATGGCAGTAATTATTTCCTAGAGCTAGCTCTTACAATATACCGACAATGAAAAGTGGGATTAATTAATGATGATATTCTGTTAGTAATGAAATTTGGTTCTGGGGAGCCCAGATTGTGCTGAGGCTATCCAATTCAGAGGGATAGCAGGAGACTACTGGGAAAGTAGTTCCATTAAATGAGTGTAAATCAGTACCAAGTTAGAATCCTGGCTTTCTCCAGATCTACACACCTGGAACCTAGTGGAAAGGGAATGAAATTTGGAACTGACTGGAAGATTGCCCCAGATTAGGGGCAAAATTTAGTTCAGTTCAGTCACTGAAGCGAGCCTGACTCTTTGTGACGCCATGGACTGCAGCATGCCAGGCTTCTCTGTCCCTCACCGACTGCCAGATCTTGCTCAAATTCATGTCCATCAAATCAGTGATTTCATCCAACCATCTCATCTGTTGTCCCCTTCTCCTCCTGCCTTTAATCTTTCCCAACAGCAAGGTCTTTTCCATTAAGTCAGTTCTTCGCATCAGGTGGCCAAAGTACTGGAGCTTCAGCGTCAGCATTAGTCCTTCCAATGAATATTCAGGAATGATTTCCTTTAGGATTGACCGGTTTGATCTTCTTGCAGTCCAAGGAACTCTCAAGAGTCTTCTCCAACACCAGTGTTCTAAAGCATCAGTTCTTCGGCACTCAGCTTGCTTTATGGTCCACCTCTCACATTCATACAGTTCAGTTGAGTTCAGTCTCTCAGTCGTGTCCGACTCTTTGCGACCCCATGAGTCGCAGCACGCCAGGCCTCCCTGTCCATCATCAACTCCTGGAATTCACTCAGAGTCGCGTCCATCGAGTCCGTGATGCCATCCAGCCATCTCATCCTCTGTCGTCCCCTCCTCCTCCTGCCCCCAATCCTTCCCAGCATCAAAGTCTTCTCCAATGAGTCAACTCTTCGCATGAGGTGGCCAAAGTACTGGAGTTTCAGCTTTAGCATCATTCCTTCCAAAGAAATCCCAGGGTTGATCTCCTTTAGAATGGACTGGTTGGATCTCCTTGCAGTCCAAGGGACTCTCAAGAGTCTTCTCCAACACCACAGTTCAAAAGCATCAATTCTTCGGCGCTCAGCCTTCTTCACAGTCCAACTCTCACATCCATATATGACCACAGGAAAAACCATAGCCTTAACTAGACGGACCTTATTTGACAAAGTAATGTCTCTGCTTTTGAATATGCTGTCTAGGTTGCTCATAACTTAACCAAGAGTTAGGCATCTTTTAATTTCATGGCTGCAGTCACCATCTGCAGTGATTTTGGAGCCTCCAAAAATGAAGTCTGACACTGTTTCCACTGCTTCCCCATCTATTTCCCATGAAGTGATGGGACCGGATGCCATGATCTTTGTTTTCTGAATGTTGAGCTTTAAGCCAACTTTTTCACTCTCCTCTTTTACTTTCATCAAGAGGCTTTTGAGTTCCTCTTCACTTTCTGCCGTAAGGGTGGTGTCATCTGCATATCTGAGGTTATTGATATTTCTCCCGGCAGTCTTGATTCCAGCTTGTGCTCCTTCCAGCCCTGCATTTTGCATGATGTTCTCTGCATATAAGTTAAATGAGCAGGGTGACAATATACAGCATTGATGTACTCCTTTCCCAATTTGGAACCAGTCTGTTGTTCCATGTCCAGTTCTAACTATTGCTTCCTGATGTGCATACAGATTTCTCAGGAGGCAGGTCAGGTGGTCTGGTATTCCCATCTCTTTAAGAATTTTCCACAATTTGTTGTGATGCACACAGTCAAAGGCTTTGGTGTAGTCAATGAAGCACAAGTAGATGTTTTTCTGGAACTCTCTTCCTCTTTTGATGACCCAACAGACGTTGGCAATTTGATGTCTGGTTCTTGGCATTTTCTAAATCTAGGTTGAACATCTGGAACTTCACAGTTGACATAGTGTTGAAGCCTAGCTTAGAGAATTTTGAGTGTTACTTTGCTGGTGTGTTATATGAGTACAATTGTGCAGTAGTTTGAACATTCTTTGGCGTTACCTTTCGTTGGGATTGGAATGAAAACTGACCTTTTCTAGTTCTGTGGCCACTGCTGAGTTTTCCAAATGTGCTGGCATATTGAGTGCAGCACCTTCACAGCATCATCTTTTAGGACTTGAAATAACTCAGCTGCATCTCCATCACCTCCACTCGCTTTGTTCATAGTGATGCTTCCTAAGGCCCACTTGACTTCACATTCCAGGATGTCTGGCTCTAGGTTAGTGATCACATCAGCATGGTTATCTGGGTCATTAAGATGCTTTTTGTATAGTTCTTCTGTGTATTTTTGCCACCGTTTTAAAATATCTTCTGCCTCTGTCAGGTCCATACCATTCTGTCCTTTATTGTGCCCATCTTTGCATGAAATGTTCCCTTGGTATCTCTAATTTTCTTGAAGAGATCTCTTGTCTTTCCCATTTTATTGTTTTCCTCTATTTGTTTGCATTGATCACTGAGGAAGGCTTTCTTATCTCTCCTTGCTATTCTTGGGACCTCTGTATTCAGATGGGTATGTCTTTCCTTTTCTCCTTTGTCTTTCACTTCTCTTCTTTTCTCAGCTATTTGTAAGGCCTCCTCAGACAGCCATTTTGCTTTTTTGCATTTCTTTTCCATGGAGATGGTCTTGATCCTTGTCTCCTGTACAGTTTCTTGAACCTCTGTCCATAGGTCATCAGGCACTCTATCATATCTAGTCCCTTATATCTATTTCTCACTTTCACTGTATTTGATAAGGGATTTGATTTAGGTCATACCTGAATGGTCTAGTGGTTTTCCCCACTTTCTTCAATTTTGGTCTGAATTTGGCAAGAAGGAGTTCATGATCTGAGCCACAGTCAGCTCCCAGTGTTGTTTTTGCTAAGTGTATAGAGCTTCTCCATCTTCGCCTGAAAAGAATATAATCAGTCTGATTTCAGTACTGACCATATGGTCAATGAGTAGAGTCATCTCTTGTGTTGTTGGAAGAAGGTGTTTGCTAAGAACAATGCATTCTCTAGGGAAAACTCTTTTCAGCCTTTGCCCTGCTTCATTTCGTACTCCAAGGCCAAACTTGCCTGTTTCTCCAGGGAAATCTTGACTTCCTACTTTTTCATTCCAGTCCCCTACAATGAAAAGGACATCTTTTTCTGGTGTTAGTTCTAGAAGGTCTTGTAGGTCATCATAGAACCGTTCCACTTAAGCTTCTTCAGCATTAGTGGTTGGGGCATAAACTTGGATTACTGTGATATTGAATGGTTTGCCTTGGAAAGTAACCGAGGTCATTCTGTTTTTTAGATTGCACCCAAGTACTGCATTTCGGACTCTTTTGTTGATTGTTAGGGCTATTCCATTTCTTCTAAGGGATTTTTGCCCACAGTAGTAGATATAATGGTCACTTGTGTTAAATTCGCCCATTTCTGTCCATTTTAGTTCACTGATTACTAAAATGTCGATGTTCAAATCCTTGCCATCTCTTGTTTGACCA
The DNA here is from genome assembly GCF_016772045.2 of Ovis aries. Classification (NCBI taxonomy): domain Eukaryota; kingdom Metazoa; phylum Chordata; class Mammalia; order Artiodactyla; family Bovidae; genus Ovis; species Ovis aries. Next base: position 19,137,654 of record NC_056077.1, on the reverse strand, counting down.
CTTCCAATTTACCTTGATTCATGGACCTAACATTCCAGGTTCCTATGCAATACTGTTCTTTACAGCATCGGACTTTACTTCCATCACCAGTCACATCCGCAGCTGGATACTGTTTTCACTTTGGCTACATCTTTTCATTCTTTCTGGAGTTACTTGTCCACTCTTCTCCAGTAGCATATTGGGCACCTACTGACCAGGGGAGTTCATCTTTCAGTGTCCTATCTTTCTGCCTTTTCATGGGGTTCTCAAGGCAAGAATAATGAAGTGGTTTGCCATACCCTTCTCCAGTGGACCATGTTTTGTCAGAACTCTCCACCATGACCCATCCATCTTGGGTGGCTCTACACGGCATGGCTCATAATTTCATTGAGTTAGAGACGGCTGTGGTTCAAGTGACCAGTTTGGTTAGTTTTCTGTGATTGTGGTTGTCATTCTGTCTGACCTCTGATGAATAAGGATAAGAGGCTTATGGAAGGTTCCTCATGGGAAAGGCTGACTGAGGGGGGATCTGGGTCTTGTTCTGATGGGCAGGACCATGCTAAGTAAATCTTTAATGCAGTTTTCTGTTGATGGGTGGGGCTGTTCCCTCCCTGTTGTAGACTGAGGGCAAACTTGACCCATGCCTTCACAGGAGACTCTTCTCCTGGCTCTTAATGTACTCCAAGAGTCTCTTTCCCCATTCCTGTTAAAGTACTGTAATCAAATCCCACTGGTCTCCAAAGTCAAATTCTTTGGGTGTTCTCAGTCCCTTTGCTGGTTCCCTAGGTGGGGAAATCTGTTGTGGGTCCTAGAACTTTCTTAACAGTGCAGGAATTTCTTTGATATAATTGTTCTGCAGTTAGGGACAGAAAGTGAGCAACAATTCAGATATCCAGAGGGCACAGCAAATAGCCAGCTTGATTTTATTCAGGATTATTCACAAGTCTTATCCTATGGAGAATCTGACCCCCTCTCCCCCCATGTATTTCTGATTGGTGGTGCATTTGAGGAGGGTTAGTTCTGTAGTTTAAGAAACTGTTTTTGAGCGATACTCATGTGTATGACTCAAGCATAGGCATCCTGTCCTGTCTGGGCCTGGGGAAGCCAAAGCCTAAACCCATTGTTCAGATGGGACAATTTGGGATTTCCATCAGGGTAAGCAGATACTACTTGGCTTTTAATAGTAGCTTTCCTCTGTGGAAGTCGTAGTGCCAGGTACTCTTTATCAGTGTATCCTGACTGAATCCTTACAACTGCTCTATGAAGTAGGTACCGCTTTTCAGGTTGATGAAATTCAGGTTTTTGATCAGGGTCAAACAGCTGGTAGCAGAGTTGGACTTAAAGAGCTAGAGCTTTTAGCCATGATGGGGTCCTGAAACATCACAGGTTTAAGGACTCTGGACTAATTCTAGTCCTCAGCCTCTGATGAGGCTGAGCCTAAGGGCATCTTGCCTGCTTGCTTCACAGGTATGGCTTGTGGGAGAGAGAACAGTGGCTAGGACATCATTCTTAGCTCTGGGCACAGACCATGTGCTGTTCTTTTTCCAGTAGTTGTTGTTTAGTCCCTAAGTCATGTCCGACTCTTTGCAGTCCCATGGTGTGCAGCAGGCCAGGCTCCTCTGTCCTTCGCTGTCTCCCACAGTTTGCTCAAATCTATGTGCATTGAGTCAGTGATGCTGTCTAACCATCTCATCCTCTGCTGCCCCTTTTTCCTCCTGCTCTCAATCTATCCCAGCAGCAGGGTCTTTTCCAGTGACTTGGCTCTTTTGTATCAGGTGGCCAATGTATTGGAGCTTAAGCCTCAGTCCATCCAATGAATATTCAGGGTTGGTTTCCTTTAGGATTGACTAGTTTGACCTCCTCGCAGTCCAGGGGATTCTCAAGAGTCTTCTTCAGCACAGTTCAAAAGCATCAATTCTTTGGCACTCAGCCTTCTTTATGGTCCAGTTCTCATATCTGTACATGACTACTGGAAAACCATAACTTTGACTATACGGATCTTTGTCAGCAGAATGATGTTTCTGCTTTTTAATATGTTGTCTAGGTTTGTCATAGCTTTCCATCCAAGAAGCAAGTGTCTTTTAATTCATGGTTGCAGTCACAGTCCACAGTGATTTTGGAGCCCACTAAAATAAAATCTGTCACTGTTTCCATTTTTTCCCCATCTATTTGCCATGCAGTGGTGTGACTAGATGCCATAATCTTAGTTTTTTGAATGTTGAGTTTTAAGCCAACCTCTTCACTCTTTTTCACCCTCATAAAGAAGCTCTTTAGTTTCTTTTCACTTACTGCCATTAGGGTGGTATCATTTGCATATCTGAGGTTGTTGGTATTTCTCCCAGAAATCTTGATTCCAGCTTGTGAGTCATTCACTTTGGCATTTTGCATGATGTACTCTGCATGTAAGTTAAATAAGCAGCGTGACAGTATACAGCCTTGACGTACTTCTTTCCCTATATGGAACCAGTTCGTTGTCCATGTCCAGTTCTAGCTGTTGCTTCTCGACATGCACTTGTTTCTTAGGAGACAGATAAGATGGTCTGGTACTCCCATTTGTTTAAGAATTGTCCAGTTTGTTGTGATCCACACAGGCAATGGCTTTAGCATAGTCAATGAAGTAAATGTTTTTTTGGAATTCCCTTGCTTTTCCTGTGATCCAGTAGATGTTGGCAATTTGATCTCTGGGTCCTCTGCCTTTTCTAAAGCCAGCTTGTACATCTGCAATTTCTTGGTTCACATACTGCTGAAGCCTAGCTTGGAGAATTTTGAGCCTTATCTTGGTAGTATGTGAAATGAATGCAATTGTGCCATAGTTTGAAATTTTTTTGGCATTGCTCTTCTTTGGGATTGGAATGAAAACTGACCTTTTCCAGTCCTTTGACCACTGCCGAGTTTTCCAAAATTTGCTGACATATTGACTGTAGCACTTCAACAGCATCATCTTTTAGGATTTTGCATTAGTCTGCTGGAATTTCATCACCTCCATAAGCTTTGTGGAGAAGGCAATGGCAACCTACTCCAGTACTCTTGCCTGGAAAATCCCATGGATGGAGGAGCCTGGTAGGCTGCAGTCCATGGGGTTGCGAAGAGTCGGACACGACTGAGCGACTTTACTTTCCCTTTTCACTTTCATGCATTAGAAAAGGAAATGGCAACCCACTCCAGTGTTATTGCCTGGAGAATCCCAGGGATGGGGGAGCCTCATGGGCTGCCATCTGTGGGGTCACACAGAGTTGGACACGACTGAAGTGACATAGCAGCAGCACCATTAGCTTTGTTCTTAGTAATGCTTCCTAAGGTCCACTTGACTTCACATTCCAGGATGTCTGGCTCTAGGTGAGTGACTACACTCCTTTTGTTGTGGTTATCTGTGTCATTAAGACCTTTCTTGTATAGTTCTTCTGTGTATTCTTTCCACCTCTTAATATCTTGTTAGGTCCTTAACTCATTCCCATTCTTGGATGAAATGTTTCCCCTACTATCTCTAATTTTTTTTGAAGAGAAATTCTCTTCCTTAGAGAATCTTCCCCATCTTGTTGTTTTACTCTATTTCTTTACACTTCATTTCAGAAGGCCTTCTTATCTCTCCTTGCTTTTCTCTGGAACTCTGCATTCAGTTGGGTATATTTTTCCCTGTAAAGCCTCCTCAGACAACCACTTTGCCTTCTTACATTTCTTTTTCCTTGTGGTGGTTTTGGTCACTGTCTCTTGCACAATATTATAAACCTCCATATATAGTTCTTTATGCACTCTGCCAGATCTAATCCCTTGAACCTATTCATCACCTCCACCATATAATCATAAGGAATTTGATTTAGGTCATACCTGAGTGGTCTAGTAGTTTTCCCTACTTTCTTCAATTTAAGACTAAATTTTGCGATAAGAAGGTCATGATCTGAGCCATGGTCAGCTCCCAGTCTTGTTTTTGCTGACTGTATAGAGCTTCTCCATCTTCAGCTGCAGAGAATATAATCAGTCTGATTTCAGTAGTAATCATTTGGTGACGTCCATGTATAGAGTCATCTCTTGTGTTGTTGGAAGAGAGAGTTTACTGTGATCAGTGTGTTCTCTTGGCAAAACTCTGTTAGCCTTTGCCCTGCTTCATTTTGTACTTCAAGGCCAGACTTGCTTGCTACTGCAGGTTTCTCTCAACTTCCAGCTTTCCATTCCAATTCCCATGATGAAAAGGACATCATTTTTGCTGTTAGTTCTACAAGGTCTTGTAGATCTTCATAGTCAACTTTAGCTTCTTCTGCATCAGTGGTTGAGGCAAAGTGATGTTGAATGGTTTGCCTTGGAAAGGAACCGAGGTCACTGTTTTGTTGACTGTGAGGGCTACTCCATTTCTTCTAAGGGATTCTTGCCCACAGTAGTAGATATAATGGTTACCTAAATTAAATTCACCCATTCCTGTCCACTTTAGTTCACTGATTCCTAAAATGATATTCACTCTTGCCATCTCCTGCTTGATCACATCCAATTTCCTTGATTCATGGACCAAACATTCCAGGTTTCTATGCAATACCACCAGACACATCCACAGTTGAGTGTCATTTCTGGTTTGGCTCAGCCAGTTCATTCTTTCTGGAGGTATTAATAATTGCCCTCTGCTCTTCCCCCATAGCATATTGGACACCTTCCAACCTGGGGTGCTCATCTTCTGGTGTTACGTGTTTTGCTTTTTCTTTTTTTTTTTTTTTTCCACGTCAGACGGGTAATGTGCCGGTGTCGTAACAAGGTTTGCGGGGAGGCACATGTCACGCAGCAGCGTGAACACCCAATCATCACGCTCATGAACTACAAAAGGATCCCGTGTTTTGCTTTTTCATAGTGCTCATGGGGTTTTCATGGCATGCATACTGGTGTGTTTTGCCATTCCCTCCTCCAGTGGACCACATTCAGTACACTTCACTATGACCCGCCCATCTTGGGTGGCCCTGCACAGCATGGCTTATAGCTTCATTGCATTACAAAGCCCGTTCACCAAGACCATGCTGTGATCTATGAAGGGGCTTCTGATATGGGTGTTAAGCAGTCTAGCTTAGTGGTAAAATTGAAAGTGAAAGTCAGCTCAGTCACGTCTGTTTGCAACCCCATGGACTATACAGTAGAAGTCCATGGAATTCTCCAGGCCAGAATACTGTAGTGGGTAGCCTTTCCCTTCTGCAGGGGATTTTCCCAACCCAGGTGAACCCAGGTCTCCCGCATTATGCGTGAATTCTTGACCAGCTGAGCCACAAGGAAAGCCCAAGAGTGCTGGAGTGGGTAGGCTATCCCTTCTCCAGTGGATCTTCCCCACCCAGGAATCGAACTGGGGTCTCCTGCATTGCTGGCAGATTCTTTACCAACTGAGCTATCAGGGGTTTTTCAAGTCAGACATATCAGGTTCTTCTTGTGATCCTGGGTAATCTTCTTTGTACCCCAACTTTTCTGTCTTTGAATGGAGTTGTGGTAAGCATATATGAGTTTTATTGTCCATAAAGTGCTGTGTATAATGCATGCTGTGATATCCAGTGCTCAGTAATTGATAATTGCTCTTATTGGGAATTAGCCAACAGCTAGTGTGTTCAGGGAAGCTTGCAACTTTAAAACACTTGAAGTGTGGCCATCCTGTGACACAGGGCTGAGCCCCTGATTAAACCTGGGAAATCTCTTGGTGCAGAACTGTTTCCCAAAGAAAAGGTAGACAGTAAAGAAGGGAGCCCATTAGGTAATCAGGGGACCACACTCACCATCAGATCTGTAACTGGCTGAAACCATCACTTGCTTCAAAGGAAAGGACTGGAATGGAAGGAAGGGATCCAGCCTTCTGGCACTTTCTGACTAATCATCTGTCTAAATTGATTTCCTACTCCTTTTTTTCTTTTTATCTTTTGGATATGTAAAATACCTTCAGGTTTCAGCTGGTTCTGCTATGTCAGGTCATCAAAGATGCTCTCATGTGGAGGGCTTGTAAATGGGTAAATGGATTAGAACCTCTTTGGTAGGTCCATCTGTTCTGTCCCTACTTGAATGCCTTGGCACCAGGATTTGGAGGAAGCCAGTATAATATAGCATCTGTCCAATGGGAGCAGAGGTGAGTGGCCTAGGGTAGGTGAGTCAGTCAGAAACCAGGAAATCCTCTTATCGTGCCAGATACCTGGGCTTTCCTCAGCAGCAAGAACTGAGCAGCAAAATCTGGTGAGTCAGCGTGTCTGGGAATTAGAGTTGCCAGTCTGTGAGCATGTGGGATTTGTGTAAGTTTGGGCCTTTTGTTTCTTTCAGCATTTCAGTCTTAGAAACACAGATCTGGAAACCAGACAATCCATGTGGTATGGTGCTGTTTGTTTTGGATAATTTGGCTTGAACAGGTTGCTTCTCATGTATTCTGGTCTTCTAAGAATTAACCCCCTTGCCTTTAAAAATTATTAATAAGTTGTGCTATGACTTACTGGCTGTACTCTAAAAGCATAAAAAGGCTTCAAAAAACTTACTTGGGTCTGTCATTTTCCACACTAAAACTCTTCTGAAGGGGCTTCAGTGTGTTTTTGAAACGTAAGTGAAACTGCAAATCCAAAAAGGGCATGTATAGTCATGTCTGTCATTTATTCTTTTTGAAGGTAGAGAATGGGACACACCCTGATACTATATGATTCCAATTAACACAGGAATGATTATGGTCTTCATTTTAAACTTGTACACTCAGAACATACCCTTAGAATCCCTTTTGAAAATAACTCTGAATTTATGCAAGTATTATTTGGAGGAAGTAAAGTTTAAAGCTTCAGCTTTCCATTAAAACACCCTTTTACCCTACTGCCAGTCTCATTAGAGCTTTGAATTTGGATTGTGAAGGTCCATGACTCTAGAGCTGGTGAGACATGGGTCTGACATTGATTTGGTCCACTTTCCCTGCTATACTTCCAAGTTTCTATTAACATAATTTCAGAGGCTGCAATTATTATGCTCTGCTGTGCTGTGCTTAGTCACTCAGTTGTGTCCAACTCTTTGCAAACCCATGGACTGTAGCTTGCCAGGCTCCTCTGTCCTTGGAGATTCTCCAGGCAAGAATAGTGGAAAGAATACTGGCAAGAATACTGGGTTGCCATGCCCTTCTCCAGGGGATCTTCCCAACCCAGCACTTGCACCCAGGTATCCCGCATTGCAGATGGATTCTTTACTGTCTGAGCCACCAGGGAAGCCCAAGAATACCAGAGCAGGTAGCCTGTCCCTTCTCAAGGGGATCTTCCTAAGCCAGGAATTGAACTGGGGTCTCTGGCATTGCAGGCAGATTCTTTAGTTAGCAAAATTTTACAAGCACTAAATTTTAGATGGATTTTCTGGTAGACTAGTTGAAGGTAAGAATGAGTCTAAGTAGATAAAGTGTCTCCAGAGAAATCACTCCTTCCTAGCCAAGAAATTTCTAGCAATCTTCCTATAAAACACTTTTTAGTTAAAAATAAGTAAATCACTGTGATATTATGTATTAGTGCAGACTTCTCTTTTTCATCTATATGTTATCCTATCATTTAGAGATTGTATTTGGGTGAATCAGCCCTTCTTTTAAAATGGAGACACCTTCTTAGAAGACTAAGCCTGCAGGCCCTGTAGGGCATTCACATTTAGTGTGAACTTGACTTTCCTTCTACATACTACCTTTGTGAGAGGGGTATTTAGAGAAGAAGCTCAGCGGCTGGGACCCTTGGCATGGAATACAGTCCTGGTGGATGGCTCCCATAGGTGGATAGAGTCAGGGTGGTGGAGAAAGGGCTTGCAAATTCTTTACCTCATCTTTAGGGCATTATGAAACTATATATAGTTATTTTGGATGTGACCACTCTTTCTCCTTGTTCATCCTACTTAAAAAGAAAATCTGGGAATTTTGACATTAGAGACTAGAAATGAACCTTTAATTTGTACCTTTGGTGTTAAGACAGGTTCAGATAACTTTCTTATGTGATGGCAAATTGGCAAGACAAATTTCCTTTGGAATATTTCTGGCAAACCCATAGTCTTCCTGATACATTCTGCACATGAATTCTTTGTGATCTATGTTAACCTTAAGAATTTTAGGAATTTCCATTATTGGTTCTCCATATGTGTTATAGCCATTACATTTCCAAGGTGAAAGTGTAGGCTTATGAGGAAGGTGATGGTGAACTTGGGGTATTTCTGCTAGTTCATGGTTGACTCATTGCAAGAATGGTGTTGCACCGTGCAGTCTCTGGAGGAGAGCTTGCATACTCTGTCTTCCTGTACAGTGGTGATTGCTCTTTAATTTTCTTCTAGGTTGGCTGGCTCCTCTGGCTGATGGCATGTTGAGGCACATGGGCCAGTGGCAACGAGGGCATCCAATCCAGAGAGGGCCGCTCTAGAGGCCAGGCCACCAGCATCATGGGCCAGTGTGTCACCAAGTGTAAGAATCCCTCATCAACTCTGGGTAGCAAGAATGGAGACCGTGACCCCAGCAGCAAGTCACATGGTAGGCGGAGTGCAAGCCACCGTGAGGAACAGCTGCCAGCCTGTGGCAAGCCAGGTGGAGATATCCTTGTCAATGGGACCAAGAAGGCAGAGGCTGCTACTGAGGCCTGCCAGCTGCCAACATCCTCTGGAGATGCTGGGAGGGAGCCCAAGTCAAATGCCGAGGAGTCTTCTTTGCAGAGGTTGGAAGAACTATTCAGGCGCTATAAGGATGAACGGGAGGATGCAATTTTGGAGGAAGGCATGGAGCGCTTTTGCAATGATCTATGTGTGGACCCCACGGAATTTCGAGTGCTGCTTTTGGCTTGGAAGTTCCAGGCTGCTACCATGTGCAAATTTACCAGGTTAGTCACAAATACTTGGTGTCACCAGGTGAACAGAGGAGGAAAGAGAGCACCATTGAGCAGTGGTGCCCAGCTAGGATAGAAGTGGGCACCAACGATCCTTGCCTGAAGTTGTAAATCCATGTTGCCAAGCTGCTGTCCCACCCCACTGCTATTTCAGACTTTTATCTTTTCTTTCACTCCTTTTGTCAATTCACTTACTTCCTTACTCAGGGTTTATTGTTCACCTATCATGTGTCAGGCACTGAGTGCCACTGGGGACGTGCTTTAGTCACTGTATGAAGCTTGTTTCCCCTTTTAGCTCTCCGAACAATACCCTTAGCCACCCCATGTGCCAGTAAGGACAACTGGCCCCAGTTATCAGCTAGTGTGTGTGTGCACAGTCACTCAGTCATGTCCAACTCTTTCTGACCCTGTGGACCATAGCCTGCCAGGCTCTTCTGTCGGTGGTATTTTCTGGGTAAGAATACTGGACTGTGTTGCCATTTCCTCCTCCAGGGGATCTTCGCAACCCAGGGATCGAACCCATATCTCTTGCGTTGGCAGGCTGATTCTTTACCACTGAGCCACCTGGGAAGTCCTGTCAACCTGTAGTTATGTCCATTGTTATGATCATGCATCCTGATAGAGATTATTTGTGGGAGACAACATGGCAGGGTCACTGCAAAGTGTGGTTTGCAGAGCACTGGATTATAAGTAAGAAGAATTGACTTTGAGAACCCCTAGATAAAACTTGTAGTCCCTGGGTAGGTTACTCAGCAGATCTCAGATGTTCTATCTTCAGAACATACAGAATCTTGAAGAACATGATCAGTGTGAGACCATGTTGTAAGCCAGAAGTGTTAGATAGAGATGTTAAAAAATATGCATACAACTTTTGCTTTTTAGTAACAGAACTTTGATCCCTAGTGGCAGTTTCCCCAGGTTCATCCAGAATCTTTGGACTCCAAAAATTTTCCTTGGCAGTAACCAAAAATATTCCCAAAACAAACAACCCCTATAGAATCAAAAGGAAAACAGGAAGACTCCCTCCCCATCTCCAAGGAAAGTCTACAGCTTAATCACTATTGTAGAATGAAAAACAGCACAGAGCAGGAGACTTTGAGTTTAGCTTTAGAAAAATGAATATATGAATGAATGAACTATTATCAGCTGCCTGGCACTATTAGAAGTTGATATAATAACTTGTTTAGTTAAACCCTATGAAGTAAGGTAGTATTCTCACCATTTGGCAGATGAAATAGGATCGCAATTAGTAGAGGAGTTGGAGTTCAAATCCTGACAGCCTCATAGTTATGCTCTTAATTATGATACTGTATCGCCTCTCAGTAAATGATATCATTTGCAATTATTAATTGTGCCCCTCCTTCCTGTTGCAGGAAGGAATTTTTTGATGGCTGCAAAGCAATAAGTGCAGACAGCATTGATGGGATCTGTGCACGGTTCCCTAGCCTCTTAACAGAAGCCAAACAAGAGGATAAATTCAAGGATCTCTACCGGTTTACATTTCAGTTTGGCCTGGACTCTGAAGAAGGGCAGCGGTCACTGCATCGAGAAATAGCCATTGCCCTGTGGAAACTCGTCTTTACCCAGAACAATCCTCCGGTATTGGACCAGTGGCTAAACTTCCTAACAGAGAACCCCTCGGGGATCAAGGGCATCTCCAGGGACACTTGGAATATGTTCCTTAACTTCACTCAGGTGATTGGCCCTGACCTCAGCAACTACAGCGAAGATGAGGCCTGGCCAAGTCTCTTCGATACCTTTGTGGAGTGGGAAATGGAGCGAAGGAAAAGAGAAGGGGAAGGGAGAGGTGCACTCAGCTCAGGGCCCGAGGGCTTGTGTCCCGAGGAGCAGACTTAGTGGCTCTGTCTCAGGAGCAGCAGCAAGGATCTGCCTGCTGCCCTGCAGTCAACCAAGGAATTGGACCTTTCTGGAAATTACTGAAGATCCGGATATTTTCTACTTTACACCTTTCTCTGCCTTGTATCTGAAAGGGCTCTAAAATGCTGTATCCTGTTTTAGGCACTTTCTTCACTTTTGGTTATTTTGGTTATTTCCCTTTTTTGGGGAGGGGTCCCCCAAAATATTTGAACCTGGCTACATGTTGTATATTTTTTTTTTGAAGCCTTCAGATAGAATAAGCCTGCCACTTCTTGCACAAGTTAGATTTTTTTTTTTTTTTTGGTGGGGGAGGGTGTAGAGCAGGTAGTAGGGAATGGGACAGTTAGGTTGAATTATCATTATAAAATGATAGTGCCAGATCTCAGTTTTGCATATTCTTGTTTTTCAGGGCAGGTCTGTACTGTGTGTAGTGCTGTTTACATGGTTGAATTTAGGTTGTAATAATTACTTTTAAAGATTTACACAGAGTTGAATTTTGAATTAGCAGTGTTAACTGTTAACCACATTGCATTAATTCCCAGGCGATTTAAAGTTCTTGGAGAGCCAAGGCCGGCCAAGAGCGTTTGTAGTCTGGTGACGACCCCCTTTTAAGCTAATTTATCTGAAACTCTTTATTTTTCTCACTTCTTGCTCATTCCTTCTTTGACCTATTGCATTTCATGTTGAGTTTATCCATCAACATGCTACACCTGTCAGTCAAGTGAGCAGTTTTGTTAGAACACATTGTACTGAGAACCACTTAAGCATTGAATGCAGAGAAAGCAGTGCTACCTCAGTTTTGCTGGAAGTAGACTTTGATAGTTTTCTTTCTTTGATGAATTTTCTGTATTTTCATGTTGTAAGTGGAAATACGTTTTTTGTTGTTTTTTTTTTTTTTCATTTGCTTTGGAGCCAAAGTTTCTGTTCCTGGTGGTCGGAAAACTGTGCCTGCCGGCCAACTGACTTGAAGGAAAACTGTGGTATGGAGCTCTGCTTGAATTTTGTTGTTTTTTTTTTTTTCCTTGAGTATCATCAGCTTACTTGTCTGGCAAGTGCAGGAGCCTGGGGTTGGCCTGAACTCTGCCAAACAAATACATAAGTGTATTTAATAGTTAAATGTGTGCCCTTTCCCTTCTTGCTGCACCTGTGTTATCACTTAACCCCCAGAAGTTATTTATTTTCTTCTTTGTTAATGTCAGGCTTATTTGGGGTAATGTGATGACTATTTAGGTTTACATGACCCTCCTCACCTTATCCTACCCCCAAGTATGTATATATACATATATATGTATATATTTTACCTATATAATATATATATATATATACACATATATGTATCTATATTCCTTTGTTTCTTTGCCTGCTAAAACTAGCTATAAAAGGGAGCTGCCTTCAATATACAAAGTATAAGAGTGTCAGGGAGAATCATAGTGAAGGCTTTTGAATCTGAACTTAGATCATTTTCATTAAAGATGAATTTTCTCAGTCCTTTCCTCACAAAAGGGAGTCCCAGTTCCCTAGACACCTCCACGTGCTTGCTCTGTAAGGCCAGCTTAGGCTAAACTGCCACACAGGAGCTGACTGGTCCTACCTGGTTTTAGTAGAGGGTCCTCTTATTTTTCCATTAAAAAACAATGTCTTCATAAAACTGTACTGGAAGGATGGATGGCAGGAACTTGTACCGTTCAGCTTCCAATACTTTGGAACAGATTGAAAAGGGAATTTTTAAATAAAAATTTATAAAAATATTTATACTCTTGAGGCAGTGAGAGTTTGTCTATTAAATATTTGGAGTTTCCTCCCTCAACTTACCCCCCATCTCCCTCCCAGGTATATGTTTCTTAGCCTGGGCAGGAATTGCTTATTTTGAGTTCTTTTATTACTAACCTATGGCTCTGGGCTCCCATCTTTACAAAGATGATTTAAGGAGCTTCTGCAGTCAATGCTTTTGTAAAATTGGTATTGTCATAGGGAACATATATATATTTTTTAATCCGAACCCTGAGAGTTGCCCCCTTTACAGGAGTGGATGGGAAACTAAAGTCAGCCACAGTAGTTCGCAATACTGCTGGAAAGGTCCCAGTCCAGATATCTGGCTTTGTTCTAGCCTAAGACACAGATCCTTGTAGACAGTTTCTAAGGGTCTTAGCAGGTTCTGTGGGCTCAGTTGAAGTCAAGGTACCTAGGCTGAGGTATTGAGACTGCCATCTCATCCAAGTCAATTTACAACCCCATTTTTCCTCAGTTCTGGATTGGGCAGAGGTTAAGGTTAAAACCTTAACCTAGCAAGCTGCTTCTAGCCAGGTAAAGCTTTTTCTGTCTCAGATCAGAAGGGTGTATGGAGAGGACACAAAGTGCTGAGTATCTTAAGGACTCTGGAGGAACTGGATTCCTTCCCCAGCCTACAAGAAAGCATTCCATGCATTAGGTGTGCTATGATGGATTTTTAAAAAAAACACTCAGCTTCCTCATCAACAAAGAGCCATTTAAATATTTTTGGTTATATATTTAATGGTCTGTTTGTTAACAAATGCAAATTAGAAACGTGAAAAGGGAGTGGTTAGGGAGGGACTTAGTTTCCTTCCAAGTTTGAGTCTTTGATGCAAAGAATTCAAGCTTATGCAGTCACGTGGACCAATGCTTGACTTTCTCGTGGCTATAGGAAAAGCAGTTTTCTGCAGAGGAATCCAAGATGGAGTGTGTGTGTAGGGTTTGCAGTTACACTTCTGGGAAATGAGAGGTTGCTGTTCTTCACCTATAGATAGGTTTGCTGCTTAATGAGTGAGCAGTAATTGTGTTGAAGAGGTCAATGCATGCCCCTCAGGTAAGCCAGTGCACACTTCACTTTAAACAATAGGACACCAGAGTGATGTGGTGGTGGTTGGTCAGGGGCAGGATGTGGATGCTATTTAGAAAACAGGCAAATACCAGAGCGACTAAAACAAACGGGGTGTGTTGGGTAGTTGTTTTTTGGCAGTAGTTTTGTGTGTGAGCTTCTACGGTATTTCTTTAGCAGTTGATTAGAAAGCAATATGAGATGAAGTGTGCTTCACTGCATTGCTCTTCCCCTATACCTGCCAAATGTGAATGTATCCTCCTTAACCCTGCCTCCTGTAATGAAACTTTGCTGTACTTAGCCTCAGCAGTTCTCCCTGCCAGATGTGCTCACATGTGTGAGTTTGGTTCAAGATTCCATTTCTACCCTTCTGGTAAGAAAAAAATGTAGAGCTAGGTAGAGATCCAAATTTCAGCCAAGCCCTCAGGTTCAAGGAAATCCAACAGAAAATGTACAAGGCAGTGTTTTCAATATTAAACTTTCCTAAGGAAGGCACAAACTAGTCTTCTTGGAGAGGAAGAAAGGATTAAGCCACACATTTATTAGTGGGTCTTAAAACAGTATGGAAATTCAGTTCTCAGTGCTGGAGCCTGCAGGGTGTGGGACTCCACGGTTCATGTGATGGCTGCATATAGTATACTACACCAAACTGTATTAAATAGTGATGGGAAATTACTTAGAGAAAGATCTGGTATAAAAGTTTAAAAACCAAAACATCTGTATTTTGGGCCATGTTTGGTTTGCATTGAAAGTAAAGTCTTCAGTGCAGTGAGCCCCAAAGGTATAAAGGCTGGAAGAAAGCTGCTGCTAGGTTTGTTTTGCTGTAGTAGCCCACTTTGCCACTCTTCTTGTGTGTCTGTTTGGTTAGTGATGACCTGAACATCTTGTTAACTGCCTAACTGACAAAGGTCTTCCCTGGGGGATTCAGAGTATCTTGTTTAAATGTGTGCGTGTGTGCTAATTCACTTCAGTCATATCCGACTCTGTGTGGCCCTGTGGACTGTAGCCAGCGAGGCTCCTCTGTCCATGGGATTCTCCAGGCAAGAATACTGGAGTGAGTTGCCATGCCCTCATCCAGGAGATCTTCCCAAACCAGGGATTGAACTGGCGTCTCTTATGTCTCCTGCATTGGCAGGTGGATTCTATACCACTAGCACTACCTGGGAAGCCCTTGTTTAAACAAGATGGACTAAAAGGACTATTAAGTTATTAAAGTGTTAATTGGGACTCATTTGAGAACATGTAACATTGATCCTCCTCTTACTCCACAGTTTTCTGAATCATATAGAGGGGTTTCCCGCCCACTCCCCATTCAGAGTTTACACCTTTGTTAAGTTGTAATCATTAGCATTTATCCAGGTTAACCTTGACTAGCACTGCCTTACATTGAGGATCTGCAGGTGTTTTTCCTCACTGAAAAACAAAATTGAGTAACCATCAGATTCTGTTTCTGATTCAGGTGCTGGAGTTATCACATCCTTCTCCCTATTCCTCTCTTTGAAAACTGAGCCTGCTCTTCTACCACCCACCTTCCCTACAACTTTCAACATAAATCTTGCATATTGCCAAAGGAAGCCATTCAGCAGCTGCTGTGGTTTTTTCCCCCAACACATTTATTCTGGGAGAAGTGTCTTCCTTCTGACCCTGGTCCTAGCCCCTTGAGTCTGTTATTAATTGCTCTTACCTGTTGCACTAATGAATATGATTCTAGGTTTCAAAGGAGGGATTTGAAGCAATAGGCAAATGGGGCTTGGATAAACTCGTCCTACAAATAAGATACCCTGCCTTATCCCGCTGAGGTGATGAGTCCACTGCTCATGTGACCCTCCACCTTTGTGGATTCCTCTTGGTTTGTGACCAGCGTGTCTGTTTCTTGAAGTTGTACAAACTTGTTGACAAAAGTCAATACTTTGATTTGTATTCTCTGCACTGTTGCACTCTCCAAATGGCTCCTTGAATATTTTTATTAACTTGTTACACACATTATTGTCTACTTTTTTATTTGGAAGGTAATCTGCTGTTGGACTTAATAAATTTGTTTACTTGACTAATGACAGTTCTGCAAGAAACAAAAAACCACCCCCCAAACAAAGAGATATCTGTGACTTCATTCTGGGGTGAGCTTTACCCACCAGGAGCCTCTTCCAACATAATGGATGGCAAATCCTGTGCTTTGGAAAACCGTCCAGATCATACAGGATCCCCAGCTACATATATGGATGTTGATCTCCCACTCACCAAGTTTAATGGCTTTTCAAGTCCCAGTACTTACAGGCAAGAAGCAAATGCGCCCTCACAGGGCCACTACCTAAACTGTCTTACCAACTGATGTGGATTCCCATGAAGAATAAAAAGTGAATTAGAACTCTTAATAGTTGGCTCCTATATCTACTAGGTTGGCAGTGATTAAGGCAAAGGAGGCAAGCTGAAAACTGTTAGGTGCTACTGTTCTGTGATCTTTGGCAAGTTAGTGAAATTCTGAGTTTCCTTTTAGTCATCTATAAAATCAAGAGAGACGGTTATTTCTATCAATGTTAGGATTTAAAAGAACATCCATGATTTATAAAGCATCTAAGACACAAAGTTTAAGGTTTCCAAAGGCTGTTAGGTAATGCAGGGAATCCAGATATTAGGAGGATTGGAATGGTCACATGACCTTTCAAAAGTCACTGCCTCTCTCGGGGACTCAACTTCCCTATGCCAAATTGGGAGGATGGTGGGCTTAGAATAACATGGTCCCTAATGGCTCCCTCTGGCTCTTACACTCTAGAAGTCTAACTGTAGTAGACCTTGTTGTTTAGTCACTAAGTCATGTCTGACTTTTGCGACCCCATGGACTGTAGCCTGCCAGGCTCCTCTGTCCATGGGATTTCCCAGGCAAGAATACTGGAGTGGGTTGCCATTTTCTTCTCCAGTGGATATTCCCAACCTAGGGATTGAAACTGTGTCTCCTGCATTGATGGGTGGATTCTGGACCACTGAGCCATCAGGAAATCTAGGGGATGACATTTTCCTCACTTAAAAAATGGACTTATTTTGTCAGTTGGCTCTTGAACTTGTGTCTTCTTTGGCTTCTTGAGTTAAAGAGCCCAATCAGGGCCTTACAAATAAGAGGTATGGGAAATAATAAAGTGAAGATTACTGATTTGGGTGCTTGTATAGAATACGGGACCATTTATTCAAAGTGTTGTCATGGTGCTATATGGCTAAAAACCAATTTTTGACTAGATACGGGATAAGCAACTAATACTATTACCAGATAAGTATGTGGAATGGTATACTGAAAGTAGTTCTGAGGGTTCAGAGTACTGTAGTCAACTAACTCAGCACTGGCCTCTTCCTTCCCCTCAAATCCAGCTGCCAAAGTACATGGCTGGGTTAGCTTTGGAAGTCATTCTCTAACTCTGGATTTTGACCTAGACCCTAAAGGGTTACTCTGCCTGGGAAGTTAAGGCAAGGGAGCCAGCCTAACCTCTCCCACCTCCTTTGCTATTACTTCCAAGGATGCCCTCTCTTATGAAAGCTATAAGGCTCTTCTATTACATTCTTCCTATGTAATATTCCTTGATTCTCTTCTTAGCTTGTGGGATGCTGGGAAAGTTAGTGAAATATGGCAGCAATGCAGTCAGCAGCAGAGCATCTAACGCTAATGTTTTGTAATCCGTGCTGATGAGGACTCTGGGCCCATGTTTATCTGGGGTGTTGCTGCTGAGAATGTGAGTGTATTACAATACAGAGCTACAAAATAATATGGTACTAGTGTGAGACAGGACAAAAGACACAGACATAAGGCTCTTGAATACACAGACTACAATAAAGCCTCCTTTACTGTGTAAGTAAAGATGAGTAATTGGATAAAATATAAATATTTGGTGAAAAGTTATGCCAAAGTAAGTTCTAGGAGGAATAAAGGTATATGTGTAAAAAAATCATTTAAAAAATATGTAATATAATCAGTGGATATTAAATTTTTATCTCTGGATCAGTCAAGACTTTTTACGCATAAAAGCAAATAGAACAATATCATTATAGACAAGAAGAGACTTCTAAAACTCTTAAAAAACTAGAAACATTTTTGCAATAATTGACAAATGAACACTACATTTGTAGAGAGAACTTAAAAATTCAGAATGGAAAATTCATTATGGAAAAGACAACAGAAACATGGGCAAAGGATATGGACAACTCTAAAGAAAAACAATTGGCCAAAAGCTTCTGGAAAAAATAGTAGATGACAATCTAAAGGGTATTTGAATAAATAGATTTTAAGTCCTAAATTAAACCTAAAATGAAAAACTTTTAAATCTATCAAATTGACAGAGATTTGAAAAAATGCTAGCAAGGTAAAAACTTTTCTGGAATTAAAAAAAACCTTCAGTAGTTCATACTCTTCAGCCCAATTAAATTCACTTCTAGGAATTTTTCCTCAAGAAATAATTATCTGCCAAAGATGTGCAAGGATATAATTGGCAGCATCATTTGGGGATAACTTGGGACTGGTTTAGAAATTATGGCACACATCAGAATGTTGGAATATTATGCAGCTATTACTGCTTTTGAATAGTGGAAAATGCATGATAGAAGATTGTAAAATAGTGGTCTGGTGGGATTAGGTATGATTTTAACTTCTGGATTTTTCAAGTTTCCATTAATGGGTTTCCTTCATAACAGAGATGAGAATTTACAAAATGGGGGACAGAAGGAAATGAAAGTAACATGGCTGAGTGTTTTACTAAACAACCCCATATGGGTGAGGAGGCTAGAAAGTTTGGGAGTAGTATGTTCAAAGCCTAAACCAAGTATTCTGTGAAAATCCTTCAAGTTGCTTTTTTTCCCCCAAATGAGAAGTTGCTTCTCTAGCAGCTGCCTTGGCAGCTCAGCAGTGGCTGCCTAGAAGGGTGTGGGAGGAAAAATGTACAAACGCACTTATGAATGGAATGTGTTTTGCAAGAGGCCAAGTTGGCAGCTTTGGCTTCCAAAAGGTGGGAGCATCAGAAAGAA
The DNA here is from genome assembly GCF_016772045.2 of Ovis aries. Lineage (NCBI taxonomy): Eukaryota > Metazoa > Chordata > Mammalia > Artiodactyla > Bovidae > Ovis > Ovis aries. Next base: position 19,119,150 of record NC_056077.1, on the reverse strand, counting down.
CAATGTGTGCAGACTGGAGCCTCAAGAGACTTTATGGTCTGGGCCTATCTCTGCAGAGTTCTAGAGTTGGGGGCCCATGGGGAAACTTCACCCCACCCATCAAGAAAAAGGAAAGCCTTGGCTGCCCCTAGGAGCAAAGGGAGTGCTCTTGGCACGGGGAGCCTTGATCTGTTCTGTGAGTCTGCAGTTCAAAGATGATTCTCAATAAAATGTAGGGTTTCCCTAATTTAATTCTCATAACCACCTTATTAGGTAGGTAATTATGTTGGCATCTTTAAAATGAGGAAACAGCGTTCCCTGGTGGTCTAGTGGTTAATATTTTGCACTTTCATTGCTGTAGCCTGGGTTCAATCCCTGGTCAACCCTGTTTGGGGAACTGTCAAGGTGTGTGCTGTGGCCAAAATGAAAAAAAATTTTAAATGAGGAAACAGGCTCAGAGAGGGAAAATAACTCATAACACATTCCACTAAGTCATTTTTCACAAACTGAATCTTTGAATATTCATATCCTTAAAAGTAGATACATCCTCATTTTACAGAGCTGTAGGAATGGGCTCAAACAAGGTTAAGTGACTGGCCCAGCAGCAGAGCTGAAGTGCCAACCTTCATGCAGACATTTATTTTGTGTCTCAGGACTGGAGTCTCAAGAGGTAAACAGCAGCTAAACTCCCACAGCTTTGGAGTTCTGCAGTAGGAAAGAATCCAGCAACACTGTTTCAAGATGTTCTCAAGGCCTTGCAGCTGAGGTCAGCAGTCCACCTAGGGAATTTACAAGGGAACTTCAAATGGTAGTATCTCAATCCAAAATCAAGCTCTTCAGTTCTAGCTTCTGGTTCCCAACTTTCAAATCTTGTGGAAGTTGCATTTAAAGGATTAAACACGGACTCAAATGCCCAAGCAATTTTAAGTAAATTGTACTTAAGTAAGTAAGTAAGTAAGTAAGTAATTGTAAGTAAACCAATTTTAAGTAAATTATTTTTTTCTGATTACAAAACAAATATGTGCTGATTTTAAAAAACAAACCAGCCTACTTTCAGAAAAGCATTTGGTAAAACTGAATCTGCCAGTCCCACCAGCCAGAGATAAAAACTGTTCATATTTTGCCATATAGCCTTCCAGGTTTTGTTCCAAGCCTATGCATATCTTTTTTCTACTCAACTATACAGAGTATTCTGTAACTCTCCATGCATTATACAACCTATGATATACTATGAATGCATAATCTCATCTTCACAACAATCCTGTAAGATGTATACCATTGTTATGTACCAAGCACAGAGGTGTTAAATAATTTATTCAGGTTCACACAACTAAAAGTAGGAAAGCTGGAATTCACAGTCAGGTAGTCTGGATCCAGAGGTCTGCTGCTGCTTGTAGATCTTTCACTAAATTTTATTTACACACACACATAATTTTTAAAGAATAGAATTCCACCAAATAACCCTTTAGCATATCCTCCATACATGTTTTTGAGAAACTATCTTGTTACTGTAGGATAATACTCTAGGAGTAGAACTGCTGGGTCCCAGGGTAGGGAGCAATTTACAGAGCTTTTTGGAATGATACATACTGCTTGACAGATTAGTTCATCTTTCCAGAAGGGCAGCTAGTATCAGCTATCAGTTTTGGAACTGTGTGTGCCTGTGCCCATGTCCTTTCCAACACAGAATGTTGATAATTTGAAAGTTAATTTTTTAAAAAGCAAAGGTTTTTTCAACTGAAATTGAAGCTTCTAAGTTAGGACTGCTGGTGTTGGAGGCACCTACTGGTAAAGGGTAACACTGCAGTCACTCTGGAAGGAAGCGTTCCTAAAAACTGAACTGAAAGAGGGTTTCCTGGGTTGGTAAAAGCTAAGAGCCTTCTATTTTCCTCTGTGGACCTGCCAGATTTTCAGTCAGCCTTTTTCTTTCAATTTTATAACAGTCATTCAATAGAAGGTAGTTTGCCTTACAGAAATTTGCTTCACAGATGTTACAACTTTGACAAACCACATACTGTCTGGGTTTTCTCTTCCTGGTTTCCTTACTTATATACAGTATACCATTTAATAGGAGTGCTACATGAAATAAGCACCTGCTAGAATACTTGTATACAAACCCACTGACACCAAAGAAAGTACAAACTGGTAGCCTCCCCTCACTCTTAAGATGAGGTTTGAATTTTAGGTATTTATTGAAAATTTGTACATGCCATATAAATGGACTAGACTATCTGCTATATAGAGAGGTCTGGCAGCCTGTGGAGTGCCTGCAGCCTGACCACATTTTCTGCCATTGCCCACAAGGGATTAAGAAATGACACCTGGAAAGTGGTGGGCAGACTCACAAACACATATTTGGAGTGGTGCTTTCCTCTTCATCTTTTATTCCCATCAGTCCTAGGCCAGAGAGTGATCCATGAGTGCTGTAATGGAGGAGGAGTAGACAGTTAACCATTCATTCAACCCTGTTGACAAAAAGTAAGGTAAAGGAGAAACGGTTTTTTTGTATGTGTGTGTGCCATGGGGGTGAGGGTCAGGTAGGTAGACAGCCTATGGAAAGGTGCCTGCTGAAAATAGTTCAGTGGAAAGAATACTGACTAGTCCCAGATGCCCAGAATCAAATCACTGCTCTGCCACTTAACAGATGTGAGGCACATCTCAACTAAGGGTGAATGATCTCAAACTCAGTTTCTTCAATGATAAAGAAATATTAAATATTTAAATTACTATCTCACGAGGCTTTGGGAAGGAATGTAGACTCTAACAGCTAATATTAATGTCGATGGAGCACTTACTGCAAGTCAAGCAGTAAGAACTGTAGATGTGTCCTCGTTTACTCCTCCCAAACAGCTTACGTACCTTGAGTAGGTACTGCTGTAGGTAACAACAGTCTGTCATCAGAATCCTTTTAAAACTGCTGTTAGAATGTTGTTTTGCTAAAACTACTGTAGCACCTAACACATGCCAGGCACTGTTTAAAAACTTTATGTTAACTTTTAATTATGTTGTGAAACACCTAGCACATTGCATAGAATTTAGAAGCCACCTGATATATTTTAGTTTCCTACGACATCATAGTGAATACTCATGGAATTGGGTGAGGGGCTGAGGTGCTCTCCAAGGCGGAGGAGGCAGAAATGAGCAAAGACAAACACAGAATCTGTCTCCACCTAATGTCTGAACTAAGCTAACAAGCCACAGGCCTTTTGGGTATGGAGAACTGGAGTTCTGAGTACTGGAGAGCGGCTCTGGAATTAAAGACAATCATAATTCAAACACAGTAAAGAATCTGCCTGCAATGCAGGAGACCAGGGTTCGATCGCTGGGTTGGGAGAACGGAATGGCAACCCACTCCAGTAATCTTGCCTGGAGAATCCCATGGACTGAGAAGCCTGGTGGTCTCTAGTCCATGGGGTCACAAAGAGTCAGACATGACTGAACAAGTAACCGTTCACACTTCATAATTCAAGTATTAATTGTGCACTTACTAGCTGTATGACCTTAGGCAAGTTGCCTAACCTGAGCCTTTTCCTCATCTTATTAAAATGGAGATGCAATAACCTTAACCAAAACTGCATGTAAAACACTTAGCAGTACTTTGACATTTATTAAGGGTTTGATGAATTGCAGTAATTATTAAGAGCTGAGTCAAGCTCCCAGCATGAGGGAAAACCTTCTACTCTCCTTGCTACTCCTTCCTGAGCCACTTTTACTCTTTCCCAAATGTTATCTGCTGGCATCATGGAGACACTGCACAGAAGAGGCCAAAAGCAGTCAGTCACACAGAAGGCTTATAGCTTGGGGAAATAACATGCTCCTGCTGCTGGCTACAGATCATTATGACTACAGAAATGAGAGTGTAACTTTTGAAACAAAGGACTAACATCAGGTTTTGTTACTACAGGATTTGCTTTTTCCAGTTTTCTCCTGACTTGTCAAACATGCCTTTGGGACCTTTGCCTCAGTCAGAACTTAAGCTTTTTTGCTCCCTGACTCAATGTTCCCGCCTCTTAAGCCTTCATCCCCTGAGAACATCCCAACCACTTCTAGAAGAAGGAAGCTTTGACCCTCTCTTGCTTAATTTACCTATACAATGGGGGTAGAATACTTACAAGCTAAGTATTCTACTTGGTACATGAAGACTTGCCTATTTTACCTCAACCTCCATAGAACTAGGTCCAGGCAAGTTCAAGTTTGCCCCTTTTAGAGACCACACTGTTAACCAAAAAGCATTTTTTTTCTTTGGCAATTTTGGGTCACTTTTTTAACCTCTTACTATTAAGTCTACCTATAAGCCTGTTTCAAGTGTATCAGTCCAAGATTTTTTTTTTATTTTTATTTTGCTGTAAACACCTAGTAATTATTTCTGTTTCTCAGAGACAGTAATTCTCATAAGCTGCCCAGCAGGTAGCCTGTTTCACTAGTAGCCCTAATACATATTATAAGAATTTTATGACAGGAAATTAACTTCTGATCCAGGATTCAAAGCCTGAGGCATTCATGTTTCACCACCTGGAACCCTAGGCCTGTGAAATAATCCTAGAATGTCAGAATTTTAAGGGACTTATTAGAAATAATACAGTCTAGTGATTTTCAAACTGCTTATTTCAAAAGAGCCACTGCCCTCTTTCCCTCCTCCCCCAGTACACATGTTCATTCATATACCTACTCACCCATTTCAGAACTGTTCATCTTTATGCCTCAGTAAAGATTTAACATCAAAATTTTTCTCTTTAATAAAGGGTTTTATAGTTTAAAGAACTGATTCCTGGTGGCTCAGTGGTAAAGAATCTGCTTGGAATGCGGAAGACTCGGGTTCGCTCCCCAGGTCGGGAAGATCCCCTTGAGAAGGGAATGGCAACCCACTCCCGTATTCTTGCCTGGGAAATTACATGAAGCCTGGTGGGCTACAGGTCTATGGGGCTGCAAAGAGCCAGACATGACTGAGCTATTAACACTTTCATTTTTATAGTTTAAAGTATTTGAAAATTACTGATTTATTTTAAATCCCTTATCTTACCAAAGGGAAATAGATCCATAATGGGAAGGTGGCTTGGCCACTACTTGTCAGAAAAGTTAAGTGATACAGCTGGCACTAGACCCAGAGTCCTGCTCCACTACTCCTCAGGCTTAGAATCAACAAAACAGGCCTTATCTCTTAAAAGTTAACAGAACTGGTAATGGGGGAAAGGGCAGGGAAGACAGGAACACGTTCCTTATATGTGGGAAAGGTAGGCTCTGGTCACATCTGAGCCTGTGCCTTGCCTAGAACTTTTTGACCAGTTTTTACTCAAATGCTTCTTGTTCTAGAGAGGCTGTAGGATCTAAGATCTCTGCCTTTTAAACTGGTATGAGCCATCTCCTTGAGGGACCACAAAATGTAGTTATAGAAGAGCAAATACATGGAAAATAGGAATACAATAACCTATCTCTTAGAACTGTGAGAGTTAAAGAGATGATTCATTTCAGTCTTCATTTATGTGCCTGGATATCAACCAAAGGCCTTTCTCCAATAAAAGCTTAAGTCCAGAGGTCAGAATTATGAAGGAACAACCCTTCAGTCCTTACCTCTTAGTTCCTGGCAGCAAGATCAGGCAGAGGGTGCCTGAACACAGGTTGTGGTAGAGCTTTCCTATCTTCCGGCCCCAGTGCCAGGCAGCTATCTTTGGGTGGTCCACCTTCAGCATCTAGAATCAAAGCCAAATATAGACACTCAGCCAGGGTACCCACTGCTCACTTTTGGACAGACGTCAACATTCCTCCTCAGGCTCCCAGGAAAGGCTCTGTTCAAATCCTCAGTGTGAAGCCAGAATCTATACTATAGGGTTCCCGGCCCATCCCAGCCTCCCCAGGCTTTCAAGTCAGTTTAGGACAGCTGCTGTCCATTCCTCCAGATGGATCTTCCAGGGCCCTGAGTTAGGGGAACCAAATCACTAAGGAGAGCTCTAGTCTGGCCTCTGCTATTAAGCATATTTGTGACCTGGGTAAATCATTCACTAGTTCTCATCTCTGTTTCTCATCTGCTAAATGTGGGACATGAGACTAGGGCAGAGTTTCCCAAACTTAAGCCACTCACCTCCTATCTTCACCTTTCTGCTGGATATTCCCTAATGGTTTTCTTTAAAGTGAATCACCTTCTTCCTTAGCTTCATCTAAGTAATACTAGGGAACCCTGGTGGCTCAGATGGTAGAGTCTGCCTGCAATGCAGGAGACACAGGTTCAATCCCTAGGTCAGGAAGATCCCCTAGAGAAGGAATGGCAACCCACTCCAGTATTCTTGCCTAGAAAATCCCATGGATGGAGGAGCCTGGCAGGCTACATTCCATGGGGTCGCAAAGAGTTGGACATGACTGAGGGACTTCACTTTCACTTTTAAAATAATACTATCCATGTAATCATAGGTTCAATGTCATGATTGTTACCTTAAATAAATGTTAGAAAAAAAAGTTCATAACTAAAAAAAAGTGAAAAATGAGGTCCACCTATGACCACCAAAAATCATCTTCTGTATATATACACTGCAGGAAACCGTAGATTACTTAAGACTTGTCCAGCTCTCCAACTTCCTGTATCAACCCCTCAAAATCCCTTGGAGAGCCACCTCGAAAACTTGATTTTAGCAAGTTTGGAGGAGACAAAGTATGAGATATCCTGGAGAAAGAAAGGTGTGTCCAGGGCTGGAAAAAGCGGGAGAGTGAAGATTAGTGCCAGGACTCTCATGACTAATTTCCATAAATATAAGAAGGCCAACACCAAGACCAAGAAAACTAAAGTATTGAGCTACCCTTCCCCTCAAGCCCCAGGATACACTCATTAACTCACTCACCTGCAAGGCCTCCTGCTCCGAAGGGGGAGGTATGACACGAACCCCTGGTAGCCTTGATTCGTGAGGTAAGCCCCTGAGCCAGGCATGGAGGTGCCTGGGTGTTAGGGCATGCCTGCCTTTCAGCTTCCAGTCCTTGCCCGTGAGAATGTTGAGGGCCCTCTGGGCACTGCCAAATGTTTTGAACCCTGAAAACAAGAATACTCTGTTCTGTTATTAAGGACCAAAAAAAAAAAAAAAACCACCACAAACCCAAAACAAAACTGATCACCATCCAAGTTGGAGCTCACCCAGAGCCAAGGAAGAAGGACAAAATCAGGAGATGCTGACCTGATCCAGCCCAGGAGAGCCTATTTGGTAAACATTTCCTTTCTCTGATCTCATGTTATCACCATCTTTAATCTCCTTCCCCAAGGCTATATTTGGTGGCATAGACTTACTCAAGAAACAATATCTTTTATGCTTTCCACTTTTAAGATCTTTAGGCAAGATCATAGCTTCCAGGCCCAGGAAGAGGCTACACTGTTGCAACAGGTGTTCTTTGAAGGTTTCACTCACTCCAGACAGGTATATAGTACCTCGGTTCTCAGAATCTTGTTCCAACTCATTCACAAGGGTGTCACAATCAAGGGTGAGTTCTGTCACAGGCCTCTGCACCTAACCAAGGAAAGATGGCATTAGTGCTAGAATCCACACGCCTGGTACATACTAGCAAGTAACTTAATTCTTCAGATTCCTTATCTATATACAGAGGCTAATGATAACTGCCCCAAAGGACTATGGTAGAAACTTATAAAATAGATAAATAAATACAAAATGTAAATATTTTTGTGTAAATAATACTCTCTTACCTTTCCTTTTCACCTCACCACCTGCAATGGGAATCAGTTCTCTGCCTTCTACACCAATGAAATTCTGGTTTAATTACATAAGATTAAGATACCATTGATTTCCCTAAAAGCTAAAGGGCAACCATAAAACAAACAAACCATTTGGATCTAAGTAGTGATAAGAGTCCAGAAACCCAAGTAAGATGGTAGGTGTTGCGAGAGGGCATCAGAGGGCAGACACACTGAAACCATTATCACAGAAAACTAGCCAGTCTGATCACATGGACCATAGCCTTCTCTAACTCAATGAAACTAAGCCATGCCGTGTGGGGCCACCCAAGACGGGAGAGTCATGGTGGAGTGGTCTGACAGAATGTGGTCCACTGGAGAAGGGAATGACAAACCACTTCAGTATTCTTGCCTTGAGAACCCCATGAACAGTATGAAAAGGCAAAATGATAGGATACTGAAAGGGGAACTCCCCTGGTCGGTAGGTGCCCAATATGCTACTGGAGATCAGTGGAGAAATAACTCCAGAAAGAATGAAGGGATGGAGCCAAAGCAAAAACAATACTCAGTTGTGGATGTGACTGGTGATAGAAGCAAGGTCTAATGCTGTAAAGAGCAATAGTGCATAGGAACCTGAAATGTTAGGTCCATGAAACAAGGCAAATTGGAAGTGGTCAAACAGGAGATGGCAAGAGTGAACATTGGCATTCTAGGAATCAGCGAACTAAAATGGACTGGAATGGGTGAATTTAACTCAGATGACCATTATATCTACTACTGTGGGCAGGAATCCCTTAGAAGAAATGGAGTAGCCATCATGGTCAACAAAAGAGTCTGAAATGCAGTACTTGGATGCAATCTCAAAAACAAGAGAATGATCTCTGTTCATTTCCAAGGCAAACCATTCAATATCATGGTAACCCAAGCCTATGCCCCAACCAGTAACGCTGAAGAAGCTGAAGTTGAACGGTTCTATGAAGACCTATAAGACCTTTTAGAACTAACACCCCAAAAAGATGTCCTTTTCATTATAGGGGACTGGAATGCAAAAGTAGGAAGTCAAGAAACACCGGGAGTAACAGGCAAATCTGGCCATGGAGTACGGAATGAAGCAGGGCAAAGGCTAGTAGAGTTTTGCCAAGAGAATGCACTGGTCATAGCAAACATCCTCTTCCAACAACACAAGAGAAGACTACACATGGACATCACCAGATGGTCAACACCGAAATCAAACTGATTATATTCTTTGCAGCCAAAGATGGAAAAGCTCTATACAGTCAGCAAAAACAAGACTGGGAGCTGACAGTGGCTCAGATCATGAACTCTTTATTGCTAAATTCAGACTTAAATTGAAGAAAGTAGGGAAACCACTAGACCATTCAGGTATCACCTGAATCGAATCCCTTATGATTATACAGTGGAAGTGAAAAATAGATTTAAGGGACTAGATCTGATAGACAGTACCTGATGAAATATGGATGGAGGTTCATGACACTGTACAGGAGACAGGGATCAAGACCATCTCCATGGAAAAGAAATGCAAAAAAGCAAAATGGCTGTCTCAGGAGGCCTTACAAAAATAGCTGTGAAAAGAAGAGAAGTGAAAAGTAAAGGAGAAAAGGAAAGATATAAGCATCAGAATGCAGAGTTCCAAAGAATAGCAAGGAGAGATAAGAAAGCCTTCCTCAGCGATCAATGCAAAGAAAGAGAGGAAAACAACAGAATGGGAAAGACTAGAGATCTCTTCAAGAAAATTAGAGATATAAGGGAATATTGCATGCAAAGCTGGACTCAATAAAGGACAGAAATGGTATGGACCTAACAGAAAGCAGAAGATATTAAGAAGAGGTGGCAAGAATACACAGAAGAACTGTACAAAACAGAGCTTCACGACCCAGATAATCACAATGGTGTGATCACTCACCTAGAGCAAGGCATCCTGAAATGTGAAGTCAAGTGGGCCTTAGAAACCATCACTATGAACAAAGCTAGTGGAGGTGATGGACTTCCAGTTGAGCTATTTCAAATCCTGAAAGATGATGCTGTGAAAGTGCTGCACTCAATATGCCAGCAAATCTGGAAAACTCAGCAGCGGCCACAGGACTGGAAAAGGTCAGTTTTCATTCCAATCCCAAAGAAAGGCAATGCCAAAGAATGCTCAAACTACTGCACAATTGCACTCATCTCACACGCTAGTAAAGTAATGCTCAAAATTCTCCAAGCCAGCCTTCAGCAGTACGTGAACCGTGAACTTCCAGATGTTCCAGCTGGTTTTAGAAAAGGCAGAGGAACCAGAGATCAAATTGCCAACATCTGCTGGATCATCGAAAAAGCAAGAGAGTTCCCCAAAAACATCTATTTCTGCTTTATTGACTATGCCAAAGCCTTTGCCTGTGTGGATCACAATAAACTGTGGAAAATTCTGAAATAGATGGGAATACCAGACAACCTGACCTGCCTCTTTGGAAACCTATATGCAGGTCAGGAAGCAACAGTTATAACTGGATATGGAACAACAGACTATTTCCAAATAGGAAAAGGAGTACATCAAGGCTGTATACTGTCACCCTGCTTATTTAACTTTTACGCAGAGTACATCATGAGAAACGCTGGGCTGGAAGAAGCACAAGCTGGAGTCAAGACTGGTGGGAGAAATATCAATAACCTCAGATATGCAGATGACATCACCCTTATGGCAGAAAGTGAACAGGAACTAATAAAAAGCCTCTTGATGAAAGTGAAAGAGGAGAGTGAAAAAGTTGGCTTAAAGCTCAACATTCAGAAAATGAAGATCATGGCATCTGGTCCCATCACTTCATGGCAGATAGATGGGGAAACAGTGGAAACAGTGGCTGACTTTATTTTTCTGGACTCCAAAATCACTGCAGATGGTGACTGTAGCCATGAAATTAAAAGACGCTTACTCCTTGGAAGGAAAGTTATGACCAACCTAGACAGCATATTCAAAACAGAGGTATTACTTTGTCAACAAAGGTCCGTCTAGTCAAGGCTATGGTTTTTCCAGTGGTCCTGTATGGATGTGAGAGTTGGACTGTGAAGAAAGCTGAGCACCGAAGAATTGATGCTTTTGAACTATGGTGTTGGAGAAGACTCTTGAGAGTCCCTTGGAGTGCAAGGAGATCCAATCAGTCCATCCTAAAGGAGATCAGTCCTGGGTGTTCATTGGAAGGACTGATGCTGAAGCTGAAAGTCCAATACTTTGGCCACCTCATGCGAAGAGTTGACTCATTGGAAAAGACTCTGATGCTGGGAGGGATTGGGGGCAGGAGGAGAAGGGGACGACTGAGGATGAGATGGCTGGATGGCATAACCAACTCTATGGACTTGAGTTTGAGTGAACTCCGGGAGTTGGTGATGGACAGGGAGGCCTGGTGTACTGTGATTCATGGGGATGCAAAGAATCAGACACGACTGAGCGACTGAACTGAACTGAGTGATAAAGAGTAGAAGAACAATGCCAATGTAGCCCAGGTTGATTTTGACAAAAATGAAAGTTATCATGTGCCAGGTCACCACTATAAGAATACCGGGCTTGGATGAAGCCTTTCCATAATAGAACGTCTCATGTCTAAGCTTCTGAAGGGTGCTTTTCTAAGCTGTTATGTCTTACAGCACTGTAAATACAAGGTTGAGTAAATATGGATATGGAAAATACAGGGTTGAGTGAAGAGTACTACTTTATGCTTTCTCTGGTGACCTTACCTTGATGCAGGAACCCTCTACCAGGACGCCATCCAAAGACTCTATGGCCAGCTGGGCAGCTTCCAGGACTTCATACTGTATACAGAGATGTGGCTGCAGGAACACCAAGATTTTCTTACTTTGGCTTTGTAGGCTCAAACTGCCAGAGAAGGGGCTGGGAATAGAGTCCCCCTACACTACAGTGGCAAAGTCACCAGAATGGATGTCCCTGCTGTGCTCAGCTAGACAGTGATCACAAACTGTCATTTTAAGTAGAATCACCACATGCAGGACCTGGTTTCTCAGAAAATAACCTTAAATTTGTCACTTAAAATTGAAGCCTTTCTCTCTTTGGGTGCTATGGGGTAAGCAACAGAATTATTTACTACCTAAATTGCTTTTTATATTATTTATATTAATCACTAAAGTCATCACTCTAAGTCACAGACAGAGATTCCCATTTGTCTTATTAGCTTAATTTTTAAAATAAGCAGCTTTCCCACAAATTTCTGGAGGTTAAGTTCTTCCACTGGATTTGTGTCTTCAAATTTACTGCTTTTCCATTTGATCAAACCAGAATAGCTGAATCTATGTGATAGTCTAAGCCATAACATCATCATAGAGATTAAGGTGCTCCCATAGAAAACCTTCATTTTATTGGATTTGACAATGATTTCTTGAATATGACACCAAAGACACAGGCAACAAAATAAAAAAAGGAGAGAGAAAACTAAATCAAAATGTGCATCAAGGAAGAACCATCAACAATGTCAAAAGGCAGCAGAAAGAATGGGAGAAAATATTTGGAAATCACATATCTACTGAAGGAGTCAAAATATATAGGGGACTTCCCTGGTGGTCCAGTGGCTAAGTGTTTCCAAGGCAGGGGAGCTGGGTTTGATCCCTGGTCAGGGAACTAGATCCCATATTCTGCAACTAGAAAGTCTGCATGTCCCAACAAAGATCAAACTGCAAGTAAGACCTGGTATAGCCAAATAAATAAGAATTAAAAAATAAAATATATAGAGAACTACTAAGACTCAAACATCAAACAACTCAATTAAAAAATAGGCAAAGGACTTGGAGAGGCGTTTCTCCAAAGAAGATATACAAATGGCCAATAAACATACAGAGATACTCAACATCATTAATCATTAGGGAGATGGAAGTCAAGAAAAACCACAAGATATTACATCACATCCATTGTGAAGTGAAGTGAAGTCACTCAGTCGTGTCTGACTCTTTGCGACCCTGTGGACTGTAGCCCACCAGGCTCCTCCGTCCATGGGATTCTCCAGGCAAGAATACTGGAGTGGGTTGCCATTTCCTTGTCCAGGGTATCTTCCCAACTCAGGGATCGAACATTGTAGGCAGACGCTTTAACCTCTGAGCCATCAGGGAAGCCACCCTGGCTCACACCCACTAGGATGGATCAAAACAAAAAATGCCCCCCAAACCAAAAACAACAAAAATAACCAAGTGTTGGGGGAATTCCCTTGTGGTCTAGTGGTTAGGATTCTGTGTGTCCAATGCTGGAGGCACAGGTTTGATCTCTGGTCAGGGAACTAAGATCCCACATGGGGTCCCCACCCCTCCACTCCCCCCCAAAAAAACAAACACCACGTGTCAGCTGGAATATGGAGAAGCTGAAACCCTTGGCATTGCAGGTGCAAGTGTAAAATGATGCATCTGCTATAGAAAACAGTATGGCAGTTCCTCAAAAAATGAAACACAGAATTATCATTTAACCCAGAATTTCTATTTTAGTGTATATACCCAAAAGAACTGAAAACAGGGACTTAGATACTTTTACATCCATGCTCACTTCATAGTAGCACTATTCAGAATAGCTAAAAGGTGGAAACAATTCAAATATTCATCAATGGATGAATGGATGAACAAAATGTGGTATAATCATACAATGGAATATAATTCAGCCTTGAAAAGAACTCTGATACGTACTACATCATGAGTGAACCCTGAAGATATTATGCTAAGTGAAACAAGCCAGACACAAAAGGACAAATATTGTAGGATTCCACTTTCATGGTAATATAGAGTAGTCAAATTTATAAGACAGGAAATATGATAGTATTTAACAGGACTGGGGTAAAGGGGACTGGGGAGTTACTGTTTAATGGGTACAGAGTTTCAGTATGAGATGATGAAAAAGTTCTGAAGACAATGTACTTAAATAACACTCGACTATATTTAAAAATGGCTAAAAAGGCAAATTGTATGTGTATTATACAAAAAGAAAGAAAAAATAATAAGACTTAAAGGAACAAGTTACAGTCCCTTGACATACCCTTTCTATCCCTCATTCTATCTTCCCAGGGATGATCTTTTTATTTCTATTTTTAGGTGTAGGAAAGACATTAATAAAATATTTGTGGAAAGAACATTTTAAACACCTAGGATTCTGCACTTAGATCACTATGGAGACTTTAATTTTTGCTTCGTTTTAATAGTTACTAAACTTAATAGTTATTATAATGTTATATTGAATAGACATTACATGTAATAGTTTATTGCACCAGAAAACAGTTACCTATGTCAAAATTATAAAGGTACTAAAAATTTATAGTGAACAGTCTTCCCCTAACCTGTTTCTAATCACCTAGTTCCTCTCTCCCTGGAGGCCCTCATTGTTACCAGTTTTTGTATATAATTCTACAGATATTCTAAGTTTTTATTTTCAATTCTTTTCATGGTTTTCTGTCTCTATGTACTGAGCTTATAATGTTATTATTGCTTCATATAACAATTTGTCTTTATTCAACTTCTTCTAAACCGTGAAGATGGAGGCTTGCTCATTACATCCTTCTAAAAAAGTAGGAGTTTTTAAAACCATTTCTTAAAAGTAAAAGTATTATTTCTTAAAAAGTAAAAGTAATTAAACTATCAGGTTTTTCCCCCCAGTGGTTCAGTGATAAAGAATCTGCCTGCAATGCAGGAGACACAGAAGATGTGGATTTGATCCCTGGGTCGGGAATATCCCCTGAAGGAGGGCATGGCAACCCATTCCAGTATTCCTGAGTGGAGAATCCCATGGACTGAAGCACCTGGTGGGCTGCAGTCCATATGGTCACAAAGAGTCAAACACAACTGAAGTGACTGAACATGCACTAACACATGCAACAAACTAATAAACAAACCTTAACTCCAAGAGATTTGAGAGCTAATAGCAACAAGAAAAGAGGTCGTGTTCCTCCGATATCTTAACCCAGTTATGAGCATACTTTGGATTTTAAGCCCTACAGACTTACAACACATGGAAGCTACTGGTCTTTTTGAAAGGGCATTTTATCATTTAAAGCTGAGGTCACAATCAGGTACCCAATGTACATAAGATACATTAAACCAGTAGATAAAATTTTTGTCTGGCAAGGCTATGGTTTTTCCAGTGGTCATGTATGGATGTGAGAGTTGGACTATAAAGAAAGCTGAGCACGGAAGAATTGATGCTTTTGAACTGTGGTGTTGGAGAAGACTCTTGAGAATCCCTTGAACTGCAAGGAGATCCAACCAGTCCATCCTAAAGGAGATCAGTCCTGGGTGTTCATTGGAAGGACTGATGTTGAAGCTGAAACTCCAATACTTTGGCCACCTGATGCGAAGAGCTGACTCACTGGAAAAGACCCTGATGCTGGGAAAGACTGCGGGCAGGAGGAGAAGGGGACAACAGAGGATGAGATGGTTGGATGGCATCATCCACTCAATGGACATGGGTTTGGGTGGACTCTGGGAGCTGGTGATGGACAGGGAGGCCTGGTGTGCTGGGGTTCATGGGGTCACAAAGAGTCAGACACAATTGAGCGACTGAACTGAAACTGAACTGAACATGATATTTAAGAAAATTGGAGGCAATATGAGTATTGGCAGATTTCTTGATTCTCAAAAAATCAGATCTTGTCAATACTGGGCACACATTCTTGTGGGTCAACACTGTTCCCATGAAACAGAGCATGTCTCATATTCCAGTTGGTGACAGTCAAGCTCACATCACTAGTATCTGAGTGGCCCTAGAAGGCATCTGAATTTACCACAATAGATTAGAAGGTCAAAAATCTAAGTTTTCTTGTCTCATTACCTGATGTGTTTCAAGAACAAGAGTCATTGACCGGACTGGACCAAAACTCTTAAACAGCCTCTTCAGAGCCCTGAGGTTACAATTTTTGTTAAATGGCCCAGCGTAGACAGTTGACATCTCTGTCCACTTAATCTTTATCTACAAGAGAAACAACAGAATACAGTGAGGAGATGGATGTGGAAAGAGAATCAAGTCAAATCTAAAGAAACCATAAGTTGAAATATGGGATAAATCCTTTCAAGGAATTTCTCAACACAAACACCTGTCAAATGTACAAGGATTTGTTTACAGGGATTTCACGGCATAATTATTTGGAATAACAAAATTTTATCAAATCCAAATGCTGAAATTAATAGGTATATCCTACAATAGAAAACTAGGCAGCACAAAGATTATATAGTGTTATGAACAGATGTTTAAGATATACTGTTAAGTGAAAAAATAAAGTTGCAAAATAGAATACAGTCTGATTCCCATCATAAAAATGTAAATGGTAATATACCTATACAAAAAGTTTAGAGAAATATATAGTAAACTTAATATAAGTATGTATTACTTTCCTTAATTGGAGGAGATTATAATGTCATCAAATAAATCATCTAGTAGAACCCATTCACTTACCCTTTTGTTCATCTCTTCAGTGAGGTTGGGTGAAAAGGGTTCAAAAGAGAACTGCACGATGCTGAAGGGAAACAGGGGGATTTCCACTCTAGCCTGCTCAAGAACCTGTAGAAAACAGCACAGCCTGGATGAGGCAAGAATCTAGTCTATTGTGGCTTGTGGAGGTGAGCCACAGTAATATAAACAATGGTTGTCTTCTTACCCATATTAAAAAGCAAGGCTGACTTCAAGGTCTGGAAAAAAAATGGTGACACCACACAGCCTTATAAAAAACCATCTAATCAGTAAAAAGAACAGAATCACATATGACCCAGATCTCTAGCATTACTAAGAAGCAGACTATTACAACCTTCAAATTACCTCTAAGTAAAGAAACAAGTTAAATTCCAACAGAGCTACCATCACCCCACACTGCTGCAAGCCTGTGAATAAAGAGGGAGAAGAGGTGCAAGAGACTTTGAAGGGCAGGGAACCAAGGGGCACAGAAGGCTTGGGTGAAACAAACAAAATCAGCCCCAGAAAAAAGTACAACTAAATGCCAAAACAATGAAACAGGTCACAACTTTGAAGGTTCAAGCCCTTGACTACAAGGAAGAGACTTGACAGCCTCAGAGAAACAGTGTTTCTGGGGAAAAATCAGATATATAGAGAAGAGGCAATACCCTATTGGAGCCACTGCAGTGAAGGAAAAAAAAAAAAGAAATAAAGAAATAAATACAGAAATTAAGGAAAAACGAGAAATAAAAGATAGGAAAAGATAAATACCAATCCCTCACAAGAGCATTATAAATTTACTCTTCCTAGTACATCTTTCTCAAAAAAAAACCATCAACACTTTAAAAAAAGAAAAAAGAGAGCCTGACATCAGTAAGAGTACAAGGAAGCTTTAGGCCCTCAGTTTCCCACACACGCCACTTTAATACTATGTAAGCCAAAATATCTTTGCAAGAATATAAGAGACCAGTGGAGAATTACAGCAACCAGACACAACAACAAGGGATCCCAGCAAAAGGAAAAGGAAAATATGCAGTTTTGTATACCCATCTATGCCTGCACTATCTGACTTAGAAGAGCTCAACATGGAGGAAACTTCCCATACTGAGGATCTTCCCTCTGGACAGAAACAAGAGTGGACCATGCACTCAATGTCATGGTTAGATTGGGCATTGCCTGAGGGACTAGTTTCTGTCTCACTTGACTCAAACCACTGATAGGACTGGCAGCCTTGTTTGTAAGCCACTGAAAACAGATGTAATCACATCTTATGAACTTGTAATCACTGCACATTAGAGCTGTAGTTCCAAAGGCAGATGTCAGGAGGAGCAACAGATGACAAGTTCTGAAAGGAAACAGGGACAAGCTGCTCAGGGAGTATGAGACAACTAAAAGCACCTGCACAAGCTCAGTGACAACACATCCTCAAAGTAGGTTTGAGAGGTCCTGAAACCTCACTCTGAGCTGATCAGTGAAAGCTTTCCTTTCTACAATGCCAGGCCCTAACAATGGGAGAGGTAGCTGCCCTAAAGAAATACAGAGTGAACTAAAAAGAGGACAAAGATAAACAACTAATGAAATCAGGAACAAAATGAGAATTTCATTAAAGAGACAGCAACTATATAAATAAACTCTGGAGCTGAAAAATACATTAAGTGAATTGAAAAATTCACTAAAAGGTTTCAACATCAGACTTGATTAGGCAAACTTGAAAATATATCTTTGAAATCACTAAGTTAGAGCAAAAAGAATAAAGAAAAGCAAATAGCATCTAAGAGGCTTACAGGACATCATCTAGAGGACTAATATAGAAAAATATAGGCATCCCAGAAGAAGAGAAAAAGGGACAGAGAGCTTATCTGAAGAAATAATGGCTGAAAAACCCCTATATCTGAGCAAAGGAAAGAACATACAAATTCAATAAACTGAAGGGACTCCAAGCAGGATAAATCCAAAGAGACCAACACAAAGACATATTACAGTCAAATTTGTTAAAAGACAAAATTAAAGAGAGAATCTTGAGATCAGCAAGAGAAAAGCAATTAATCACATACAAGGAAGCTTTCATAAGATTATCAGTGGATTTCTTTACAGAAACCTTGCAAATCAGAAAAGAGTGAAAAATTCAAAAAGCTAAAGAACAAACAAACAAACTCCATCAACCAAGAAAACTATCCAGCAAACTATGCTTTAAAAATGAAGGTTAAAAAAAAACACTTGAGGAAGTTTATCATCACTATGCTTGCTCTTATGAGAAATGCTACGGGGGGGGTGGGGGGGTCCTTTAACATGAAAGGATACTAGACAACAACATGAAAGTATTCCACTTAAGGTAAGTACATGAACACACATAAACATAATACACTTGTATTGATGTAATTTTGGTGCATAAATTCACTTTTAATTATCCAGAACTTAAATTGACAAAAACCTGGAAAAAATAACTACATGCCTATGTTAATTGTTGTTCTGATATGGAACAATGGACTGGTTCCAAATTGGGAAAGGAGTACATCAAGGCTGTATACTGTCCCCCTGTTTATTTACTTACATACAGAGTACATCATGCAAAATGCCAGGGTAGTTGAAGCTCAAGCTGGAATCAAGATTTCCAGGAGAAATATCAATAAGATAGCGGATGGCATGACCCTTATGACAGGAAGCGAAGAGGAACCAAAGAGCTTTTTGATGAAAGTGAAAGTGGTGACTACAGCCATGAAATTAAAAGACACTTGCTCCTTGGAAGAAAAGCTATGACAAACCTAGACAGCACATTAAAAAGCAGAGACATTACTTTGCCAAAAAGTTCCGTCTAGTCAAAGTTATAATTTTTCCAGTAGTCATGTACAGATGTGAGAGTTGAACCATAGAAAAGCTGAGGGCCAAAGAATTGATGCTTTTGAACTGTGGTGTTGGAGAAGACTCTAAAGAGTCCCTTCAACTGCAAGAGAGCCAACCAGTCCATCCTAAAGGAAGTCAGTCCTGAATACTCATTGGAAGGAATGATGCTGGAGCTGAAGCTCCAATACTTTGGCCACCTTATGAGAAGAGCTGACTCACTGGAAAAGATCTGGATGCTGGGAAAGGATGAAGGCAGTAGAAGGGGATAACAGAGGATGAGATGGTTGGATGGCATCACCAACTCAATGGACATGAGTTTGAGCAAGCTCCCAGAGATGGTGATGGACAGGGATGCCTGGCATGGTACAGTGCATGCAGTTGAAAGGAGTCAGACGTGACTGAGCCACTGAACAACAACAAATAGGTTTGATACAGCTTTCCTGACAAGAAGCAATTGCCTTCTAATTTCATGGCTGCAGTCACCATCCGCAGTGATTTTAGAGCCTAAACAGAGAAAATCTGGTACTGCTTCCACCTTTTCCTCTTCTATTTGCCATGAAATGACGGGACCACATGCCATGATCTTAAGTTTTTTAATACTGAGTTTAAGCCAGCTTCTTCACTCTCCTCTTCACCCTCAAGAGGCTCTTTAGTTCCTCTTCACTTTCTCCCATTTGAGTTGTATCATCCACATATCTGAGGTCGTTAATGTGTATATAATATATAAAAATGCAATTTATTATATCAGTAACATAAAGTTGAGTGGTGTTGAGCTTATAGGAGTAGAATTTTTGTATGCAATTAAGTTGTTATCAAGGGAAGGGGCTTCCCTTGTAGCTCAGTCGGTAAAGAATCTGCCTGCAGTGCAAGAGACCCAGGTTCGATCCCTGGGTTGGAAAGATCCCCTGGAGAAGGAAATGGCAACCACTCTAGTATCCTTGCCTGGAAAATCTCATGGACAGAGGAGCCTGGTGGGCTGTAGTCCATGGGCTCACAAAGAGTCGGGCACGACTGAGCGACTAACACTAACACACTAAGTTGTTATCAGTTTAAAATAGAATGTTTTAACTTTAAGGTAACTGCAATGATGACTACAAAGAAAATATCTACAGAACATACTCAAAAGGAAATGAAAGGGTATCAAAGTCTGTTTCTACACACCCACATACAAATACAATCAATGAAACTCAAAGGAAGACAGCAGAAAAGAGAGGAGGGACAAAAAGCTGTAAAAGATACAGAAAACAACAAAATGGAAATAATCCTTCCAATCCAATGATTAGACAGCAAAATGTTATTAGCAAACTGAATTCAACAATACATTGAAAGTATTACACACCATGACCCAGTGAAATTTATTCCTGGGATGCAAGGATGTTTCAGTGTATGAAAACAATTCCATATAATATACCACATTAACAGAATGAAAGACAAAACCATATGATCATTCAACTGCAGAATAAGCATTTGACAAGATTCAACACTAGTTCATAAAAACAATAAAAAACTAAAAATAGGAGGAAACTTCCCAAACACAATAAAGGCCATATATGAAAAGCCCACAGATAACATCATACATACGTACAGATACATCATACATAGTCAAGGCTAATGGTTTTTCCAGTGGTCATGTATGGATGTGAGAGTTGGACTATAAAGAAAGCTGAGCGCAGAAGAATTGATGCTTTTGAAGTGTGGTGTTGGAGAAGACTCTTGAGAGTCCCTTGAACTGCAAGGAGATCCACCAGTCCATCATAAAGGAGACCAGTCCTGGGTGTTCATTGGAAGGACTCATGTTAAAGCTGAAACTCTAATTCTTTGGCCACCTGATGCGAAGAGCTGACTCATTGGAAAAGACCTTGCTGCTGGGAAAGATTGAGGGCAGGAGGAGAAGGAGACGACAGAGGATGAGATGGCAGGATGGCGTCATTGACTCAATGGCCATGGGTTTGGGTGGACTCCAGGAGTTGGTGATGGACAGGGAGGCCTGGCGTGCTGCAGTTCATGGGATCGCAAAGAGTTAGACACAACTGAACGACTGAACTGAACTGAACTGAACATCATACTCAAAGGAAAAAGACTAAAAATTTTTTCTCTAAGATCAGGAACAAGGATGCCTGCTCCTGCCACCTCCATTCAACACAGTATTAAGAGTCCTAACCAGAGTAATAAAATATCCTCTGAGGAGGATACCTACTAATATTTAAGTTTCATATATAAAAAAAGCTCAAATTGTCCAGAAATGAAATACCCATTTTGTCTTCACAGTAGTTATTTTGCATAAATGTATAGACATCAATAGTGTTTCCCAGAAGCTGCAGTGGTAATGAATCTGACTGCCAGTGCAGGAGGTGCAAGAGATGTGAATTCAATCCCTGGGTTCGGAAGATCCCCTGGAGTAGGAAATTGGAACCCACTCCAGTATTTTTGTGTGGAAAATTCCACAGGCAGTGGAGCCTGGTAGGCTAGAGTCCAATGGGTCACAAAGAGTCAGACACAACTGAGCATACTGAAATAAAACAGGAATCCACAGGTCCACATGAAATTAATTAATGAATGAACAAATAAATAAGGTAATGGGAGGACTCTTGCTCATAGAATGCTGAGTAACAACTAGTAAATATGGAGGAAGTATATAGAGTTGGAAAGTCATCCTTGTACAACGATCACAGTAAAGTTGGTTCAGCTAAGAATCATCAGTTCAGTTCAGTTCAGTCATTCACTTGTGTCCGACTCTTCACGACCCCATGAATCACAGCACACCAGGCGTCCCTGTCCATCACCAACTCCCGGAGTCACTCAAACTCATGTCCATTGAGTCAGTGATGCCATCCAGCCATCTCATCCGCTGTCATCCCCTTCTCCTCCTGCCCCCAATCCCTCCCAGCATCAGAGTCTTTTCCAATGAGTCAAATCTTCACATGAGGTGGCCAAAGTACTGGAGTTTCAGCTTTAGCATCATTCCTTCCAAAAAACACCCAAGACTGATATCCTTTAGAATGGACTGGTTGGATCTCCTTACAGTCCAAGGGACTCTCAAGAGTCTTCTCCAACACCACAGTTCAAAAGCATCAATTCTTCGGTGCTCAGCTTTCTTCACAGTCCAACTATCACATCTATACATGACTACTGGAAAAACCATAGCCTTGACAAGATGGACCTTTGTTGGCAAAGTAATGTCTCTGCTTTTCAATATGCTATCTAGGTTGGTCATAACTTTCCTTCCAAGGAGTAAGGGTCTTTTAATTTCATGGCTGCAATCACCATCTATAGTGATTTTGGAGCCCCAAAAAACTAAAGTCTGACACTGTTTCCACTGGTTCCCCACCTATTTCCCATGAAGTGATGGGAACAGATGCCATGATCTTAGTTTTCTGAATGTTGAGCTTTAAGCCAACTTTTTCACTCTCCTCTTTCACTTTCATCAAGAGGCTTTTGAGTTCCTCTTCATTTTCTGCCGTAAGGGTGGTATCATCTGCATATATGAGGTTATTGATATTTCTCCCAACAACCTTGATTCCAGCTTGTGCTTCTTCCAGCCCAGTGTTTCTCATGATGTACTCTGCCTAGAAGTTAAATAAGCAGGGTGACAACATACAGCCTTGACGTACTCCTTTTCCTATTTGGAGCCAGTCTGATAAGAGCAAGAGGGGATTTTGATGAAAAGCAGGGTATCTGCTTTTCTTAAAGTATATCCTCACATAGTACTTATTTGAAGTAAGGAGGAAAAAGCAGTAACTCTCTAACAGAGAAAGCATACAACATCTTGTTAAGATTGTCAAAATAAAAACAAGAGAGGGACAGATGGACAAATATGCCTCTTGATGTGGTACCCTGAAAAGGACATATTACTTATGTATGATCAGGCTAAAACCTATAGTCTGCATAAACTGAATCTAATTATAAGGAAACCCCAAATGAAATTACCAATGTCATGAGAGACAGAACTTCAACAGCCAAAGCCACAGGCCTGCTGGAATCTGGAAAAAGACACTGGCAGCTATTGGGTAACTAAGACTAAAAGTGCTCCAGACAAAACTTGAGACAGAAGAAAGACTGGCTAATGGTATACAAGGTTGCTGATGAATAACAGTTTGATACTGGCATAGGTTACAAAGGGTTATATTACCCTCTACTCTGAATATAACCTTCAAAGACACAGTGGGTCACTCACCTCTTTATTTGAAAGGCACTTAATAGTTTGACAGTTTTTGGAAGAAGAAAGTGCACTAGCATCTGCCTCCCGGGTCAAGAAAAGGAGCTTCTGGCCCACTGAGTCTAGGCATTCTAAAACACTGTAAAGAAGGAGAGGTTAAGGTAGGAATAACAGTTTTCCCTAACCTAAGAGTTACTTCTTTATACTTGTACTGTCTAACATGGTAGCAACTAGCAACATATGGTTATTTTAACTAAAATTAAATAAAATGAAAGTTCAGTTCCTTCATCACAGTAGTCACATATATTAAAAGGTTCACACATGTGGATAGCACAGATACAGAACATTTCCACCATTATAGAAATTATATTTTCATTGGTGCTCTCGATTCAGGGAGAGGAAGGATAAACAAAAAATATATTCAAAGCTCTTTATCAAAGTTTAGGCTAGATTCTAAGGATCTGATATATTTACTATGCTGCAGAGACAACCCCCTTCTGAATCTGTTTTTTGTTTGTATTTTCCCCAATCTGGGCAAGACATCAAGACTATAGCTGACTCCTTTAATCAAAATACTCACTAGTCTATATCTCCTCTCATGCTACTTAGTTCAATGTTATTTCAATGTCTCACTTTTTTTGTAAAATGAGTTATTTTAAGACAAGTCAATATATTCAGAAAATTAGAAAAACATGCTATTCAGGGAAGCAGATGGTAGTTTTCCCTCCATAGTTTTTGTAATGGAAGAATGTTACTCATATTATTGGTAAACATTTCTCAGTAGACCCAAAAGGAGAAAGAAATTGCCAGGTTTTGTTGTTAAATAAGCAATCAGATACTCCATTTATCTTTGTAACTATTTAGAACTGAAAACTATTACCTTGTGTTTAGCTGCTGAACTACTTCTGCTGTATTTCTTGGCTCTTGGCTTTCCTGGTGACGAGCTAGAGCCTCCAGATTTAGTTCTGCAATCTTAAAAGAAAATAAAGTGGTAAAAATCATTTAATATCTTGTAAACTTTTTGATGGCAAATAGAAGGGGAAACAGTGGAAACAGTGTCAGACTATTTTGGGGGGGCTCCAAAATCACTGCAGATGGTGACTACAGCCATGAAATTAAAAGATGCTTACTCCTTGGAAGGAAAATTACGACCAACCTAGACAGCATATTAAAAAGCAGAGACATTACTTTACCAACAAAGGTCCATCTAGTCAAGGCTATGGTTTTCCAGTAGTCATGTATGGATGTGAGAGTTGGACTGTGAAGAAAGCTGAGTGCCGAAGAACTGATGCTTTTAAAGTGTAGTGTTGGAGAAGACTCTTGAGAGTCCCTTGGACCGAAAGGAGATCCAACCAGTCCATCCTAAAGGAAATCAGTCCTGAATATTCACTGGATGAAACTCCAATACTTTGGCCACCTGATGTGAAGAACTGACTCATTTGAAAAGACCCTGATACTGAGAAAGATTGAAGGCAGGAGGAGAAGGGAACGACAGAGGATATGATGGTGGGGTGGCATCACCGACTCAATGGACATAAGTTTGAGTAAACTCCAGGAGTTGGTGATGGACAGGGATGCCTGGCGTGTTGCAGTCCATGGGGTCGCAAAGAGTCAGACACGACAGTGACTGAAGTGAACTGAAAGTATTTGAGGCTAAAAAACAAAACAAACAAAATGCTCAAACCTGAAAAACCTACTCAAGTGGTGTTCTTTGCTTCTGTAGACAGTGAACTTTGCTGATGCCACATTCCTAGATTGCTTCTGGCTGCTTAGCCAAGAATGGCAATCTGTTACCAGCTGCTGATGTGACATGAATATGGGAAAGGACCAAGCAGGGCTTAGTGAAAAGTAGTGACAATTCATTCATTCCCAAGTCACTTAAAACTTACTTCTCTGTAAACATGCAATCTTTTGAAATTAAAAAAGAATGGTTTTCATGGCAACGTGAAGAAAAAAAGACTTTATTAATACAAAATTATTAAAAGTATTCTAGTTTATTCTCTTTGCATAAAGTGAGAGCCCTTTGGGAGTTTTCGTGTATAGAGATACAAGTTTCCTTACTTAGAATCATTTTAGATTCAATTTAGAATTATAAAGAGAGTATAGAGTTCCCAAACATATTCAACTGCCATTTTCAACTATTATTAATATCTTAGATAAGTATTATATATTTGACACAATTATTGATGTTAATTTTTTCCTTTTAAATTTTTTATTTGAATATAGTTGATTTACAATGTTGTATTAGTTTCTACTTATACCAAAGTGGATCAGTTACACATATCAACTTTTTTATAGATTCTTTTCCAGTGTGTTATTAACTAAAGCCTATGCTTAATTCAGATTTCCTTAGATTTTACTCAAGTATATGCAGTTCTTCCTAGAAATCAAGTGGCAACTGCTGTTGAAACAGTGCTACCTCAAGAGAGCAAAAATCTATGTATTTATAATTATCACAATTATTAACTTCAGTTACAGTGACTTAAAAGTAGCACGCAGAATCTTTAGTTCCCTCAGTTTGGTTCAGTCGCTCAGTCGTGTCCAACTCTTTGCAACCCCATGAATCACAGCACGCCATGCCTCCCTGTCCATCACCAACTCCCGGAGTTCACTCAGACTCACATCCATCGAGTCAGTGACGCCATCCAGCCATCTCATCCTCTGTCGTCCCCTTCTCCTCCTGCCCCCAATCCCTCCCAGCATCAGAGTCTTTTCCAATGAGTTAACTCTTCGCATGAGGTGGCCAAAGTACTGGACTTTCAGCTTTAGCATCATTCCTTCCAAAGAAATTCCAGGGCGGATCTCCTTCAGAATAGACTGGTTGGATCTCCTTGCAGTCCAAGGGACTCTCAAGAGTCTTCTCCAACACCACACTTCAAAAGCATCAATTCTTCGGTGCTCAGCCTTCTTCACAGTACAACTCTCACATCCATACATGACCACAGGAAAAACCAAAGCCTTGCCTTTGAAGATGCTATCTAGGTTGGTCATAACTTTACTTCCAAGGAGTAAGCATCTTTTAATTTCATGGCTGCAATCACCATCTGCAGTGATTTTGGAGCCCCCCAAAATAAAGTCTGACACTGTTTCCACTGTTTCCCCATCTATTTCCCATGAAGTGATGGGACCGGATGCCATGATCTTCATTTTCTGAATGTTGAGCTTTAAGCCAACTTTTTCACTCTCCTCTTTCACTTTCATCAAGAGGCTCTTTAGCTCCTCTTCACTTTCTGCCATAAGAGTGGTGTCATCTGCATATCTGAGGTTATTGATATTTCTCCCGGCAATCTTGATTCCAGCTTATGTTTCTTCCAGTCCAGCGTTTCTCATGATGTACTCTGCATAGAAGTTAAATAAGCAGGGTGACAATATACAGCCTTGACGTACTCCTTTTCCTATTTGGAACCAGTCTGTTGTCCCATGTCCAGTTCTAAGTGTTGCTTCCTGACCTGCATACAGATTTCTCAAGAGGCAGGTCAGGTAGTCTGGTATTCCCATCTCTCTCAGAATTTTCCACAGTTGATTGTGATCCACACAGTCAAAGGTTTTGGCATAGTCAATAAAGCAGAAATAGATGTTTTTCGGGAACTCTCTTGCTTTTTCCATGATCCCGCAGATGCTGGCAATTTGATCTCTGGTTCCTCTGACTTTTCTAAAACCAGCTTGAACATCAGGAAGTTCACGGTTCATGTATTGCTGTAGCCTGGCTTGGAGAATTTTGAGCATTACTTTACAAGCGTGTGAGATGAGTGCAACTGTGCGGTGGTTTGAGCATTCTTTGGTATTGCCTTTCTTTGGGATTGGAATGAAAATTGACCTTTTCCAGTCCTTTGGCCACTGCTGAGTTTTCCAAATATGCTGGCATACTGAGTGCAGCACTTTCACAGCATCATCTTTCAGGATTTGAAATAGCTCAACTGGAATTCCATCACCTCCACTAGCTTTGTTCCCTAACCAGGGATAAAACCCATGCCCCCTGCAATGGAAGCACTGAGTCTTAACCATTGGAATTCTATCAGCTATATTGATTAATACCACTTTATGGTGCTTAATATATTCATGGCACTGTGCTAAGAGCATGATACTATATAATATCTCATTTACCCTCACCAATATCCCAGAGAAGGGTGTTCCCATTTTACAGATCTAGAAACTAAAAACTATAAACTAAAGTTCTTCAGAGAAATTGCCTTAGATATCACATATCATTTCACCTATAATATATATCATTTCACCTATAACACATCATTTCACCTACTTAAAAACAGGTTAAGTCTAACTTCATAGAGATTTAACCACTATATTATGCTAGTGATACACATCTTAATTTCAAATATATGTTCACTTTGAATTACACTCCCATTTTTGTAAAGAAATATGATATGGTGGTTTGTGACACTGTTCTAGTCTCATAATTTTAAGCAAAGCAAAGATACTAACCTTCTTTGGGCCATACTTGAGGAAATACCGAGCCAATTCAAGGGTTGTTCTAGCATCTTCTGTAGCATCATGACCAAGCCTATCTGGACACTGTATATCCTTCCTGGAAAGTCAAGGTA
This sequence comes from Ovis aries, assembly GCF_016772045.2. Lineage (NCBI taxonomy): Eukaryota > Metazoa > Chordata > Mammalia > Artiodactyla > Bovidae > Ovis > Ovis aries. The sequence continues at coordinate 19,091,542 of NC_056077.1, read as the reverse complement.
AAATTGAGATAACTGGGAGCATTCTTTTTTTTTTTTTTTTAATTTTGTGGCTGTGAGGTGCGGCATGTGGGATTCCTCGACCAGGGACTGAACCCACACCCCCTACGTTGGAAGCATGGAGTTTTAACCACTGGAAGGCCAGGAAAGTCCTGAGAGCATTTTTCATGACAGATTCTTTCAACCCCAAAGTTCTAGCTACATGTAAAATTTTAGCATCCCAGTAATTAGATTTGAATGACAACAATCAAGATTCGTTTATTCCTTAGTGCCAAGATCTGAGAGGTTCTGAGAATACAGAATGATCAGGAATGGCTTTGTCTACAGTAAGCATATCATCAATGGCTATTTAATAAAAAGTCTCTGGTTCACTCCCTAGTCAATCCCTTGTCTCATTTCTTAGATATAGCTGTGGTTTTAAAGTTATCTTCCAGAAATTTTCTATTTGTATACAAGTGTCTAATATACGGGCTTCCCAGGTGGCATTAGTGGTAAAGAACACTCCTAACAATGCAGGTAGAGTTAAGAGACATAGGTTCAAACCCTGGGTTGGAAAGATCCCCTGGAAAAGGGCATGGCAACCGACTCCAGTATTCTTGCCAGGAGAATGCCATGGATAGAAGCCCCAGGTGGGCT